>NC_061102.1:45892226-45997121 GCF_015104395.2 Macrobrachium nipponense | reverse complement strand
CGTATAATGCATTAATCGATCCACCTTTCGGAATCAGGCGACGATTTAGCGCCTTCTAATATTTATAGATCATTCGATAACATTTGTGATACAGTCATTGTTCGAACATTTTTTTTTCGCAACTAGACGAGAGCGCTATCCAATGGGGTATGAAATTGTTATTTCAACATAAGATTCCCCATCGGTGCATTTTTAGATATAAATCTATTATGATGAGAACGATTTAGATTGTTTGTCAATCGAATGAATTGTATGGATCTCGTTAAGTGATAAAGCATATATATGTGACTTTTAAGCTTCTAGCTCCTACCATGCTTAGGACAAATCGCCTTAGGACTACGGTATGGCAAGGCATAGACACATACCGAACTTTATGCTATATGGTCACGTGAAATCTTACAAATTTCCTAAAACCTTAATACGGTTTACCTTAATGTAACAGTATTATAGAGGATTCTATTAAGCTAGAGTATGAGTTATATGATGCTATCGTGTCTTCGAGAAGTTGATCGGAGAAGCAGTATCTTTATTGGTGGATTGAGAGTAGGATAGAACTTTCATTCAGTGTTAGAAGAGGTTTCCATGAATTACCAGTACCCTTCTAGGACTATCCTAGGAAGGAATAGTTTTTAAAAGAATTGTTTAGACGACACCTATTTAGTTTTCTAGACTTGGTCGAAGTCTCGTTAGCTTATTTAGGCTTATATAAAAACTTCTGAAGTTCGATAATAATTTATAAGATTCCTTTATTAATGGAGTAACTGGCAACTCTGGAAAGGGAAGGCCAGACTGCTTTCGCTTTTGTTTGGGAAGACCAACCAACGCGTCGCAGTACCTCTTGTTCTCAGTCGTGAGATGTCGTTTACAGCTCTCTCTCCTGCGGAATGGGATCACTAACCGTATCTCTTCCCTACAATCGTGGTCTTAGCCTCGGATTGAGGGAATACTGAAGCTATCATAAATAATATAGTGTCTGCCTTTTGTTAGGAATCTTTCAATAAGAAGGAATATTACAACCTTTCAATGCTGTTTACCTAGGTAACATGATTAAAGGATTCTAATGCAGCAGAACATGATATTATTTAATGCACTCATACTTACGAAAGCATGGCTTATTAGAATACATACTTAGTGAGAAGAGAGATGTAATAGAGATTCACTTCAAGTCTACGGTATGGTTAAGTCTTTCGAAAAAGGACACAACCGTATTTAGAATCGGATATTGCGCAGAAGTTGTATGATCGGATGGGAAACATTCTTTTAGTGGGAAATGGTTTCCCTGAATGGATTATACTGCGTATATAAAAGTTTTTTCATAATAAGAACGGAATTAACATATGAAAGTATGTCGGGTACCATAAAGACACACAGTTCTGGCACATAACATAAAGATAATTAGTAGGAGGCGCCAGCCTGGCGCAGATGCGCCCCCACCCTGGCGCAGGTTGCGCCAGCCTGGCGCAAGTTGCGCCACCCTGGCGCAAATTGCGCCAGCTTGGGGTGCAATAAGCCTAAGAGCACCATCCAAAATATTTCTCGTTTTTGAGCGAGTTATTAAATAAAGCAATACAAGAATTTGCGAGTCCGTGAGAACCTCGATCGACGATAATAACTGTTTGAAGTATGTCTAACATTTATTGCAAAGAGTTGTGAGAACCTGCGAGAAGTCTTCTTCATAGATCTCTTAGCAAGAAGAAGACGAACAGTCTTCCTGTAGACTGCTTCCTTTTCCCTCAAACCATGCCATAAGGAATCATAAGCGCCAGCCAGACGCCTGGCTCTAACTAGAAATAATTAGTTAATAGATATACCTTAGAGCAAATTATGCTTTCCTACATAGAGCTGGGAAGTTACTCAGTCCCTCGCACTGGAGTGGTCCTTCTCGTTCAGGAAAAAAAGAGGGGGATACGGAGAATTAACCGAGGAAAGAATAATTCCCCTTCCGATATACTAGTATTAGAGGAAAATTGAGAAGAAACATCCAACTATGGAAGTACTGTAGAATTATAGGATTCTTACAGCACCTCTTCTTATTTTGATATCGAGATTTCCTGACCAAGGTTGCGAGTAATATGCCATAAAGGCTCCAGCCAGGGCTTTACCAAGCGATAGGCGCCAACCAGGCGCGAGCGCCAGCTAGGCGCGATGGCGGCAGGCGTCAGCCAGGCGCGAGCGCCAGTCTTTAACAGGCGATAGGCAACCAGGCGCAGGCGTCAGCCAGGCTCGAGCGCCAGCCAGGCGCAAGCGCACCAGGCGAAGATATCAGGATCTCCAATTTCTCAGTATTTGGAGATAGACTTTCCAAGAGTTTCCTCTTTGAGAAACTGACACAAGATCAGTTTTTTCCTGACATGACACAAGTTGTCGCACAGGCGGCGTGGCCCTTGTCAGGATTAAACTGAAATTGCGGAGTCTCTAACAAGAAACAGACTTCTCATGTCAGGTAACATAGTGGTCGCGTGAGCGACTTCTTTCCTGGCAAGAGGAGTTGTTTTGGGAGAAACCTCTTTTTGCCAGATCAACCCTCTACTGACAATTATTCTAGATATCGCACAGGCGAACGTAGTACGTGTCAGGATAAGTTGGTTCTCCTGCTTTATAGACCTTTACATGGTGAAGAGAACTGATATCTTTAGAGGTCTCTCGCTTTTCCTCAACCATTATGAAGACCAGGGATAGAAAATATTTCTGACTCATAAGTTAATCTGGGTGCAGGTTTTAGAAAGACCTTAGCAACCCCTTTTATATTGCACGTTTCGGCTAGTCCCTTGAACCATGCAGCTCCTCTTTCTCCTCTTTCATTGTTATTAACAGGATGGTATATTATCCTACTCCCATGTAAACATATAACAAGGAATACCTTGTAATGTTTTGGGCACTAGAAAAGACTCGTAGGAGCTCTCAGTATTGGGTGAGAGGCTCTTTCAAGTATCTGAACCGTACATTACGGCCTGATGTCCTAGGATAGGAATCTTGAATGATTCTCCTCGATCCTGGATCAGTTAGTAGGAGAATAGGATAATAATAATTTGTTTTGCGAATAACGATGATAGATTTTTGTTTTCCATTCTCTCGTTGCCCAGGCACAGGACAGGAAGAAAGAATAGAGAGAGGTAGGCAATATACGCCCATCTTTATGTTATAGAAAGGGGAATAAAATTTAGTCCTTTTTTCCCCTAAAAGATAACTCTTTACAGAATGTAGACAAAGGGCGTCAAAGAAAGAGAGGATATATGTTTATGCCTCTTTTAGACTTAGTGAGGTTGGATTCTCAGAGGTCACGTTCTTCTCACAGCAGGTTTGTAAGTCTTTTCCAAGACAGTCCTGAATATTCTTTCAACATCTATTTTAAATGGACCTTAACAACCTCTCCACTCTGAGTCTGTCTGCGTGCAGACTGACCAGAAGTGGACATGAATGAGAGGATGTTTCAAGGTAAATGACAGTAGTCATGGATAAGATATATAATTACTGCAGATCGTGCTTGAGGGAATGAGGAAACTGTCCTCTTCCGATACCTCTGTGAACCACATAGCGGTTTTTTCTTCCCTTTCAGAGGGAAGAATTTACCTTTGTATATATCTGCTATCAAAGAACGCAGTAAAAGGCTATACTCTGTCTCTATAAAGGGAATTGGAGATAGCAGAGCATTAAGATCTTCGGATCTTACACAATACCTCTATACGACAAAACTTGGAGATCTTATAGTTACAATGGGATCCTATTTGGGCCTCAGATTCCGTGTTCGGACAAGATGGAACTGCTCCTCATCAATGTCTCTCTTGGTACTAATCGACCAAAAGGACGAGGAGATTTGGGCTTGGAATCTGGGAATCAAATTCTAGAAAGACTCGGCAATGGGTTCCTGCCAGCATGGATGTTTTGGCAAAAGAATTATAACCTTTTATTCCTGGATCAATGCTTTCAGATAAAGGATTTGTTGTCCAGGCAAGGTATTTACGTTGTTATATACAAAAGAAGATAAGATTTAAACGTTTGCTGACAGAGTCTTTGGAATACGATGAGGGCTCAAAAACTACTTCCCAGAAGGTTCGAAGAGATATATTTAAAGAGCTAGAAATCGGGAATCCTCCCAATTTCAGCTCAGTCTCCTTAAAACTTCCAGGCTCTTTCCTGCCTTCGTGCAAGGATAGGGAAGATTTTGCAACGAGAGAACTCTTCAACATGTAGGAAGAGTGCTCGTTAGCAACTGAAGTATCAAGTATGATCCTCCCCTCGGAGGAAGACTGGTCTCTCGGACTATTAGATTTTCCTATCGTCTACTGGATGTAGCTGACTAAAATTACCTCCCCTTGTTGCAGAGGCCATAAGCTCAAGTGAAAGAATTTCTTTTTCCACCTTTTCCTTTCTCCTGATAAACGATTGTGGATGTTCAGACTTTCGGACAATGTAGCGCCAATCAGGCGCCAAATGCCAAACAGGTGGTAAAGACGCCAGAGCAAGACAGTCCAATTAAACACTGTCATTGTCTGATGAGGAGAAGGAGTAGGCCTCCAATCTGGCGCAGATGCGCTAGAGGCGAATGAATCAGGCAAATAAAGTGTCGAGGTGGACATCGCCAGTTTTCATCGAGACTCTTAAACAAGCTCGAATCTCCAGCAAGTGGGGAGAAGTCAGCCAGACGCGAGGAGCCATCCGGCGGCCTAGGCTCCAGGCAAGCGAGGCACCAGCCAGGCGTGCAGACGCCAGGCAGGCGCGAGGCGCCAGCCAGGCGCTAGGCGCCAGCCAGGCGCGAGACGCCAGGCAGGCGCGAGGCTCCAGCCAGGCGCGATGCGCCAGCCAGGGGCGAGGCGCCAGGCAGGCGCGAGGCTCCAGTCAGGCGCGAGGCTCCAGTCAGGCGCGAGGCGCCAGCAGGCGCGAGGCGCCAGCCAGGCGCGAGGCGCCAGCCAGCGCGAGGCGCCAGCCCAGGCGCGAGGCTCCAGTCAGGCGCGAGGTCTCCAGTCAGGCGTGAGGTGCCAGGCAGGCGTGAGGCGCCAGGCAGGCGAGGCGCCAGCAGGGGCGAGGCGCCAGGCAGGCGCGAGGCGCCAGCCAGGGGCGAGGCGCCAGACAGGCGCGAGGCGCCAGCCAGGCGCAAGCCAGGCTCTGGGCTTCATCTAGAAGAGATCTGTTGCAAAGAAAGCCCTGGTCTTCTTTGGAAGAGTGGAATCTCTAAACGCCTTCTTGAGTAACTTGACGTTTCCTTCAAACAGCTAAGAATTAAAAGCGCTTGAAGTGCGAGCTTTTTAACAATTCTTGTTCTTTCCATAACAATATGTCGTGAGAGTCATATTAGCTGTATAACGGGAGATGCAACTCTGTGTTGACTTCTCTTTGCACGAAGAGATCAAGTGGGCCGATGAGAGATCCTTCTCTCTTTGTTATACGTGTCCACGGATGCGTTGCTGGGATAGGGAGCCGACACTGATCCTTAACTAGTGAATTAAAATTTTTTTATTTTTTATTTTTTATTTTTAGCATAAGTGTATTATTTTCTGGGGTTATTTGAAATGAGTTTGGGGATAGCTCTTTTCAAATTAAGCACAAACCCTCGTGTTAGGATCAGGTGATCGGGATCGGTGTTGTGCTCCTTAAATTATGCCAATAGGCATTGGTGTATTGTCATGTAAGTGATAAGACCCCATTGACAAATGACCACTAGATTCTGTCAAGTAAGTGGATAAGACCCCATTGACAGATCTACAAGAACTCTTAGCCATAGGTCACATCCTCGCTGAGGCCTCTTGAGACGAAGCAGACTACTAGCAATAGCTAGGAAGTCGACCCTTAAATCGTCTAAACACATAGGAACAAGGTTTTATTTATTTATTACCTACAACGTATGTTGTTTACCTGTCTATTCAGTAATAGCTGTCTTTTACCCTCCACCAATGGTGTGAATCAGCTATGTATATATCTGACAGGTAAGTTGAATGTATAAAAATGATATTTGTTATGATACAATAAAGTTTTATACATACTTACCTGGCAGATATATACAATTAAATGGCCCACCCAGCCTCCCCTCAGGAGACAGCTGGAAGAAAAATTATGAATTAGAAAACGGGTATGGTTCCTATTCCCGCCACCCAGCGGCGGTGGGGTAGATCACCTGACCTACCTGCCGCGTGTGCCGCGAAATTCGAATTTCTGTCGGACGACGGAGTAATAGCTATGTATATATCTGCCAGGTAAGTATGTATAAAACTTTATTGTATCATAACAATCATCATTTTTTTTTCCTCATAACTGTGGTTTGTGTACTTTTGACCAACAAAAATGGGGTACCACAGGTGGTAGTTGGGTACTATTATGGGTGGGGAACACCAAGCTTATATGAATGGGTAACACCAACTACAGTGGTGAAATAGCACGATGGACGAGAAGCTGGGGTTAGTCTTATGCTTGATATGATTTTTGGAGGGATGTTACGCTGTTAATTGGAGAGAGCTGCCAGGAAGGAATGAATGATACGACAGATTTCTTACCATGCTGGGATTAAATAACATCATTGAATTAATTATAGCTTTTACATTTTTCCCATTTTTTGCATATATAAACCACAAGTCGATGACAAGCTATATCTAGACTGGTTAATGTAAGAAGATCCTGTTTGGTCCCACCGGCATCTCAGGGTACATTCTTGAGCTGCTTAGCTGCTTGTTGCAGAAATGTTTCACAGGTGGAGATATTTTCCATTCTGTTCCCCCTACATAGTGATTCCATCTGCTCTTTAATTTTTGCATCTCCCTTTTACACACAGTTATCATATCCTAAATTCCTAATTTGTTGTGTTTGTGGACACTTGCTCTTTTCATAAGTAGTGTTTCATTACTTGTGTGATTTTCATGGGGGAAGGTTTGGTATGAGTGAAATAGCCTTGTGTTTTGTGGAATATTCTTAACCTGAATCTTGAACAAAGGGTCTAAGTACATGATGATATAACCCACATTCTTCACTGAACTCTGCAAATCTTTCATCTGGATGTCTTGATATTTCTAAAATATGGGAAATGTACTAAATGACCTTGGGCCTAAATTTTTGTACATGAACTTCCCTGCCAGATATATACTTAGCTTACGTCTCTGACGTCACGACAGAAAATTCAAAACTCGCGGCACACACTGCAGGTAGGTCAGGTGATCTACCTTACCCGCCGCTGGGTGGCGGGTGTAAGAACCAATCCCCCTTTCTTGTCAGATTTTTTTCTGTCGCTGGCTGGACAACACCTGTTGTTCAGTCCTTCCGATAGTTAGATTCTTTCTCGTTGCCGACGAATTGGATTTTGGTGAAGTACCCTTTTGTCTGTTGGCTTGGCATACACTATTTAGATTGTTTATTTGGATTTTTCTTTTGGATTTTTCTCTGGATTAGTAATCATGGATGATTCTGAGGTTAAGAAACCTGCTTTATTTAGAGTTTGTTCAGTGAGTGACTGTAAAGTGAGGCTTCCAAAATCTGCTTTAGATCCTCACTCCGTATGTATGTTATGAAGAGGGAATGAATGCTCTTTAGTTAACCCTTGTAAAGAGTGCGAGAGTTTAGATGAGGATGGTTGGAAGGCTCTGTCTTCTTATTTAAGGAAGTTGGAGAAGGATAGGGCGCGCAAGGCTTCTTCAAGGAGCTCGAGTAGATCGAGAGTGAGTGAAATTGACGTTGAGAACCCTGTAGTAGAAGTAGTTCCTTCTCCAGTTTCAGCCCCTGCGCCCAGCTTTGAACCCGAAGATTCGTTTTCGGAGGTTGCTTCCGGGAGAGCCTCGATCAGGAGTAAGGAGAGCTTCGCTCGCTCTCTACAAGGTAAGAGTGACAGTGCAAGTGATCAGTGCAGTGCCCCTAGTGCAGTGGAGGGTGCGTCTGACCAGCTCACTAACGCTTCCAGGCCTAGACCTCTTCCAGACTCCCAGACCCAGTGGAGGAGGAAAGTCAAAGCCGCAGGAAGGTTAGGGAGAACCCCCACCGGTCAGGCGTCCCCTCTGGTCAGATCCTGTTGCTCGTTCCCAGGGGCTGCCTTGGATCGAGCCAAGAAGGAGGTGTTGCACCAGTGTTTCTCGTCATCTTCGTCGCCTTCTCCTAAGCGTAGATGGAGCGCCTCGGAGTCGTCTCGCCCTCTCAAGAGGCCCTGGAAAGTACCTTGCGCCCTTCCTTCCAGCCCCGAATCCTTCGCGGAAGAGCCTGAAGTGGAATGCAAGAGAGCCAAGAGTTCTGCAGTTTACGCTTCTCCTGTTCGGTCCCGGACAACGTCTCCAGTAGAGGATTTCAAGAGATCTCCTGCGCGCATCTTGGTGGGTCTGCAGGCGCAGATTTCGGCTTTAGCAGATTCTATTGCTGGGTCTTCTCATCGTCGGAAGGATGTCTCGCTTCCGGTGAAGAAGTCAAGGAACTTCTCTTCTGCTCGCTCTCCTCCTGCTAGAGGTGTTCTTGAGCCTCGTAGTAGGACTTCAGAATTTCAGGTTGAAATTCGGGATCGCTCTCAGAGTAGGCTCTCCTCTCTCCCCAGCAAGCGTATTGAGCATGTCAGGCGCAAGGAGCCTGGCAGGCGCTCTCCTCAAGATTTCCGCTCTTCTTCGGTTAAGCGTCAAGAGCTTGACAGGCGCCAAGAGCCTCGTACTCGTCAGGAGCGGAGGAGGAGTTCTTCGCCTGGTAGCCGCTCTCCTTTTGACGGGCGCCCGGAGCCTAGTAGGCGCCATTCTCCAGTGGCTCTTCCCCCGCCAGGATTCCGTTTGCCCTTGGTTGAACGTACAGAAGTTTGTAGGCGCCAAGAGCCTAGTAGGCGCCAATGGAGGCAATCCTCTCCTTTTGATCGCTCCCGATTGGATATGGCGCACAGAGCCTTGTAAGCGCCTTGCTTCAGACAGGGACTCTTCCGTGGAAGTTTTTTCTCCCCGTGGCAGGCGCCATGAGCCTGGTAGGGGTTTTGAGTCTGACAGGCGCCAAGAGCCTGGCAGACGTGTTGAGTCTGGCAGGCGCAGAGAGCCTGATAAGCGCTCTCCCTCGTCCAGGCGCTCATCTGTGGACCTGGACTTTGCTTCCGACAGGGGAACTTCCGCTAGTAGGCGCTCTCCTAGTAGGCGCTCTCCTAGTAGGCGCTCTCCTAGTAGGCGCTCTCCCTCTAGGCGCTCTCCTAGTAGGCGCTCTCTCAGCGCTCTCCCAGTGGACATTCTCCCAGTAGGCACTCGCCTAGTAGGCGCTCTCCGAGGAAAAGCTCTCCTCCTTGCAGTAGATCTTCCAAGCGTCATTCGTCTGAAGAGAATCTTGGGGATTCTGAGGAAGATTTGCCCAAGGATTCTTCAGTGTCTTCGTACAAGAGATTGACTGACCTCCTCTTGCAAGATTTTGGGGAGTCTCTTTCGGCCGTCGCTCCTCCGTCACCTCCATCCTTATTTTCGACGACTAATACATCGAAGAAGTCTTCAGTCGTTAAGATGAAAACGACCGTGTCGATGAAGAAGGCTCTGAAGAACTTCGATAATTGGTTGGTCTCGAAGGAGGAGAAGGGGAAGACCGTCTTTCTTTTCCCCGTCCAAACTTACGGGAAAGATGGGGTTCTGGTACGGGTCTGACTCTTCCCTCTTCGGCTGACTCGGACTTCTCTTCGTTGGTTGATTCCGCACGTCGCTCGGCTCTTAATTCTGCGAAGACGACGTGGGGGTATGAGCGAGTTAGATCACCTTCTGAAGGGAATGTTCCGGGTCTTAGAAGTTTTTAACTTTCTTGACTGGACCCTTGGAGTCATGGCAAAGAGGACCCAAGATCAAGACTCTCTTTCACCTGAAGATCTTCACGCGGTGCTGTCTTGTATGGACAAGGCAGTTAGAGATGGATCCGGGGAGATAGCTTCACTTTTTGGAGCAGGAGTGGTAAAGAAAAGGGCAGTTTTCTGCTCCTTTCTAACCAAGGCTGTTTCCCATGCGCAGAGAGCTTCCTTGTTATACTCTCAACTTTCTCCGCAGCTCTTCCCAAAGAAGATAATCAACGATATTTCCAGCTCGTTGTCAGCAAAAGCGACGTAGGATATGCTGGCTCGTTCAGCTAGGATCCCGAAAACTTCGTTCCAGCAGAAAACGAAGAAGGACAGTCAGAGTAGGCAGGAGCCCTTTCGAGGAGGCCCTTCGTCCCGCACTTCTTCCTCCAGAGGTTTGAGACCACCTAGAAGAGGAAGGACCTTCTCGCGGTCTATTAGGGCCAAGAAATAGCTCTCGTGTCCTCCAGACGACTGTGGGTGCCAGACTTCTGAAATTTTGCAGAACGTCTGGGCCACAGAAGGGGGCGGACAACTGGTCCCTCGCTATCATCAAGAAGGGATACCTCATTCCCTTTATCTTGAGACCACCTTTGACCACCACACCAAGGGAGCTGGTGGCCAAATACAAAGACCCACTCATGAATCAAGCCCTCGCTCTAGCAGTAGAGCTTATGCTGGAGAAAGAGGCAATAGAGATGGTAGAGGACCCTCTTTCCGCGGGTTTCTACAACCGTCTGTTCCTTGTTCCCAAGACCTCAGGAGGATGGAGGCCGGTTCTGGACGTAAGCGCCCTGAACGTCTTTGTGAAGAAGAGGAAGTTCGCTATGGAGACGACTTCATCAGTCTTAGCAGCTCTTCGTCCCGGGGACTGGATGGTGTCACTGGACCTTCAGGACGCTTACTTCCACGTGCCGGTCCATCCTTCGTCAAGCAAGTTTCTGAGATTCATGTGGGGAGGGAACGTGTTTCAGTTCAGGGCCCTATGCTTCAGCCTTTCCACAGCCCCCCAAGTCTTCACAGGGCTGATGAAGAACGTTGCTCAGTGGCTTCATCTCGAGGGAGTGAGGATTTCCCTCTACTTAGACGATTGGCTAATCAGGGCCAAGTCGAAGGAGAAATGTCTGGAGGACCTTCGCTTAACGTTGAATTTAGCAGCTTCTCTGGGTTTGCTAGTGAATTTCGAGAAGTCACAGCTAATCCCCAGTCAAGATCATATCTGTCTGGGGATTCGGATGGCTTCTTAGGTTTTTTGGGCGTATCCTTCCCCAGAGAGGATAACCCGATCTTCGGAGAAGGTCGCAACCTTTCTAGAGAAAGATGTATGCACAGCGAGGGAGTGGATGAGTCTGTTGGGGACACTCTCCTCGCTGGAGCAATTCGTTTCTCTAGAGAGGTTACACCTCAGACCCCTACAGTTCTTCCTGACGAGGAACTGGAACCGAAGATCTCAGGGTCTAGACTTTGCGTTCAAGATTTCGCAAGTGGTAAAGGAGGATCTCCGTTGGTGGCTAGACCCTCTCCTGTTCAAGGAAGGCATTTCCTTGCACATTCAGAACCCCAGCCTAGTGTTATATGCAGACCCGTCAGCCATAGGTTGGGGAGCTACTCTCGGGTCGAGAGAAGTGTCAGGCACCTGGATGGGGGATCAGATGTCCTGGCACATCAACAGGAAAGAGCTGACGGCGATTTGGTTCGCTCTCAAAGCCTTCGAACCCCTCGTAAAGGAAACATCAGTTCAGATCAACTCGGACAACACCACAGCCCTGGCTTACATTCGGAAACAGGGGGGGACTCGCTCTTTCTCCCTGTACGAGACAGCGAGATCGCTCCTCCTGTGGTCGGAGGAAAGGAGGATAAGTCTCCTCACCAGGTTCGTACAGGGAGAAAGAAATGTCAGAGCGGATCTGCTAAGCAGAAGGAATCAAGTCCTTCCCTCAGAGTGGACTCTGCACTCGGACGTATGCCAGGAGCTGTGGAAGACGTGGGGCAGGCCCCATCTCGATCTCTTTGCGACCTCCAGGAATGCGAGGATAGATCTATACTGCTCCCCTATTGCAGACCCGAGAGCAGTGTCAATAGATGCATTCCTGATGGATTGGAAAAACCTAGATCTTTACGCGTTCCCGCCTTTCAAGATTCTAGGGGAAACGCTAAGGAAGTTCGCAGCTTCAGAAGGAGCGAGGATGACCTTGATAGCTCCGTTCTGGCCCGCCCACGACTGGTTCACAGAGGTACTGGAATGGTTGGTGGATGTTCCAAGATCCCTACCACAAAGAGTCGATCTGCTCAAACAGCCCCACTTCGACAGGTTTCACAAGAACCTCCCCGCTCTCAGTCTGACTGGATTCAGACTATCAAGAGTCTCGTCAGAGCTAAGGGCTTTTCGGCAAAGTCTGCAAGGGCTATTGCCAATGCACATAGACCTTCCACCACCAGGGTCTACCAGTCGAAGTGGGATGTTTTTCGACGTTGGTGCAGGACTCATAAAGTTTCCTCCTCCAGTACCTCTGTGACTCAGATAGCAGATTTTCTTCTCTTCCTGAGAGAAAAATGCGGGTTAGTAGTCTCTACCATCAAGGGCTACAGGAGCATGCTTTCTTCAGTTTTTCGTCACAGAGGATTAAACATATCTGAAGATAAGGACCTCCGTGATTTAATCAAGCCGTTTGAGACGGGTAAAAGAACCTCTTGCTTAGTCCCTAGCTGGAATCTAGATGTCGTACTGCTCTTCCTGAGGTCCTCAAGATTCGAACCTCCCCATACAGCTTCGTTCAGAGACCTCTCGATGAAGACTCTTTTTCTCTGTGCGTTAGCTTCAGCGAAGAGAGTCAGCGAGCTGCAAGCTCTAGAAGGTGAGGTAGGTTTCCAAGGAGGCTCCGCTGTTTGCTCTTTTCTTCCGTCTTTCCTGGCCAAGAATGAAAACCCATCTTTACCGTGGCCCAGGAGCTTCAAAATTAAAAGCTTATCCTCCTTAGTTGGGACAGAAGAGGAGAGATCTCTTTGCCCGGTGAGAAGCCTTAAATTTTATCTTCAGAGGAAGAGAAGACTTGGGGCTAATGCAAGCAATCTCTGGTGCTCGGTAAGGGACCCCAGTAGGCCCTTATCTAAAAATGCCCTCTCATTCTTTATCAGGAATGTTATTAGAGAAGCCCACACATCGTGCAATCAGGAACAGTTTAGACTTCTGAAAGTCAAGGCGCACGAAGTAAGGGCCACCGCGACGTCTTTGGCTTTCAAGAAGAATATGTCATTGCAAAACCTCATGAAGGCCACTTTTTGGAGGTGTGAATCAGTCTTCTCCAATCACTACCTAAAAGACGTAACGATTACGTATGAAAAGTGCTTTGGGCTAGGCCCTTACGTATCGGCGAATTCAGTGCTGGGGCAGGGAGCTGAAACACATCCTTTTTTAATCTTTTTTCCCTGTTAGTTTTTGGTATTGAGTTTTTTTTGGTTGGTATGAAGGAGGTTGCAGGAGGCAGCTCCTTCTTTCGTATACTAATATTTGTAATTGGTCAGGTGATCGGTTGTGCTTGAGGCTCCTTGCATTTGGTAGTGATAGGCTCTGTCATGTAAGCGGGTTGATCCCTATTGACCAGACCCTGTTTGGATTCTGCCAAGTAAGTGGACTCAGTTCCCATTGGTAGACCCAAAGAGTTCTTCAGCTATAGGTCACGCCCTCGCTGTAACTCTTTAGGCAACGCAGACTAATAGACAGTAACTATGAAGTCTTCTGCCTAAATCAGGTAAGAACCAAGGGTATATTTTTATTCCTTTAACATGTGTTGCCCCCACTTTCTAGGTGAGTGTGTCTCTTTCCCTCCACCAAGGGTGTCAATCAGCTAAGTATATATCTGGCAGGGAAGTTCATGTACAAAAATGATATTGTTAGTATTCAATAAAGTTTTGTACATACTTACCTGGCAGATATATACGATTGATGGCCCTCCCAGCCTCCCCTCAGGAGACAGGTGGAAGAAAAAATCTGACAAGAAAGGGGGATTGGTTCTTACACCCGCCACCCACCAGCGGGTAAGGTAGATCACCTGACCTACCTGTAGCGTGTGCCGCGAGTTTTGAATTTTCTGTCGTGACGTCAGAGACGTAAGCTAAGTATATATCTGCCAGGTAAGTATGTACAAAACTTTATTGTATACTAACAATATCATTTTGCATTCCATGTTCCATTGTTTCCACTGCTTGTGTTTGAAGTCAACTTTACCATTGTTGTTTGTGGTGTTCACTCCCCGCCCAAGAACCCCACAGTTCCCACTGTGGTCCTATAATTGTTTGGAAGAAGTCTGGATAGGGGAGAAACAAAGAGGGAGTGGCTTTCCCGTATAAAATTATCCAGAACTTGCAAACTGCAAGACAACCGATTACAAAAATGAGCTTCATGTTGCCAGTAAGTAGTTGATTTGTCAATTTTTTTTTGCTTACATAGTTTGGATGGTAGAAGGACAGGGCTCATCATAACGAGAGGGGTGATCTTATGTCCTTGAGAGGGTTGGGTAGAGTACCTACTGTCTGGTGGCTTTCAACATTAGTTGGATTTGATTGATAAAGCTGTAACAAGCCATGCAGTACAGCAGTGGGAATATTGGCTTAGGACTCAACTGCAGAGGCAGACATTCAGTGATCCTGGTGTGGAAGCCATTATCAGAATTTAAAATTTTACTTACCTTGAAGACAGTGCTGTCCTCGTATTGCAACACACTCCCGGAACACCTGAATTATCCCTGGTCACTGACCAGCCCGAACTATATCCTCACATATTTACCCACTAAGTGGGTAATTTTAACTGTCAGCATTACCAACGCTGCAGGTAAAATCTGGTCAAATGAGTTGCCGTTGGCAAGGCTGCTGCAAATACCGGCCACCAGAGGCTTGTCTTCTCAAATTCTCAATTGTTATTCGTTCGCGTGGTGAGCCGGACCTGGTCCTGCTCCCAGCGAACTCATGGTCATGTAGCCCGACCCTCACAGTGTTTACTGAGGCCTTGATTGGTTTTTGATATCCTTGCCTTTCGTTTACAACGTCTCTTCCGAATATCCCCGATTTGGATCGTATTTTGATTACTTTTGGAACTTCTCTGTTATCGTCGGGAGATGGTTGAGCCTCGCCAACAAATCCTTACTTCATCTCTGCTTCATCAGCCTCGCCTCCAACAGTTGCGGGTTGAGATGTCGGCATACTTCGTTCCTGTGCTAGTGCAACAAAGGATGAGTACCCTCAAATGACAGACATTCCGTTTGTTCTAGCTGTAGGGAAGTGTAATGTATGTCATACAGAGGTGTATAGAATGTAAGGATTAGTTCATTAGATCACTTAGGACTACCAAGAGCATATAGAAGATAGCGGCAAAATCGCGAGAGTTAAGCCAAGAAGAGCTACAGTAGGAACGGTTCAGAATTGGAGGATAGAAAATGCCTAAATTGTTTGCCATTTCATGACAAAGCTAATTGAAATAAAGATAGCAGCAGTAGCGTAGGTTATCTAATCGTTCTCTTTTAGCTCCCCTGCCTGTTCCAGAACCAGCTCTAACGGGTGCCGGGGGTTATTGAGAACCGCAAGCACAGAGTGTAGGATCTGCGGCCCCCCTGCCGGCGCGGAGCAGGCAGTGTTAAGCAGCAGGTTCCCCCTTGAGGTGTAAGTTCTAAGGCTAATGTAAAGTTAGGCCAGGGACAGATAAGTAGCAGTAATAGGTTAAGTAGTGTTTGGGAAGAGAGTAGCAGGTTAGGTTCTGTAGGGTTCGGACTCCCTAGTAGTGTCTACTGTGAAGGTTCGTCTTTAGTACCACCCTTGGTTTTATTTCCCGCTTCGAGTTCTTTGCAATAGAAGCTTCTAGTCCGTGGTTGATCATTTGGATGTGGTTTCTGGTTTGGTTCAAAAGTTTTGGGTAAATTTTGTTCGTCTTGCCATAGTGGCAATCCTGGTGATCAGGCCTATTTCATTATTCATATACGGCACAGTAATTATTATATCAGTTAATCTTTAGACAATGCATATGGTCTTTCGATAATTCACTACAAGAGAAACTGCATAAAATTAACACAGTAGTCCAGCCTAAAGTATCCTCTATACTACATGGCTGTTTAGTAATTACAAGTATTGGCCAATCCTGGAGATAAATGCATTCTGACTTATGATGATTCGCTACCAGAGTAATTGAACACGAAACAAGTATCGAATCGTATAATATTCGGTACAAGAATGTAATTAAACGAGAATGAGAATCAGATTCGATTGTACTTTAGCATTGTTGGACTGTGTAAGCTTGCCAGCTGCGTAATCTAATATTGTATATATCCTCATATTATCATATCATCAATACGGTTGATCTATATTACTATTCCGCGGCTGCCTAGACTATGGCAGGTGCTGTTTTTCTATGCAGTTGTATCTCCTGAACAAGAATTTTAAGTAATATTTATTCGGACGACTGTAATTATCCCCCAGGGGCTCGTACTAAACTCGGCGAAATACATTTGACGCCCCAATTCCTGGTGGCTTTCGTATTCGCGGGGACGAACGATGAGGAATGCTTATATAGAAGTACCCCTTATTTAACTCATTCTTGGCCGAGGAAAATTGAGGAAGTATAGTTATTCCAAAGCGCTTCTTGGCCCTGATTGGCTGGCTCGGTCTGACGTATCTAAGCTCCTCCCCCAACTATTCCTTGCTTTTACCTTGCAGTGGTCAAGCGGTAAGGCGGTCTTTTAACTATAAAATTTTAACATAGCTGATAATGGTATTTTGTATCATATAAATCAGAAATCATAAGAATTTGTACATTTCATTACTTTCCAAGAATGTTCCTTCTGGTAACGGAATTTGGTGGTATGACGTTTTCATCAGCTTAGCAGACAAATTTCCGTCAATATTTACACGATGCCTCATGTCAATTACAGTCACGAATAAAATTACCAGTTGCATCATTAAAATTACATGTCAAATTTGATATGAGATAGGTTAAGATTTAAACTTAAATTACCTTGAAAATGTGTAATTGATTACAATTCAATGGAATTAAAATTACAAGTTGCCGTTAGCGCATAGCCCTACTTGGTGGGGGGGAGAGACGTGTCCCAGACAGGCAGAGATGCCAACTAGTCAATTCTTTCACTCCAGATGCAATCATCTCATTGGGTCTCGGCGAATGTTCTTGATCATAGTTAGCATAAATCAATATCTGGATACTCTACTTATATTGGAACGAAGTCATAGTGTTCGTCTCACGACGTAATTTCAAGTACAAATTTGACTAATACGTCTTATTGCAACTACTCTTTTCTGTTGAGAGTTTGCGTAATTTTCAGTGATTCCGTTCGTTTTCACTCTTTCTTGTCGGTATTACAGGCTTTACGTAATTTATCTTTGTCAGTGTGAAAACAACAGCGATGAGCTCTTTCATGCTAGTAGTTTTCTTTTTACCAAGACTGTGTTTTGAATTCACATAAAACTTGGAGAATTTTATTCATGTTGCCGAAACCCGTAATATTACCTTAACAGCTTCAGCTACATTTATAACATAAATACTGTAAGTGTTTACTGTCGTACGTGGTTTGAATACCGTAATGGATGTTGCTAGGATTCCATCGTATTAGCAAACAAATGTCTCATTCGGTTGTTCATAGCTGTACACAGTTATATATGTATATAGTTAAAATAATACTTATTAACTAAAAAGATGTTGTAAAGTTATGGAGATGGAGAATTACACGATTGTAATTTGCTCTCTCTCTCTCTCTCTCTCTCTCCTCCTCTCTCTTCTCTCTCTCTATCTATCTCTCTCTCTCTCTCTCTCTCTCTCTCACTCTCTCTCTCTCTCTCTCTCTCTCCTCCTCTTCTCTCGTCTCTCTCTTCTCTCTCTCTCTCTCTCTCCTTCCTGTTCCTTCCATTTACTTTCCTCTTTTCATATTCTCTTTCTTCATCTTACTTTTCACCATCTAACACTTGATTCATAGTGCAATAGAGTTTTTTCCTCCTGTTACACCTTTTACTGTCAATTTCCTTTTCAGCGCTGAATGACCTCTTAGTCCCAATAGTACTTGGCGTTTGGCCAAAATTGGGTATTGAAACCATCTCGCTGCCTGACTGCACGCGGCTGCACGCGACATATAGAAACTTATTTTGAAATGTAGTAGTGTCGATTTTAATCACTAACCCCATCATAAAATAGATTTATCGTAAGATGAATTACAGTAGTTTGAATACGGACTGTATTCACGATCACGTCTTGAGGAATTTTCCTTAGTTTTTAATGATGTTTGCCAAGGTTATCGTGGGGAACAGTCTGTCTAGTTTCTTTCTTTCCCAATTTCTCCTAAAACTTGTGTCTTTACACATTCTTCTTTATTTGGCCATTCTCCAGAGATTGCTTCGGGGTTCTCTTTTTCATCCTGTTTCTGCCATTAACACACCAGAGCAAACAGTTTTCATACATTCAACTTCCCTGTCAGATATATACTTAGCTATAGACTCCGTCGTCCCCGACAGAAATTCAAATTTCGCGGCACACACTACAGGTAGGTCAGGTGATCTACCGGCCTGCCGCTGGGTGGCAGGAATAGGAACCATTACCGTTCTTGAACCAGATTTTCTCTGTCGCCGGGGTTGGTAACATCGTTTGCTAGTCCCTCCTGACTTTGACTTTCGAATTTCATCGCCGTTGATCTTTTGGACTGCTATTTGGTGACGTATCTGGATCGTGTTTTTGGCATACGCTATTGTGGACTGTTTTTTTATTTCGGATTTGGATTTTTCTCAGAATGTCTGATATTTCGTTTTCGTTCAGAGTGTGTGTGAAAGAAAGTTATGTGAGACTACCGAAAGCTTCGGTAGATCCTCACACTACTTGTAAGAATTGTAGAGGGAATGTATGCTCACAATTGAATACATGCGACGAATGCAAGAATTTAAATGAGGAGGAATGGAAGTTACTTGATTCTTATTTGAGAAAGTTGGAAAGGGATAGGGCTAGAAAAGCCTCTTCCAAGAGTGTGAGTAGGTCGGTCTCTAACGAGCCAGTTAGTGGTCGCTTGCCTATCTCTAATCCAAATGTTTCCTCCCATACAGCTTTACCTTCCCAAATATCCGACTTGGCAAGTTCAACATCGGAAATTGCAAGTCTAAAAGCTTCACTTTTGGAAATGGAGCGTAAACTAAAGGAATTGGAAGGTAAGCATAGTGAAAGTGTTCCTAGTGAAGTGGAGGGTGCGTCTGATCGGCTCTGTCTCGCTCCCAGGTCTAGACCTCTTCCAAGCTCCCAAGCCCAGAGGAGAAGGAATGTCGAAAGCCGCAGGGAGGTTTCAGAGAATCCCCACCGGTCAGGCGTCCCCTCGGCAGATTCTGTAGTTGCGTCCCAGACTGCCAAGGATAGTCGTTGGAAAGACGTCCTAAAACAGTGCTTTTCTTCTTCTGATTCGTCTTTGAAGAAAGGATGGAGTTCTGACAGATTATCGAGGCCTTCGAAGAGATCTTGGAGGTCTCCAGTATTCGACTCTAGCCCGGAAGAATTCCCGGAAGAATATCCTCCGGAAAAGAAGAGAAAGGAGGTATTTGTTCATGACACTTACCTGTCAGATATATATATAGCTGTATTTTCCGAAGTCCGACAGAATTTCAAAACTCCCGGCACACGCAGTGGTCGGCCAGGTGGTTAGTACCCATTCCCGCCGCTGGGAGGCGGGTGTCAGGAACCATTCCCATTTTCTATTCAGATTTTTTTCTGTCGCCGGTCGGTAAACAACTGTTTACAGACCTCCGCCTAGGATTTTGGATAAACTCTTTGTTCACTTGAGTATTTGATTCATACGCGATTGTGGTTTTTCATTGGATTTGGTTTTGGTTTTCTCTAATATGTCTAGTTCTGGTTCAACTGGTTTTAGAGTGTGTAGCGTGCTAGAGTGTAAAGTGAGGCTACCGAAAGCTTCGGTGGATCCTCATACATTATGCACGAAATGTAGAGATCATATTTGCTTGATGAATGATAGGTGTAAAGAGTGTGAAAGGTTAACAGAGAATGAATGGAAGACTTATGATTCGTATGTTCGTAAGCTTGAAAGGGATAGAATCAGAAGATCTTCCTCCAGAAGTGCTTCTGTGAAAAGTAAGGGTAGTAATTTGCATTCTGACCTTCCTGTAGAGGTTGTTACATCTAACCCTGTGTATTTACCTTCAGGTAATGAAGCTATTACTTCAGAAGGTATTGCCCTTTCTTCCATCATGGAGTCAATTCGTGCACTAGAATCGAAAGTGAGTGCATTGAAGACCACAGTGAAGTGTAGTGAGAATATTAATGCCCCTAGATCGGTCCCATAGTGCCTCTAGGAATAGACCTCTGTCGGACTCCCAGGACTCAGGGAATGGACATGTCGAAAACCGAAGGAGGGCTACGGGAAATTCCCACCGGTCTGGCGTCCCTTCAGCAGATCCTGTGGACGCTTCCCAGGCTGCCGAAGCGTGTGAAGGAGCGCGGATATTGAAAGAGTGTTTTTCGTCCTCTGAGGCGTCCTCTCCTTACCGGGGATGGAGCTCTCAGAGGGCCTCTCAAGGGGAGAACGAGATTGACATTAGATGTCGCACAGGCGGCCAGCGTCTTTCTCGTCCTCTTAGGAGAGGTTTTAAGAAAGGGGACGCTTCATGTCCTACTTCTCGTCCTATTCTTTCATCATCACCCGAACATTTTGAAGACTGATGCAGATTCAGGACGTCTTCTGATGAGGACGCTTTTGAGAACTTTCATCGTTTTAGAGTCCAGAGGAAGAAGAAAGCATTAACTCGCCCTTCTTCGCATATGATGAGTCCTTCGCCTGAACACGGAACTTCACCATCTAATGAGACTCGTATGCAATTGCGTCAACGATTGTCGGCTTTCTTCGCAAGGAGAGAAGAAGAGCCTCAACGGCGTAGAAAGGATCTTTGGCTTCCTGTTAAAAGATCGAAACAACCTTTGTCGGCTTCGCCTCGTTCTTTAGCCTCTCCTGCGTCGTCGTCTTCTGGATCCTTCAGACTCAACCGAGAACACGCAAGTGTTTCCGGAGAGAGAGTGTCCAGAAGTGGCGATGGGGACAGAAGCGTTAGATGTCGCACAGGCGGCCCTCGCTTTTGTCAGGAGGTTGAGAACGAGCAAGAGAAGCCTCGTGTCAACGTTCGCCGGACTTCTGCATCAACTCGACGCTTCTATCATGAGAGAGCCTACCAACGCCAGAAGTATCAGGACGTTCGAAAAGGCTCTAGGATTCAAAGAGAGCAATGTTTAGATTATGTGTCTGATCTTACTCCTCAAGAAAGGGAAATACTGTATGAATATCGACGAAAGGCTCGTGCTTTAAAATATGAGAACTCGCAACGCTTTAAGAGAGATCGTAAGACTCACCAGGACGCTCGGGAGGACGCCCCGATGCAAGTTAAGCGTTCTAAGCGAAGTTTTAAAGACGCTCGACGTCCATTAGAGCATGTCCCGCTTCAGGACGCTTTTGAGGACGCTTCTTTGATGGATAAACTTTTTATAGACAATAGAGTCCAGCGGGATCGAAAGCTTTCGTTGAAAGACGCGCATCTTCCTGCGAGTCCTAAGTCTCGCTCCCTGATCAAGGACGCTCGCGATGACGTTAAACGCCCGGTTAATCGGGATTTTCAACTTAGATCAGACTTCTCTTCCGTTCAGAAAGATAAGCGTACTCAACTGAGAGGAGCTCGACAGGAATCCCGCAAAGAGGTTTTTGAAGAACCTTTGCCTCTGATGGCTTCGAAAGACAAGGCTTTACAAGAAAGTCTTAGAGTTTCAAGGACAACAGCGGAACATTCGCGCATTATTTCGTCTATTCCTTCGGCGGATAGGAGCTCCCCCTTACGAACAGAGCCTCGAATAACAAGTGCTTCTTGCTTAGCTAAAGAAACTTCGACCCGTCAAGATCAAGGAGAGTCTTCTAACGATGCACATCCTGCAGAAGAAGAAGAGCCTGCAGAAGCCTCTACGGATTATAGCACGTTAACGCGCTTACTGAAGGAATTGTTTTCGGAAAAATTCCAAGCACCAGTTCCTCTCTCACCGCCTTCGCAACTTTCTTCATCCAAGACGAGAAAAGCTCCGGGTTTTGTTAGGATGGCTTCTTCGCTTTCTACTAAAAGAGCGTTTAAGAGAATGAATGACTGGATGGAATCAAGGAAGACGAAAGGAAAGACGTCCTTTGCGCTTCCTCCAGCTAAGTTAAACGGGAGAGCCGGTATATGGTATGAGACCGGAGAAGAAACAGGGGTGAGACTTCCTTCGTCTGCGCAAGGTGATTTCTCAAACCTGGTCGAAGCACCGAGGAGATCTTACCTGTCCTCGGCTAAGGTTTCATGGACTATACCTGAGATAGATCACCATCTAAAAGGACTACGCAGGACGTTGGAAGTATTTAACTTCCTAGACTGGTGCTTGGGAGCTTTAGGTCTACAAGCTAAGACCCCAGAATCAGTTTCATTAGAAGAGTTATCGAGCATCCTGTCATGTATGGATAAAGCAGTAAGGGATGGCTCAGATGAGTTAGCGGCCCACTTTACTACGGGAATATTAAAGAAACGGGCGCTTTTCTGCAGTTTTGCTGCTAAATCAGTTTTTTCTCCTACACAAAAAGCAGAGTTATTATTTGCCCACTTTTCTTCCCATCTTTTTCCTGAAAAATATGGTAAAGGATTTATCTGTGAACCTGAAAGAGAAAGCGACACAGGATTTGTTGTCTCAATCATCTAGACTTCCTGCGGCGCAATCCTCTTCTCGAGCAGCTCAAGCACCAAAGAAGAATTTTAAGCCCTTTCGTGGCAGAGCAACATCAAGAGCTTCTACAAGAGGAAGGGGCTTTGCTAGAGGCAAAACCCCCGCAAAACAAAGGGGAAAGAAATGACAACCTTGCCCTTCAGGCACCGGTGGGAGGGAGACTTTCTCTCTTTGCAGAGGCTTGGAGAGCAAGGGGGACAGATGCCTGGTCCCTCAAGATAATAGAGAAGGGATACAAAATTCCCTTTCTCTCCATGCCGCCTTTAAGCATGAAGCCTATAGACCTGTCACCATCTTATCAGCCAGAAAAGCAACAGATTCTACTCGATTTATTAGATCAGATGATCGAGAAGAGAGCAGTAGAACGAGTGCTCTTAACAGATTCCCTAGGCTTCTACAACAGGTTATTCCTGGTTCCGAAGCAGTCTGGGGGATGGAGGCCTGTCCTAGATGTCAGCAGTCTGAATCTTTTCATGAAGAAAGAAACCTTCAAAATGGAAACATCTCAGTCGGTCCTGGGGGCCTTGAGACCAGGGGATTGGATGGTGTCATTGGATCTCCAAGACGCTTACTTCCATGTTCCCATCCATCCCCAGTCCAGGAAGTTCCTCAGGTTCATTTTAAGAGGACAGGTCTTCCAGTTCAGAGCTCTATGCTTCGGACTGAGCATAGCTCCAATGATTTTCACTTTTCTCATGCGGAACGTGGCAAAGTGGCTTCACTTCTCGAAGATACGAGTCTCCCTCTACCTGGACGACTGGCTCATACGGTCGTCATCGAGAGCAAGGTGTCTGGAGGACCTTCAGACTACGTTACTGTTGGCGAAATCTTTAGGTCTCCTGATCAATTACGAAAAGTCCCATCTGACCCCAACACAGTCCATCGTGTATCTGGGGATTCAGATGGATTCAGTGGCTTTTCGGGCTTTTCCGTCGCTAGAACGTCAACGGAAAGGCTTAGAAAAAGTGTCAGCCTTCTTGGAGAAGGAAACATGCTCAGCGAAGGAATGGATGAGTCTGCTGGGGACCATTTCTTCGCTGGAGAAGTTTGTTTCTCTAGGGAGGTTACATCTCAGGCCCCTACAGTTTTTTCCTAACTAGAAAATTGGCAAGGACAAACAAAACCTAGAGGAGGATTTGAGAATCTCCCCGTTGGTTAAGAAACACCTAGAGTGGTGGCTCGATCCCACCAAGATGTCGAAAGGAGTGTCCCTCTGTCTTCAGAACCCCGACCTAGTGTTATTTACAGACGCGTCTATGACAGGCTGGGGAGCAACTCTGGGAAAGGAGGAAGTGTCAGGCCTCTGGAGAAAGGAACAGAAGCCTTGGCACATCAACCTCAAGGAGTTGGAGGCGATTCGCTTGGCACTTCTAGCCTCTCAAGTTCAAATCGTAGGCCAAGTTGTTCAGATCAACGCGGACAGCACCACGGCCCTTTCTTATATCAAGAAACAGGGGGGGACACACTCTCGTTCTCTCTTCAAGATAGCGAGAGAAATCCTGTTATGGTCAGAAGAGAGGAACATAACTCTCTTGACAAGATTTGTTTCAGGATTCCAAAACGTCAGAGCAGACATTTTAAGCCGTCGCAATCAACTGATTCCAACAGAATGGACTCTGCACATAGAGGTCTGCCAACAGTTATGGAAACTATGGGGACGACCGTTAGTGGACCTCTTCGCGACTTCGAAAACGAAGAGACTGCCCCTTTACTGTTCTCCGATCATCGACCGGAAGCAGTAGCGGTAGACGCAATGCTTTGGGACTGGACGGGGATGGATGTATACGCCTTTCCCCCGTTCAAACTTCTGGGAGAAGTAACAAGGAAGTTAGCAGTGTCAGAAGGAACAAGGATGACACTAGTCGCACCATTCTGGCCAGCGAGCGAGTGGTTCACAGAGGTCATGTCCCTGCTAATGGACTTTCCAAGAATCCTACCAGTA
Source organism: Macrobrachium nipponense (assembly GCF_015104395.2). NCBI lineage: Eukaryota > Metazoa > Arthropoda > Malacostraca > Decapoda > Palaemonidae > Macrobrachium > Macrobrachium nipponense. The sequence continues at coordinate 45,972,674 of NC_061102.1, read as the reverse complement.
AGACCCGATCTTCTCAAACAGCCCCACTTCGAGAGATATCACCAAAACCCGTTCGCTCTGAGTCTGACTGCATTCAGACTATCAAGAAACTGGCAAGAGCGAGAGGGTTTTCAAAGGCGGTGGCAAAAGCTATCGCCACTGCGAGAAGAGTTTCCTCTCAATCTGTCTACCAGTCTAAGTGGGCTGTTATTAGAAGATGGTGTAGGAAAGAAGGCATTTCCTCCTCCAAGACCTCTGTGAGCCAAATCGCCGATTTCCTGTTCCATCTAAGGAATGTCGACAAGCTTGCAGTATCAACAATTAGAGGATACAAGAGTATGCTGTCAACAGTATTCCGTCATAGAGGCCTAGATTTGACAAATAATAGGGATCTTCACGATCTTCTGAGATCCTTCGAGACATCAAAAGTTCCACAGGTTAAGACACCCTCGTGGAATTTAGACATAGTTCTAAAATTTTTAATGGCGAGTCCCTTTGAACCTTTGCACGAAGCTTCGCTGAAAGACTTAACTAAAAAGGCCCTCTTTCTGACCACCCTAGCCACTGCGAAGAGGGTGAGTGAGATACAAGCAATCAGCAAAAATGTTGGATTTAGGGGACACGATGCAATCTGTTCCTTTAGTCCTTCCTTTTTAGCCAAAAATGAAAATCCTTCCAATCCCTGGCCCAAGAGCTTCGATATCACGGGATTAGCAGGGATCGTTGGTCGGTCAAGAGCCAGAAAGAGTTCTGTGCCCTGTCAGAGCTCTAAAATTTTACCTGGATAGAACAAAACAAAGTAGAGGTCAATCGGACAATCTTTGGTGTTCTGTGAAAAGACCTGATTTACCAATGTCTAAGAACGCCTTAGCGTTCTTCTTGAGAAGCACCATCAGGGATGCTCATTCGTCCTGCCCAGATAGTGATCTAAAGATTCTGAAAGTCAATGCTCATGAAGTGAGAGCTGTCGCAACTTCGATGGCATTTCAGAAGAATATGGCGCTCAGCGACATTGTGAGCACCACATTTTGGCGAAGCAACTCTGTGTTCGCTTCACACTACCTCAGGGATGTGAAAGTGGCATATGAGAACTGCTTTTCGCTTGGACCATACATATCAGCAGATTCAGTTTTGGGTATGGGAAGCGGCACGAATCCTATCCTTTAGAAAATGGATAGGTGTGCTTTTGTATTATTGTTGTTGGTTTTTTGGTTGTAGGGTCGACCGCTAGAGGCGGACTTCCCTTTATTTTAGCCTTAAAGTTTCAGGGACTAACTTTGTTAGGCTAGGTCAGGTGGTGGTTGTTTCTTTGCTTCGCTGCCCTTAAAGTATGGTCAATATGGTCTAGACACATTGTGGTCACGCCCCCGTTGTCAAATCATCTAGATCTCACCAGCTATACAGGTCACGTCCTTGCTGGAGACTCAAGTAAAGCAAAAGTAGACTTGAGTGACAGTAATCACGAAGTCAGCTATGCTAACAGGTAAGGAACCAAGATGTCTATCATCTGCATGTGAAATGTTTCCCAAAATCCTTTTTATTCTGTCCCTCCCCACCTCCAGTGGTGGGAATCAGCTACATATATATCTGACAGGTAAGTGTCATGAACAAAATGATATTGTTATGATACAATAAAGTTTGTTCATACTTACCTGGCAGATATATATATAGCTGTATTTTCCGAAGTCCGACAGAATTTCAAAACTCCCGGCACACGCAGTGGTCGGCCAGGTGGTTAGTACCCATTCCCGCCGCTGGGAGGCGGGTGTCAGGAACCATTCCCATTTTCTATTCAGATTTTTAAATGCCACTGTCCCCGAGGGGAGGTTGGGCGGGTACTTGATTATATATATCTGCCAGGTAAGTATGAACAAACTTTATTGTATCATAACAATATCATTTTTCAGCAGAAGCTCCTTCTCATTCATCGGAATTAGAGAAAGAAGACGCAGCTACGAAGATTTTGGAACAAATGCAAAAACAAATATCTTCATTCAAAGAAACCTCATAATCACATGAGTTAATAAAATAAAATGGAAAAGTAAATCCACAGTAATATGTCTGATCTTGTTATTTAAAATACAAAGCAGAAAGCTTTCGAAGACCTGCACGGTCCTCCTTGTCAATCTGAATACAATTACTAACAGTGACCATACAAGAACTCTGTTTTTTGACTAGTTTACAAATAGCCTGTTTGATGATGTAGTTGGCTCTTCACGTTATCCCCTCGTTCTCCAACGGCAAACCAGCTAATCGTCTAGATCTTCGAAGTGGCGGTTCGTCTCTTGAATCGTTTGATATGTTGTCCATAGCAGCTTGGGCGCCTGCAACTAGGGACACGGGATGGGTCTCTGTTACCTGAACGAAAGAAGATGAGGCAGCGGCAGTATCAGAGGTGGCTAGATTATTGGTGTTATTACCATGCAACCTATATCTGTTATAATCTCTGATAAACTGACAGCAAATTATTTCATTTAAAATAAAATCTTCTTGTGCAAAGGCTTTATTGCCTTCCATAGAGAGACCCCTGTTAATAATTGCTCCTTCAACTAACCTTCTAATACCTGTATCCTTACTATTGAAAATTACTTTTGACTCGTTCCAATTAATGCGGTGATCGTCATTTAAACTATGTGAGACTAGTGCATTATTCTCAGCATGCAAATTATAAGCTCTTTCGTGTTCATTAGTAGGAGTTCTGAAGAAGGATCCTCCTAGAAGAAAGGATAAATTCATTCCAATTAAAAGATCCCGTCCGATGGAACTCTCTGAGAGCTCGGACGAGGCGCCTGCCAGGAGTCTGGCGCCAGCCAGACGCCAGGCTTCTGTCAGGCACAAAGCGCCTACAAGGCGAGAGGATTTTCATGGATGGCTAGAAGAGCCTGAAACTCCTACTAGACGAAAAGCGCCTGAGGCGCCTGGATCGAGGCGGCGCAAAACGCCTGGGGTGCCTGAAAGAAGACTCAAAGCGCCTGAAGCACCGGAAGCGAGGCGCAAAGCGCCTGAAGCGCCTGAAAGGAGGTGCAAGGCGCCTGAAACTCCTGAAATGAGGCGCAAAGCGCCTGAAGCGCCTGATACTAGGCGTAAAGAGCCTGAGCCTCCTGCCAAGCGCCGGGCGCCTGAATCTCATTTCAGGCGCCTCACTCCTGAAGCGCCTAATATCCATCAAGTGTCAAGCAGGCGCAAGGATTTATCCAAACTACAGGAGCCAGGCTTCAGGCGCTATGAATCAGAAGCTTTATCGGAGTTTGAGGCGGACTTAGAGGCTCCTCTTTGGGATTTTTCTCAGGATCAGTTTTCACCTGACAGGGTCTCTAGATGTCGCACAGGCGGCCATAGCCCCTGTCAGGATGGGCCTGATTCTGCGAAGATAGAGAAACATTCAAGGCCTTCTCCTGATAGGGACGGGAGTTGTCGCACAGGCGGCCGTCGCCCTTGTCAGGAGGGTCTTAGTGTAATCAAAGGCAAAGGGCAACATCGGCCTACACCTGGCAGGGACTCAAGACGTCGCACAGGCGGCCGTAGCCCTTGTCAGGTTGCAGTCGGTGTTGCTATGAGCCCTTCACCTTCCCAAGAGAGGAGTCCTCCTCCAGTTGTGCACTCATCTCCAAATATAACTCCTCATGATTTAGAAGATGTCTCGGACTCGGAAGAAAATAAGGGAGCAGGTCTTTCAGACTATAAGACCTTGACAGCCCTCTTATTAAAAGAATTCGGAGAGTCTCTGAGCCCTGCTGCCCCTCCTTCTCCTCGGTCTTTATTTTCGAGTACGAAAACTGCAAAGTCTTCCTCCTTTTTGAAGATGCAACCGACCATCTCAATGAAGAGGGCTTTGCAGTCTTTCGGAAATTGGCTTAAAACCAAGGAGGAGGCGGGGAAGACTGTGTTTACCTGTCCCCCTTCCAGACTATCGGGGAGGAGAGGGATTTGGTACAACACGGGAGAATCGATGGGACTTACTCTTCCCTCCTCTGCTGAAGCGGACTTCTCAACCTTGGTGGACTCGGCAAGAAGACACGCTCTTCCATCGGCCAAAACGAACTGGACAATGTCTGAAATTGACCATCTCCTCAAGGGAATATTCCATGTCTTGGAAGTTTTTAACTTCCTAGACTGGTCCCTTGGGGCTTTGGCCAAGAAGACACAAGACCCTCAGTTTTTGGAACCAGAAGTCTTGCATAGTGTGCTCGCCTGTATGGACAAGGCGGTGCAGGATGGATCGGCTGAAGTCGCATCCCTTTTCGGGGCGGGAATACTGAAGAAGAGGTCTGTCTATAGTTCATTCTTGACTAAGGCAGTCTCTCCAGTGCAGAGGACTTCTCTTTTATACGCCCCTCTGTCTAAGCAGTTGTTTCCTTCTCAGTTAGTGAGGGATATTTCCCACACTCTGACTGAGAAGGCAACACAAGATTTGCTGGTGCAGTCGGCAAAGAAGCCTAGACCAGCCGTTCCTGCCACGAAGAGGGAGCCAAGAACTGTTCAATAGCCCTTTCGAGGCAGCTCTTCAAGCCGAGCCCCGAGGAAGAGAGGAGGGGAAAAAAGAGGAAGATCTTCGATTAGAGTACCGAGAAAGAATCCAAAATGAGGTTCCAGTCCTCCAAGCACCAGTAGGGGCCAGGCTTCTGAAATTTTCAGAAGCATGGGCCTCAGAAAAGCAGATTCTTGGTCCCTACAAGTTCTCAAGAAAGGATACCCCATCCCCTTCAACAACAGACCTCCATTAACGACGACACCGAGGGAGCTGTCAGCGAGGTACAAAGATCCTGTAAAAAGAGATGCCCTGCTCGGGTTAGTACAGCAAATGTTGGAGAAGGAGGCCATCGAGAAAGTACAGGATCCGCACTCCCGGGGCTTTTACAATCGCCTCTTTTTAGTGCCGAAAGCCTCGGGAGGGTGGAGGCCGGTCCTGGACGTGAGTGCATTGAACCGCTTCGTGGAGAAGACAAAGTTCTCCATGGAGACCTCCAACTCGGTCCTTGCTGCTCTGCGTCCAGGAGATTGGATGGTCTCCCTCGACCTTCAGGACACTTACTTTCACGTCCCCCTGCATCATTCATCGAGGAAGTATCTTCGATTCATGGTGCAGGGAAGGATTTATCAATTCAGGGCTTTGTGCTTCGGCCTCTCGACGGCTCCTCAGGTGTTTACGGCGTTGATGAGGAACGTAGTAAGATGGCTGCATCTGAAGGGGGTGAGAATATCGCTTTACTTGGACGATTGGCTTATAAGAGCACAGTCAAAACAACAGTGTTTGGAGGACTTGGAGATAACTCTGGAGTTAGTCAGATCTCTCGGATTGCTCGTGAACCTCGGGAAGAGTCAAACAATCCCCAGCCAGAACATTGTCTATCTGGGGATTCGGATGGATTCTCGGGGTTTTCGAGCATATCCATCCCAAGAAAGGATTACGAGAGGGTTGGAAAAGATCTCGGCCTTCCTGGAGAAAGAACGAAGTTCAGCGAGGGAATGGCTCAGTCTTCTGGGCACCCTTTCGTCGCTAGAACAGTTCGTTTCTCTGGGGAGGCTTCACATGAGACCCTTGCAGTTCCATCTAAGGAGAAGTTGGAACAGAAAGACAGGAGAGCTGACGGATACCTTTCCCATAGAGGAAAACATCAAGAACCACTTACGATGGTGGTTAGAACCTCTAAGAAAGAACGAGGGAGTGTCCTTGTCTCTGCAGAACCCTCACCTAGTGTTGTTCTCCGACGCCTCGGAAACGGGATGGGGAGCAACACTAGGGACGAAGGAAGTGTCAGGCATCTGGACGGAAGAACAGAAGACCTGGCATATAAATGCAAAAGAGCTCATAGCCATTCATTTGGCCCTGAGACATTTCGAGAACGCAGTCAGAGGCATGGTGGTCCAGGTCAACTTGGACAACACCACGGCTCTGGCATATATAAGAAAACAGGGGGGGACACACACTTTCTCCCTTTACGAGCTGGCAAGGGATCTATTGGTCTGGACGGAGGAATGAAAGATAGTGCTCCTGACGAGATTCGTTCAAGGAGGGAGAAATATAAGGGCAGACAGATTGAGCAGAAAGAACCAGGTCCTTCCAACAGAATGGACCCTTCATTCACAAGTCTGCGAGCAACTATGGTCTCTTTGGGGGAAGCCTCAAGTAGACCTATTTGCAACGTTCCTCTCCAGAAGGATGGAGAACTTCTGCTCGTTGGGGGAGGATCCCAGAGCCCTGTCAGTCGATGCCATGCTCATGAACTGGATGGGCATAGATGCATATGCTTTTCCCCCATTCAAGATTCTGGGGGAGGTAATAAGGAAGTTCGTGTCCTCGGAAGGAATGAGGATGACGTTGATCGCTCCCTATTGGCCTGCAAGAGAATGGTTCACAGAGGTACAGGAATGGACGGTGGACTTCCCCAGATCTCTTCCCGAAAGGACAGATCTGCTCAAACAACCCCACTTCGAGAGGTACCACAAAAACATCCACGCTCTCGCCCTGACTGCCTTTCGACTATCGAAAGACTGGTCAGAGCGAGAGGCTTTTCTCGCAAAGCTGCAAAAGCAATTGCGAGAGCAAGAAGGTCTTCAACCAAGCGAATATACCAATCGAAGTGGGAAGTTTTCCGTAGATGGTGTAAGGCGAAGAAGCTGTCCTCCTCCGATACCTCTGTGACCGAAATTGCTGATTTCCTTCTATATTTGCGGGAGGAATCTCAGTTAGCAGTGTCAACTATTAAAGGAGGGTATAGGAGCATGTTGTCTGCTGTGTTCAGGAATAGGGGCCTAAACATAGAGAATGACAAAGATCTTCATGATTTAATTCGATCATTTGAGACAACTGAATCAAGAACTTCACTCACCCCTAGTTGGAACCTAGATGTGGTTCTCAGATATCTTATGTCAGAGAGATTCGAGCCTCCTGATAAAGCGTCTTTCAGAGACATCACAAGAAAATGTATTTTTCTAATAGCGCTCGCTACAGCAAAAAGAGTAAGTGAGTTGCAAGCTCTAGACTCGAGAGTGGGCTTTAAGGGAGACTCGGTAGTTTTGTCTTTCAGACCTTTGTTTTTAGCAAAAAACGAAAATCCCTCAAGACCTTGGCCTAGAACTTTTGAAGTAAAAGGGCTTTCTCAATTAGTGGGAAATGAAATTGAAAGAACATTATGCCCTGTTAGAGCATTGAAGTTTTACCTGCAAAAGAAGAAACAGTTGCAAGGTTGCAATCAGAGCCTCTGGTGTGCAGTTAAAGACCCGAAAAGACCAATGTCTAAGAATGCATTAGCCTTTTTTGTCAGAAATGTTATAACTGAAGCTCACATGAGTTGTAATAGTGATTCATTTAAGAAATTAAGGGTTAAAGCGCACGAGGTACGTGCAGTTGCTACATCGTTATTTTTCAATAAGAACATGTCGATGAAAAACATCTTAGCAGCCACGTATTGGAGGTGCAACTCGGTGTTTGCCTCACATTATTTAAGAGATGTAAGAGTAACATACGAGAAGTGCTTCTCTCTGGGGCCGTATGTATCAGCGGATACAGTGCTGGGTAAAGGAGATAAGACTGATCCTTAAATTTTTTTTTTCTATCCTTATATTTTGTATAGTTTGCTTTCAAAATAGGTTGGTGTTGAGTTTTTAAGGTTGTTTGAAAGGTGTTTGGGGATAACTCCTTTCAATCGTAAATACTAATCCACAGTTAGGATCGGGTGATCGGGATCAGTATTATACTCCTTTGTATGCCATTAGGCATAGGTATATTGTCATGTAAGTGGATAGGACCCCAGTGACAATTGCCATCAGGTTCTGTCGAGTAAGTGGATAAGACCCCATTGACAGTCCTCTCAAGAGTTCTCAGCCATAGGTCACACCCTTGCTGAAGCTTTTGAGGCGAAGCAGACTTCTAAGCAGTAGCTATGAAATCTTCCGCCAAACAGGTAGGAACCAGGGTATTGTTAATTAACTTTATTACCTACAAAGTATGTTGTTTAACTGTCTAATCAGTAATTAGCTGTCTCTTACCCTCGGCCAAAGGTGCCAATCAGCTAAGTATATATCTGACAGGGAAGTTGAATATATGAAAATGATATTGTTATTGTACAATAAAGTTTCATACATACTTAGCTGGCAGATATATACGATTAAATGGCCCACCCAGCCTCCCCTCAGGAGACAGGTGGAAGAGAAAATCTGGTTCAAGAACGGTAATGGTTCCTATTCCTGCCACCCAGCGGCAGGCCGGTAGATCACCTAGCCTACCTGTTGTGTGCCGCGAAATTCGAATTTCTGTCGGGGACGACGGAGTCTATAGCTAAGTATATAGTATCTGCCAGGTAAGTATGTATGAAACTTTATTGTACAATAACAATATCATTTTTTCACCGTTTCATCTTGAAATTTGGGGATTCTCTCTCTCTCTCTCTCTCTCTCTCTCTCTCTCTCTCTCTCTCTCTCTCTCTCTCTCTCTCTCTCTCTCTCCGGAGTTGAGGGAAGTAATTTTTGGCGGGGCTGTATTCTTAGCACCTTCCACGGATCTCGTAGTTCTCAGGCTGCTGGTCTCGATGCTCAAAGGCGGTTTCGGAGTGTCCGCACTCCGTATTTTTATCCTCCTGTACTGGGTTTGAAGACGTAATTGTCCGCGGTAGTTCTTGCGGGGTCTACGGAAGTCGGCGATTCGTCTTCGCCATCGTTGACTGTGTCAGCATAGTTTTTGTCCTCAGCCTCTCCTTTCATAGAGTAGCTGGTAATCTTCTTCAGTTCCCATTTTATGCTTTCAGGGTTGGAGACATATATAGTGCCTACCGCGGTTATTGCTGGGGCTACGGAAGTTGTCAGTTCGCCTGCACCATCATTAGTAATGTGTTCACGTCCTCCTTTCGTTAGGGTAGCTGGTAATTTCCTTCTCCGGTTCCCATTGGTTCCGCAGTTTGTAGCCTGTCTTATAGGCACCCATGGTGCGTGCGGCACAAGTTGGTTTTCTCCACAACGTCGGCATTAGGTGTTCCAGTGGTTACTCCGAGTGTGGCTTCTTCCTTGTTTCTCTCCTTTCTCAGCCTTTTCCTATGAATAGTTCCATTAATCCTTCAAGGTGTTCAATTTGGGTTCGGCTTTGTTTCCTGGGTTTCAGGGAGTACTTCCTCCCCTCACTTGATCAATGTAGCTTCAGCTCCAGACTTCCGTCTTATTTAACTATTGGTGTAACCGGCGTTAGTTGGATCACTTTTTGCGACCTCTTCGCTTTTGGGGGCGTTGCTCGCCCATTGTAGTCGGCCAGGTGTCATGTCATAGTCACTGGCTGGTGCAGGGTTTTCGCAGACAAGAGAGACTGGCCCAAGGTTATGTCATCGTCTTGGTTAGTGGTGCATCGCCAATGTATATTTGGCTCAGGTGTAATGTTAACGTCACTGGGTAGTGAGGGTATGCGCAGTCGAGCAAGATTAACTCAGGGTTATGTCATAGTATTTAGTACTTACACGAATTGCGGAACTGGAGATGGTTGGCTCTTGTGAGGGGGTGGACAGCGGTCGGACAAGTGTTACGTCATCGTTCTGTGGTTGCGGGATTGCGCAGTCAAGTACGACTTGTTCAGGAATTTATCATCGTCTTATGTGGATGTTGTAAGAGTTGAGGGGTGTTTCTCAGAACCTGGAATGTTGGACAACCTCTTCACTTAGGTTTCTATGGGGTTCGCATAACAGACTAACTTTTGGCTGGCTGTACTATGTCAAGAAGAGGAGGCCTACTTGTTAAATCATCTGCCTCAGCACTTTCGGACATCCATTTTGAGAGCGCCTCTTGCGCTCGGCAACGGTCTTTTAGAAACAAGTTGTCTTCTCATGGTGGAGTACGACTTGTTCAGGAATTTATCATTGTCTTATGTGGATGTTGTGAGAGTTGAGGGGTGTTTCTTAGAACCTGGAATGTTTGACAACCTCTTCGCATAATATACTAACTTTCGGCTGGCTGTACTATGTTCTTGTCAAGAAGAGGAGGCCTACTTCTTGTTAAATCATCTGCCTCAGCACTTTCGAGCTCAAAGCTTTCTGTTTTTGTCACGTACTGAGGAACTTTTACCGCGTCCAAAAATCTTATTTGGTTTCCCCTAGGTGTATTTGGTTTCCCCTAGGTGTATTTGGTTTCCCCTAGGTGCCCACCTCGTTCCTTTTTCCAAAGTGCAGTCAGTTTCTTCTTGCGACTGGTTCTTCATCGCTTTCAGAGCTTTCTATTTGGGGCTTCGTGTCCAAGGGCGCAAAGTATTGCTGATGGATACCCTTCGGCTTTCGGGAGGAATTATTTGGTGTCTGCGATCATGTAGGCAGTTATTTGAGAGTCGGTGTGGATTTTTCACAATGCTCAACCTTAGGGTTTTTCAGTTTCTTCAGAGAAAGGTTACTCTCTGGGTCCTGTGATTGCAGTAACATAGTTTTGTAGCTAGCTTGTTATCGTTAGGATGTTAGAATTTTAGGTAGTCAGTGATAGTCTAAATGAACTAGAGTGTTTCTGTTGATCAAGCTTAGACTGAGTGTATTGTTCCTTTAGGCCCTCGAGGTTAGGCAGATCCCGATGGTCATGTTGGAATAACTACAACTTCATCAGCACAAGTCATCTGCGCCAGGGAGCAGCAGCGAGGTCCTGCAAACTCAACTTCGCCTCCATACACGAAAGGCTAGATAGCCACATGGGAGGTTCCTCCATACATGAGAGGCTAGACAGCCACATGGGAGGTTCACCATTTTCCTTCCATACATGAGAGGCTAGATAGCCACATGGGAGCTCCATTGTTTTCCCTCCATATGTGAGAGGTGTAGAATAACACATGGGAGGTTCTTCAGACTCAAGTGGTACCTTGGACTCGACACTGACAGTAAGGTACTTCATCTGCAAGCATCTTCACCTACTGAGTTGGATGACCAGGTGAGGAGAATTGTTTTTTCCTCCATGAATAAGAAGTATAGATTATCACATGGATGGTACTTCGGACTCAAAAGGTACCTTAGACTCAACACTGACGAGGTACTTTCTTTGCAAACATACTCACCTACTGAGTTAGATAATTAGGTGAGGATACATACATTTATACATGGTAGGTTGATTATGAGTTACCTGCGTATGCTCCGTGGACAGGTCGGGCTGAATTAGATTGATCCCACCTTCATTAAATTTTGTTAATAGGGCTAATTCAGGTGTTCAGAGAGTGTATTGCAATATGAAGTTTTCATAGTAAAACTAATATTGTAATACTTACCTGAACACCTGAATGATACCCACCCTCCTCCCCACTTCAATTTGATAGTGAATGATGCAATTGAGGGGACAAGCCTCTGGTGGCCGGCATTTGCAGCAGCGTTGCCAACGGTAACATAGGTAACTCATTTGACTAGATTTTACCTGCAGCGTTGGTAACGCTGACAGTTAAAATTACCCACTTAGTGGGTAAATATGTGAGGATATAGTTCGGGCTGGTCAGTGACTAGGGCTAATTCAGGTGTTCAGGTAAGTTTTACAGTATTAGTTTTACTATGAAAACTTCATATTCATACTAATCAAGTCTACCTTTTCTCCACCAGTCACTGTGTTGCATCGTTCTTGCTTTCATTTAATGTTTTCTTCAGTATCAGTAGAGTAGCAACAGTCTTTGCCTGGTCTGTTAAGAGCACAGAATATAATTTGCCACATACTCTCTTCCCACCAAATATCCACACACCTGATTAGGAATGGCCTCTGTTGTATTAAGACAACCAAATTTGTATTAATGTGCACTTATATCTATGCTCTGTTCACCAGTAGCTTGTAATTGTGCAAGGTAATTTTTACATTCCCTTAGAATAATAAGATCTATGGATGACCAAAGTTTGTTGAGTTCAGTGAAGGTGATGGGCTTTGTAGTTTTATGTGAGTGGCCAAGGAAGCAAATTGTCATTTAGAGGACCTCAAAGAAATTGTAAGGCTGCTTCAGTCTTGTAATAAAACTCTCACCTAAAAAACACATGCCTTTAGTTAAACTAAATCAACAATGAGTTTTCCAAAAACACTGTAGTACATAACTTTTTTTTTTCATCGGGTAAAAGTATGAGTTTCTGTTACCTATGATGATATTACAAGGGTGGAACAACATTTATGCAAACAAGCACACAGGAGCCCTTATGTTCATAAGGCATCAGTGTGATTAGGTTAGAGCTTGAAAGTTATGGAGACATGCCACCTTAACCAATACATATACATAATTGTATCAGTTTGCCTGATATGAGCAATGAGGAATGAATCCTATTTGTTATATTTTAATCTTGCAGTACTATTTGATACAGTTCAATAAGCCTTTCATTCATTAACCTTACACATCTGCACGTAGTTGGATTGGTTTATTCATCTTTCCATTCAATATTTGTCCCTATATGGCAAAGTTTAATAATACGTACCTTGAATCTAAATTGCATTTCTGCCAGTCTATAGATATTTCAGGTATTTATGGATATCCTTTCTGGTGGTGAAATTCCTATCTATGGATTTCAGCCTTGAGTTGCCATAGTTAACATATCTGTGATAATCTTTTTTTGAATATCTTATACCTTGAAATAAGGCATTGTAAAGATGTACGTAACACATGGAGTAGAAGATAAAATTTGCTCTGGGACCCTTCAGGTCTTTCAGCACTGGAAAGGATATTGAGAGTAGGTAGGTTTGATAGGTGTAACAGGAGGAAAACCTCAAAGCAGTTGCACTTGGAAATAGTTGTTAGCAGAAGGCTCAGGATAGCAAGATGGAAGAAAGAAAATGTGAAGGGAAGTACAATGAAAGGGGTTGCAGCTAGGGGCCAAAGGGATGTTGCAAAGAACTTTGAGTAATGCCTACAGTGCGCCCACAGAGGTGCACCGTTGGTACTAATCCCCCTTCCCCACATGGGATGTACCACAGCATCACCGTTTCCTGTATCACTTGATGGCTGTTGGTAAATTCTTCATCAAGACATTACTAATAGGTTCATTTTATCAGTAAGGTTTCTCAAACTATAGGTACAGTGAATGCCAGGGACTAATTTAATAGCTACAGTGAGCAACTACGTATTTCGAAACAATGCCGCTATCACACGTTACGTATTGTTTTGTTCATGAAACTTACATGTCAGATATATATATAGCTGTATTCTCCGAAGTCCGACAGAATTTCAAAACTCCCAGCACACGCAGTGGGCGGCCAGGTGGTTAGTACCCATTCCCGCCGCTGGGAGGCGGATATCAGGAACCATTCCCATTTTCTATTCAGATTTTTCTCTGTCGCCGGTAGTAGAAACACCTGTTTCCATTACCACCGCCTAGGATTTTGAAACTTCATTAGCCGCTCAAGTATCCTAATTATTTTTTGAATGATTGACTTGGATTTGTGGCTAGGCATACGCTATCATAAATTAATTAAAATTTTTTCATTGCATATGAGGTCTGAATCTAGTTAGCCTAGTTTCAGACTTTGTTGTCTGCAAGGGGTAAGGTGAGGCTACCGAAACCTTCGGTAGACACTCGCTTAGTATACATGACGTTTACATGTTTTCTTTGTTGAAAGATCAATGTAATTAGTGTAATGTTGACTGATTCCGAAAGAAGACGTATGATTCGTATGTACGCAAATTAGAGTGTGATAGAATCAGGAGGTCTTCCTCCACAGTAAACAGAAGTTAGGATAATGAACCTACTAACCTCCTGTAGACTTTATTTTGCCTAATCCTGTGGTATGGCTTATGGGCCTAGAGGAAGTGTCTGTGAGAGGTAATGCCCTTTCTATTATGGTGGATTACATCAAGTAAGCTTGGAATATAAAGTGCTTGCTCTCCAATCAGTGTTGTGAGTGTAGTGATGTTGATTTTGCCCCTATAACACCTCTAGGTCTAGACCTCTGTCGGACTCCCAGGACCATGAGGGGGCAAGTCGAAAACCAAAGGAGGGTTATGGGAACCCCCACAGATCTGGCGTCCCTTCGGCAGGACCTGAAGACGCTTCCAAGGCTGCCAAAGATCGTGCACGAATCATGAAAGATTGCTTCTCGTCCTCCGAGGCGTCCTCCCCGCAGTATTGGAGCTCTCGGAAGGACTCGCGCCCTCTAAAAAAGAAGCTTTAGAGAAGAGGATGCTTCGCGTCCTCTCTCTCGTCAGGAGGGAGCGTCAGAGTACTGATCTGGCGTCCCTTCGGCATGACTTAATATCGATAAGCGTGACAAAGACGCAAGATGTCGCACAGGCGGCCGTCGTCTTTGTCAAGAGATAAAAAATTTCCATAAGGCAGGACCCTCACGGGGACGCCTTTCGAGACACTCAACGCTCTATCGAGAGGAAGGAACGTCGTTACTCTTGTAGCAAGGATTGTTTTCTTGCTCTCCAAGACGCTCCCCTCCCTCCTCTCCTCATGGCGCTCTGTGTATGTTATGTGACGTTCGCTTTACTACGAAACGGGATATTAATAAACATTACCTTAATATAATTCATCTAGCCCTAAATCCCCAAAAACCGCACCAAAATTTACCACATTGGCAACCCTGTTACCTCCTATTCTGTCCCCCCCAGATGCTGAAGCCTTGCCGAGGATGGGGGGCTTAGGGTTCAGCAGCTGGGCCCTGATGCCTGGTGGGAACTACTTTCTTGCTGGGCCTTGGTGCCCAGCTGTTGATCCAACTAAATGAGTCAGCCCTTTTCCTTTTACTAAAACTTTTCTTCCTTCTGCTTCCTCCTTCTATAAGGCACGGATTTTATGTTGATGACTTGGATTGGTTTTGGACATGATTTGGACTTGTTCATTGGATTTGATGGAGATTGAGGATGGTTGGCATGCCCCCTCACCCGTGAGAACTCGAGTACCTAACGTGGTCGAGCGAGGGGAAAGTTTAGATGTCAAACCCTGCTCTTAGTGCTGGGTCTGATCTCGACGGACATCATGACGCCTTAAGCACTGAGGGTGGGGTGTATATCTGGGTGGTACCCCTAGGGCAGCCCTGTATGGGATAACACTGTCCTCTAAATGTGGCTCCATGGTGGGTGGGGGGCTACCTGGACGAATCGTAAATTCTACGTCTTATGGAGACATTAAAACCTTCTGTTGACGACTTAGGCAAGGATAAGGACAAGGAAAATTCTGTTAATTCCTCCATTGTGACTTTGGAGCCTTTTTCAAAGGACCTCCTTGTTACAAACATTTTATATGTGAAACCAGTCCCTTTAGACTGGAATTATGAAACTGTATTTAATGAATTTTGCAAATTTGGTAAAGTAAAAGAAGTAAGGAATAGACTAGGCAAAAATTATGGGTTTTTTGAATTTTGGGTATTTTTCAATAACGAATCTGAAGCTCACAGAGCCTACAGAGAGTTCAGATCAGATTCATTGAGTGTTGGACTCGCAGAGGCAAAAGAGGTCCCTAGGCATCTTGAGATTTATAGACCACCAAGTGAAATTAAAGATAATAGTAAAATTAGTAAAACCTCCAGATCACCAGACCCAGCTAAGTGGTTAATTATCACAACTCATGGTGAGAGAGGCAACCTCTTCAAAGTGAAGAGGTTGGTAAGCCAGAAGATCGGCAATGTTGGGAGTCCTGAATTAACTCGCTTTGGGCGTAATAGTTTCTTAGTTCATGTGAAGACAGATATTCAATCGATAATGCTTCTAAATTTGAAGCTTGATCCTGAGGGTATGATAAAAGAGGTAAAACCTCACTATAATTTTAGTTATGCGAAGGGTGTTATATTTAATGAAGATCTACATGAAATGGATGAGGAGGAAATTTTGGAAATGTGTCCGGATGTGGTTTGGAAGGTTTTAAAGTGCCCCGCTCATCGATGCTTATTTTAACATTTACAAGTTCTTCTCTGCCATCTGAAATTATTCTTGATAGTGAAATGATGAAAGTTCGTCCTTATAGACCGAGAGTGCTCCAGTGCTTTAAATGTTTTGGTTTTGGACACTCCTCTAACATTTGCACCAGAAATAAACTCTGTGAATCATGTGGCCAGCCTGAGCACGAGGAATGTTCTGGACCAGTAGTTTGCGTAAACTGTAAGGGTGAACATCGAGCCCGTGATAAGAAATGTAGTGCATTCAAGAAAGAACAAGATGCATTACTAAAATCTCTTGACGAACACATCAGTGTGGGACAGGCCAAAAAGCTGTTGGGCAGGAAAACCTATTCGGATGCCTTGAAGGCACATCAATTGAATACTGCTTCTTCTGGTGCCCCTTCTGGTGGGGCTCCCCGGTGCCCTGCTGGTGGGGCTTTCCACACCCCCTCTAGTGGGGTACCCCGTGCCCCCCCTGTTGGGGCCTCCCGTGCCCCCCCTGTGGGGCCTCCCGTGCCCCCCTGGTGGGGCCTCCCGAGCCCCCCCCTGGTGGGGCCTCCCGAGCCCCCCCCTGGTGGGGCTTCCCATGACCCCCCTGGTGGGGCTTCTCATGGGCCCCCTGTTGGGGTTTCCCATGTTGCAGAGACTCTGGTCAAGCCAGGGGACCCTGTTGGTTCAAGGGTTCAAGCCAGGTCTCAATATGTTGACGACTTCTCTCTGTCAGGGACATTGCCTGACATTGAGCCCTCACCTGATCTTGACATTACAGTGCACCGTGGAGATGACGGTGAGGAGATAGAGGCCCTCTTTATTCGTCAGAAGAGGGCCCTTTCTCCCTCTTCGCCTCATTCACGGTCACTCAGCAATCATAGAAAAAACAAAAGTAAAACTGAAAGGGCAAGTGAAAGCCCATCTTCTAAAAGATCTGTAACACCTAGATCTAGGTCAAATAGTACAGGTAAAACTGAAAAGATCTCTCTCACCAGGACACAGATTCCTAAATTAGTAGGGAATTTTAAGATGCCCTCCTCTAAATAATGGCTCTCATGCAGTGGAACATCCGTGGCTTTATACCAAATAGAGAGCAAGTTCGGGTTCTGTTTAGGGATCATGATCTATCTGCAATGTGTCTTCAGGAGACAAAGTTGGGAGAGCACACTCCCAACTTGGGTTTTAATTATTCATTCCATAGGTCTCCACCCCTGATAGGTGTACGTGCTCAGGGAGGCACAGGCATCATAGTCCGCAAGTCTGTTAATCATAGGGTTGTTCAATTGAACACTGTGTTGCAGGCTTGTGCAGTTCAAGTTTTCAATCATAAATGGATCACTATTTTGTTCTTTATACCTAGATCCATCATTAGAAAGTAGATTACAGGATGCACAGGGTAATCCTCATCAGCTAGAATTAAACGATCTTCAGACATTGATAGACCAGCTTCCTAAACCCTTCATTTTGATGGGGGATTTTAATGCCAAGCACACCCTCTGGGGAGAGCCAAACTGCGACCGGTGGGGTTTAATAATAGAACAGCTGCTCGACTTAAATGACATCACTTTGATGAATGATGGTTCCCTACAAGACATGATGTTTTTCATAATACTGACTCAGCCATTGACCTCACTATCTGCTCTTCGTCCTTGAGGTTAGATTACCAGTGGGTAGTAGACCAAGAATGATCATGGCAGTGATCATTGGCCCATTCACTTAAAGTTTATGAAAAATATTCCATCTCCATGTTTTACCAAAATGGAAGGTAGGGGAGGCTGACTGGGGATTATTCAAAAAATCTACTGAAGTTGATCAAGATATAAAAGATTTTCAGAGCCCAACATCCGCTTACGAGTATTTAATCAGTATATTGCTGTGCGGTGCCATGCTGTCTATTCCTCGAACTTCTGGTAAGCCTCGTGGTCCTCTAGTACCTTGGTGGTGTGATGCATGCGCCTTGAGCCGAAAGATGATAAGAACTTGCTACAAGAGATATCGTAGATATCCTTGCTTGGTAAATCAAATTATCTATAAAAGAGCTCTTGCTAAGCAAAAGAAAATATTTAAGCAGGCAAAGAGGGAATCGTTTATCAGATATATAAGTGAATTAAAATATGATTCCCCTATGTCGTTTGTCTGGAACAGAATCCGAAAGCTGCAAGGGAAATTTTCTCAATCTCCCTTGCCTATTTTGAAAATTGATGGCTTCTTCATATCTGATTCTGGAGAAGTTGCAGAAACCTTTGGTAGGCATTTCTCCAATATATCTATTGCCCTACATTACTCTCCTGCTTCAGGAAAATTAGGGATGGTACCACGGTTGTTCCTGCTGTAAGTTTAAATTCAGAGTCGTATAATCTCCCTTTCACCATGAAAGAATTAGATCATGCAATCTCGTTATCTTCCCCAACATCTCCTGGGGAAGATGATATACTGTACTCAATGATTTTTAATTTGCCTAGAAGTACAAAACAATTTCTTTTAGACATTTTAAACAGTTTTTGGCTTTCAGGAACTTCACCAGAGTCTTGGAAGATATCGATTATTGTACCTGTTTTAAAACCTTTTAAAAATTCCTTCCTTCCTAAGAACTATAGGCCAATTGCTCTAACCAGTTGTGTTAGCAAGATTTATGAGAGGATGGTCAATGCTCGACTTGTGTGGTATTTGGATTCAAAGAATCTTTTATCTAATCGGCAGTTTGGCTTTAGGAAAAATAGAAGTACTTCTGACCCTTTGATGTTCCTTACTCGGGAGATACAGAATGCTTTTGCTGTGCAAAACCAGACTGTTGCAGTGTTCTTTGACCTAGAAAAAGCCTACGACACGACCTGGCGAGGGGGTATCCTTTTGCAACTTGTAGAGTGGGGTGTTGTGGGTAATTTATTCTATTGTCTGAAAGATTTTTTGTCAGAACGTTACCTGAAAGTAAGAGTGGGCTCTTACATTTCTTCTGCTTTCCCTCAGGAAGAAGGGTTACCTCAGGGAAGCGTTCTTAGTCCAACACTCTTTAATGTAGCTGTCAACGGTCTACTAGAACAAGTTCCTGTCGGGGTGCATGGTCTGGCCTTTGCTGATGATTATGCAATAATCTGTAGTAAGTCCACAGCTGTTGAAGCTTGTCAAATGATCCAGACTGCTATTAATGCTTCAACATCATGGGCCAGTGCTAAAGGGTTCAAATTTTCACCAGAAAAAACCAAAGCTATACGATTTTGTCGATTACGAAGAGTGGAAGAGATCCCTACGTTGTTTTTAAACGATTCGATTTTACCTTATGAAGATAGCATTAAGTATCTAGGTGTTACATTTGATAAGAAATTAACTTTTACTCAACATGTTAATGAAGTTGTATGTAACGTGAAACTTCGACTTAATATTCTTAAAGTTGTATCTAATTTTTAACTGGGGGGCAGATCGAATTACCCTTTTGAGGATGTACCAGGTGTTATGCCTAAGCAAAATTGATTATGGTTGCCAAGTTTATGGTTGTGCGTGCAAGACAACACTGCAGAAATTAGATGTTGTCCATAATATGGCTTTACGTATTTGTACGGGAGCCTATAGAACTTCACCAGTAGAAAGCCTATATGTTGAGTCGGTTTTCCCCCACTATTTATCCGTAGGGAGGAATTAGGCTTGAGAGCCATATCAAGAATACTTACGTCAAAGCTAAACCCTAACTATAAGTATGTTAGAGAACCAACTGACAGAGCCCCAAATAGACCGAGACTTCCAAAGCCGCTTGAGGTCCGACTAGCAAGCTCTGCCAGGGAGGTGGGATTACTTCCCCCTGCAGTAGCTGAAATTTCGCCTTCAAAGTTTCCTCCTTGGAATAGACCATGCCTAGAAATCTGCCCAATTAGGGACAGCAGGAGCAACAGTTCTGGTAAACAGTTGAGGGCAAGTTTCTTGGACCATGCTTCCGAACATGGTGATTCTCATCATATATATACTGATGGCTCGAAGGGTTCTGATGGTGTTGGTTGCTCTGTAGTGACTGGTGGTAATATCATTAAAAAGAAACTTCCTTCTAATTCTTCTGTTTTTACAGCTGAACTGCTGGCAGTTTTGACTGCTCTTAAATATATCTTTTATAGTTCTTGTACTAACAAGGTTTTTACCATTTTTACCGACTCTTTGAGTGTTTTATCTTCTCTAAAAAGCCTAGTCTCTTGCCATCCTTTAGTGCAAGAAGTACAAGATTGGTTTTATCTTTTAATTAATAGAAGAGGATTTTCTGTTGGATTTTGTTGGGCTCCGTCCCATGTTGGAATTGTTGAGAATGAGCGAGCCGACGCTGCTGCTAAGGCTGCAACTAGGCTTAGGCACATTTCCAACATGGGCGTCCCTGTATCTGATTTTAAAAGTACCATTCGATTTTATTGTAGAGACCAGTGGCAGGCCCACTGGTCTACTTTAGATAATAATCTTAAATTGAAATCGATTAGGCCTTCTGTTCATCGTTGGCCTCATAGCCGGATGGATAGAAGGTCTGAGATAGTTTTAGCTAGATTGCGTATTGGCCACACTAAATATACTCACGGGTATCTAATGACGAGTGGAGCAGATAGGCAGGTTCCTCGCTGTTCCACCTGTCATGTGGATTTGACTGTGGTGCATATTTTGGTGGAGTGCCCTCATTTTGAAACCAAACGTAGAGCTTGTTTGCTGGCAAATAAGTCTCTTGGCGATATTTTAGGTGAAGGTGCTCGGGCAGAGCAAATTATGACATTTTCAAAAAATATTGGTCTTTTTTACGAATTGTAGTTTTCTTTTAATTGTTTTAGGTTTCTTGTTTGGTTTTTATGAATGAATGATTTGTATGTTAGATCGGTTGTGTGTATGTTTGTTTGTGTGACAGTGACTTTTTTTATTCTTAAGATATATATGCGCTGAATGGCCCCTCGGCTCCGGCGCTTGGCTATGTGCCAAAAATGTTATAATCTAATCTAATCTAATCCTATTCTGTCCGCCAGTTGGCAACACTGTCGTTGACAGATACAAAAACCTTCCCTCAAATCAGTTGTTAACGAGCGCCCGTGTTGTTTACATCACGGCCGCTCTTTATAAATTTCCTTAAACATTTTTGTGCCTTTAAAGCTTTCATTATTTGTTAAATGAGACTTTATGTGAATTACCACTCACGCATTACATCACGAAATAGTAAATAAACTTTGATTTCTGTTGTGGTTCTTATCTTAAATTACGAACTTTTGCGCGACCCGGAACTACTGACCTGTCCAATTCTACAATGGATTGCCAAGAAATTACGATGCTTCCTTCTGCCAGCAACATCAGGAACTGCCCGGTTTGTGGGACAAGGATGAGTAGCAGGGAGTATGAACCCCATGACATTTGTAGCTCTTGTTGTGGACAGGTTTGTGACTTGACTTCTCGTTGTGACGTATGTAAGCCCTGGTCTGACGAGGATATGACTGCTTATATGAAACGCCAAACAATCTTGCAGCGTAAAAGATCGGTTAAGGAGAAAAAGAAATCTATTGCTAGAACTGTATCTAACGAATTCTTTGACTTGGGCGCTCATGGTTCTGGCTCTTCGGTTTCGGTATCATACGACTCCGATTCCGAATTAATTGATGCTTTGCCCCCTGTACAACCGGTAATTAGTGAAGTTATTTCTGATGTAGATTCAAAGATTTTGGCAATGGAAACTACCTGGAAACAGAATTTTAAGAAATTACAGCTTAGTCTAGATAGAGATATTTCAGCTAAGTTTAACAATCTGTCAGAGAATTTTCAAGAAGCCTTCACTAGAATGTCTAACACTCTTTTAGATTCATTTTCAGCTCCTCGTCAGGTACCTGTCGACAGCACCATGGGTAACGGTGCGACAGATACCCCGGCTTGTGAACCCCGTCGTGGCGAAGGCCTAGGGGGGATCCGGTCCGGGCAGGTGCCTAACGAATCTTTACCCAACGTGTCCCCTGTTAGTCCCGTAACAGTGCCAAAGGGCGCTTATTTAGGAGAAGGGGGGAGTGATATTAGTGTCAGGCCTAAGATAGCTAGTCGTCAGGATTTTACTTCAGGGGAAGTTTCTAAGTTAGGATCTGACGATGATGATGATGATGACGCGGATTCGTGTGATATTGATGTTTCCTCGAATGGATGTCATGATGTAGAATTCAAGAAACTTTTTTATTTAATTTTGAGTTTTCTTCCTCAGGCGAGGCCTAAAGAGCAGAAGCAGCCTCCGCCTCGTTGTATTACAGAAGGGATTTTTCTTGACGGTCCTTCCCGGTCACGGGAATTTTTACGTTTTCCCTTTGCCCAGAGGTTCGCGAGAGTGAGGGCGGACGTTGCCGCTAAACTTTCGAAGGTGATCGGGGAAGGGAAGAGGAAGCTCTCTTCTCTTCTGCGACACCGGAGAGGGGTTTACCAGGTGGCGGATGATTCTTCATTCTCTCGACCCCCCAAGCCAAATCCTGATTTTGTCCGACTTTCAAGTCAACCCTTGCCTTCTAAGGCTTCGGTCTCTGTCTCAATTGAAGATTTTATTGCTATGGAGTCTGTTATGAGCTCCTTACAAGAAGCTCAATCCTTCAATATGTGGGTCCTCGGAGGGCTTTTAATGTATATCAAGGACTCTGGGTTTGTTCCTCCTGATGCTCCTCTTTTTGAGAAATTCTGCTCATCCATTTCAATCGCTTCTGTACATCAGAACGAGCTTGCTGCTTCAATGCAGGCCTTTCTTGTTTCTCTAAGGCGTAACCTGTATTTGTCGCAGTTACCCTCCTCTGTATCGGAGATTCAGAGAACCCGTCTGTTGTCCTCTTCTCCTTTTGGCGATTTCCTTTTCGATATTTCTGTGCTTTCTGAGGTTTTGAAGGAACATCAAGGTGATGCCTCTTCCCAAGCTCACTGGGCCTTATCAAGAGCTTTTTCCTCTGGTCTTCCTCCCGTTCCTTCAAGGAGTAAGCGTAAGTTTAGGACCAGATCTGTACTTCTGTTCCAGCCCAACAACCTCCTTCTGGCTCTTTTTTTCCAGAGTACATCTCAGGTTGCTGGTGCTTCTACTTCATCCTCTGGTGCTCACCCTTTGAAACGCGGGAGAGGTTCTTGGCGTGGCTCTAAGGGCAGAGAAAGAGCTCAACCTCCAGGAGGACCTTCTTCTTCTTCTTCTTCCTTGTCTCTGCGTAAGAATTTTCGAAAGTAGGAGTCATCACCTTGCCTGGAGACCGCAGTAGGAGCTTGTCTCTCCCGCCATTGGTCAGCTTGGCAGGGGAGAGCGGTGGATGCTTGGGTGGTGGAGGTCCTGAAGGAAGGTTACGAGATCCCTTTTGTTTCCAGACCTCCACTTTCCAATCGTCCTCTCAAGTTCAGCAGTTATTCCCCTCACTCAATCAGGGGTCAAGCCTTGGAGAAGGAGCTTTCGGCCCTCTTGGAGAAGGATGCCATAGAGCGAGCTCCTCCTTCTCCCGGGTTTTACTCTCAGATGTTTGTAGTTCTAAAGGCCTCGGGTGCCTGGCGCCCCATCATAGATCTTTCGGTTTTGAACAAGTTCATTCTAAAGTCCAAGTTCAGGATGGAGACGGTCCAGACTGTTCTTTCATCCGTCAGGAGGGGGGACTGGATGATTTCCATCGATCTGCAGGATGCTTATCTGCAAATCCCCATCCATCCAAGAAGCAGACCTTACCTTTGGTTTTTCACGGACTCGGGAGTTTTCCTGTTCAAGACCCTTTGTTTCGGCCTCACCACTGCTCCACAGGTCTTTTCTCGGGTGATGGCTCCTGTTTCAGCTATTCTGCATCAGTTAAATGTAAGGATGCTTCGGTATCTGGACGATTGGCTAGTCCAGGCCGAATCTCTAGAGAAATGTCTCCGGTCGAGGGAGATAGTTCTGTCTCTTTGTGTCGAGTTGGGCATTCGTGTCAACTTCGACAAGTCCAATCTAATCCCTTGCCAGATCATGACTTATCTGGGGATTGTTTTGAATTCCCAGATTTTGAGGGCTTCTCCCGCTCAGAAACGGATAGACAAGCTTCTGAGTCTGATCGAAGAATTTTTGTCCTCCGTAACGCAGCCAGTTTCTCTTTGGAGGTCTCTCCTGGGCCATTTGTCATCCCTCATCCAACTGGTTCCCGGAGGTCGTCTCAGAATGAGGTCTCTTCAGTCGACACTTCGCCAGACATGGGATTTCGTGTCCGAGGACACGATAGTCGCCTCTTCTCCACAATGTCGGAAGGATCTCCGTTGGTGGATGCAAGTTCACCGCCTCAAGTCAGGGACATCTCTTCTTTCGGTTCCTCCGGACCTAATGTTTTGGTCAGACGCCTCGGATCAAGGTTGGGGCGCACACCTGGGCTCCGAAGCCGCTTCGGGCCTTTGGTTAGAGGAGGAGAGTATCATGTCAATAAATTGGAGGGAACTGAGGGCAGTGTACCTAGGCCTTCTTTCATTTCAGGAACAACTGTTGGAGTCGGTTGTCGCGATCTTTGTTGACAACACCACAGCAGTCTTGTACTTGAGAAACCAAGGCGGCACACAGTCGGATCTTCTCACTCAAGAAGCCCGATCAATCCTGTGTTGGGCAGAAGACGGGGATTACGTTGGTCCCTCAGTTTATCCTGGGCCATCACAACGTCTTAGCAGACGCCTTGTCGAGACCGAACGAAGTTCAAGGGTCGGAGTGGACACTTTGCCAGGAAGTCTTCGACAGCCTCAGGAAGAAATGGCCTGTCACAGTCGATCTGTTTGCCACCCCACTGAATTTTCGGTGCCAGATATTCTTCGCCCCTTACCAGACTCCTCAAAGTGCCGGGACAGACTCTCTTTTGCAGGACTGGGAGGGACTTCAAGCCTATGCTTTTCCTCCGTTCTCTCTGGTGAGGTCAGTCCTCAACAAAGTGAGGGCAACCAAGCGTCTGGATCTCACCTTGATCGCCCCCTTCTGGCCACAGAAGGAGTGGTTTCCCGACCTTCTGGAAGCACTGGTGGAACCCCCCATTCGCCTGCCAGAGAGACCAGATCTTCTCAAACAACCCCATTTTGTCATCGTTCCATCAGAGGCTCCACATGCTTCATCTTCATGCCTGGAGACTGTCAGGAGGTTCTCCAAGCACGAAGGGTTCTCCTCCAGAGTGGCGCGACAGTTTGCTCTTGCCAGACGGCAATCAACCAGGCTAAATGGTCGGTTTACAGACGTTGGTGTAAGTCTCAAGGACATTCAATTTCTAGACCTTCCTTACCGAAAGTAGCGGAGTTTTTAGTTCATTTACATCATGACAGGGCCCTGTCACCTTCGTGCATTAAGGGTTATAGGTCTATGCTTTCCTTTGTTTTTAAGGCAAGGCTCCCTGAGATCTCTTCATCTTATGTCATTAGAGATTTACTTCGATCTTTTTCCTTATCTCGACCCAGGCCGCAGTGTTCGCCTCCGACATGGGACGTTAACAAAGTCCTTCAAGCCTTAAGGTTCCCTCCGTTTGAGCCTCTGAATTCTGCCAAATTTAGGGACCTCTCTTCTAAGACACTCCTCCTTGTCTCACTGGCTACAGCCAAGAGGGTGGGTGAACTGCAAGCACACTCTTTTCTGGTTGCCAGATCTGGACAAGACATGATTTTGTCATACCTTCCTGAATTTGTCGCAAAGACTGAATCGTCTGATAATCCCATTCCCAGGTCTTTCGTACTGAAGTCGCTGGTCGACTTTGTTGGTAATTTAAATGAGGAATTAGTTCTTTGCCCTGTTAGGGCGCTCTCATGTTATTTACGCCGCACGAAGGACATTCAGGGTCGTCCCCGTCATCTGTTTGTTTCACCCCGAAATGTCAAGAGACCTATTTCAAAGAATGGTGTATCCTTTTTTCTCAGAGATCTGATCGTTAAAACTGGTGGTTTGGCTGCTGGGGAAGACCAGACGCCGAGAGCACACAGTATTAGAGCAGTTGCAGTGCTACATCAGTAGCTTTCTCATGGAAGAACGTCTCAGTTGCCAAGGTGCTTGAGGCGGCTACTTGGCGTTCTAATTCTGTTTTTGCCTCTTTTTACTTGAGGGATATTTCTCTAGTTCTAGGCGACCTTCGTTCTTTGGGCCCGTTGGTGATGGCAGGACAGGTCGTCAGACAGGAGAATTAGGTAGTCTTCCTGTTTTACGTTTGGTTGCTACCTGTATATTATTCATTAATTTTTGTTTTGTTGTATATATTTTTTGTTTTTGTATTATAACCCATGGGCAGTTTTTGACGTAGTTATAATGGGAATTAGGCAGTTTGGTATTTAGGTGTTGTTGATGAC
This sequence comes from Macrobrachium nipponense, assembly GCF_015104395.2. NCBI lineage: Eukaryota > Metazoa > Arthropoda > Malacostraca > Decapoda > Palaemonidae > Macrobrachium > Macrobrachium nipponense. The sequence goes on along the minus strand of NC_061102.1, from coordinate 45,946,664 downwards.
AAGGACTGACTGCTTGGCAACTCATGCTGCTTCCATTGTCAGTGTGAAATGGTTCCAGCCACTGGGTTGTCGGCACTGGCGACTACGCTTCTCCCAGAGTCGATGCTGACCTAGGACTAGCCACTGGTTCGCTTGTCCTGACGACTCCTGCTTCTTCCACTGTCCTGGACAGGGAATTAGTCGATGGATCGTCTGCTGTCATCTGGTGACTCGCTCACCATCTACTTTTTGTCTCACCTGTTTTCTCGGAGTCAGACACTCGTGAGATCAGGCGACATTTAGTAGCCCTGAGTTTCTTGTTGACGAAGTCGGTTGCGTTGATACACCCCTGATGATCGTGTAACATGAGACCAGGTTGGACTGTCAGGCATTCGTCCTTCGGGACTGAATCGCCTTTATGCTCCGCGCTCCTTTCTCTTGGCACCAGAAAGCTCGAGTTAGGAGTTGCTCATGAGCCAATTCTTTGCTGGCGACATCGGGTTGCGTTGATACACCCCCAAGGTTTGCTTAGCTTTGAATCGCCCAGACAGTCCCAGACACTCATCCTTTAGGGAAAGAATAGTGCTCGATAGTCTTCAGGGTGCAGCCTTGCTGTCTGCAATTCGTCTGACTGGTCACCTGGTCGGTCACCTGACTTTAGTACAGACGGACTGACTATGCACTTACTCCTTGTCCTGTGCTACCGCAGTTTGGTGGCATGGTAGGAGACTTTGAGTTGTTAGTATCTCAGACCTTGGGTTGAGTTTTGACTGCCTATGATATAAATATTTCTTTTTGTTTTGTTTACTCCTATTCTGTCCGAAGGGGAAATTGTATTCAGATTCCCTCCTCCTTTTCAATGTGGTTAATCGGGCTAGATGAATTATATGAAGGTAATGTTTATTAATATGGAATTTTTATTCTAAAATTAATATTAATAATACTTACCTGTATAATTTATCTAGTCCCACCCATCCTACCCCACGATCTGCCTATCACAACTGATTTGAGGGAAGGTTTTTGTATCTGTCAGCGACAGTGTTGCCAACTGGCGGACAGAATAGGAGGTAATAGGGTTGCCAATGTGGTAAATTTTGGTGCGGTTTTTGGGGATTTAGGGCTAGATAAATTATACAGGTAAGTATTATTAATATTAAATTTAGAATAAAAATTCCATATTGTTCAAGCTGATAAGCTTGACGTCCGGCAAGCTGATAAGCTTGACGTCCGGCAAGCTGATTTGCATAGTCAAACAGCTCGCCAAGACGCCTCTTACTCGTCCCTAAGGGACGCTCTGTCAGCGGACAGAGATGACTCTGGTTCGGCAGCTACGCTGGACAGACTATCCTAGTTTTCGACAGGAGAAGGCCAAAGCATTCCTCATACCCAAGAACACACAGGCGTCCTTTTAAATGCCCTTCTGCAGTGTCGATGAGCGTGACAAAGACGCAAGATGTCGCACAGGCGGCCGTCGTTTTTGTCAAGAGTGGCGAACGTCCTTTAGACTCGTCCTGATGACGATCACTGTACTTCTGCTTAGGACGCTCGCATTTCATGAGCGGCTCTCCCCTCGCCAGGAAACCTCTCAGGTTACTCGTGTTGACGCACGTCATTCACTATTGATGCTTCCCTTGATGTTCGTCGCTCTCCTTTTCCGGACGCTCTTCAAAGGAATGCAATCAGGATGATCGGCAAGCACCTCGCGAGGATGCCTTTCGGAATGCTCGGCGTTCCTTTTTTGAGCGCGTTTCTGGATATGTTCATTTGCATTACAAAGACGCAAGATGTCGCACAGGCGGCCACCGTCTTTGTTAGAAGGTAACGAAGGTCTTTAAGGCCGTCTTGGAGACGATAGCCATACGTCTTCCTATAGTGCTCTCACACTTCAGGAGCAGCGTGCGGCTCTCCAGGACGCCTCTCGGGTGGCCTTTCATGCATCAGGGCGCACGACAAGATCCTCTCTGAGATGCCGTTCAGACCCCTTGGTGTTCTATGCACCAATACGCTCGGTAAGACACTCGCGAGGACGTCTCTTGAAGATGCTCAACGTCCTACGCATTGAGACGTGAGGAAGCTTTTGCAGATGCTCGACGTCCTACACGAAGAGACGCTCATCAGGACGCTCTGGAAGACGCTCGACGTCATAAACATTGATAAGCTTTTTGGAAGACGCTCGATGTCTTACACATCTGGACGCTCGCCAGGACGCTAGCGAGGACGCTTTTGAAGACGCTCGGCATCCTACACGTCATGACGCTTGGTAGAGCACTTGCCAGGACGTTCTTCAGAACGATAGGCGTCCTACGCATCAAGACGTTCGGCAGGATTCCTGCAAGAACGCTCTTCAAGAGGGCGTCGTCGAAGAAGAGGAAGGAGTTTGGTCTCGTCAAGATGTCTACTTCGCTTTCTATGAAGGGAGTGTTCAATAGAATCCATGACTTGATGAATTCCAGAAAAACTGTAAGCAGATTTCGGTGTCATAAAACGCCTCGTCTGCTTTCGGGACTGCGCTGCCGAAGGGGAACATTAAGGTCCTACCTGTCGTAAGCCCAGTCTCTCATCAGGAATCCTGCCCCTTCCTCGATTTCTGCGGGAATCGGGAAGACTATATGCTCGAATTCCTGGATTACTTTCTGTCATGTAAATGGGTTAGTTCTCATTGACAAAGTTCTTAATAACATTTTATCGCATAAGCGGATAAGCTCTCATTAACAAAATTCGAAAGAGCTCTCATTCATTAGTCAGAGGCTCATCCAGGAAAAAGGCTTGTAGACTACGTCCATGAAGTCTTATGTCCAATATCATAAGAAGTTTGAACTGTCCTTTTCGATCCTCGGTTCTCACCTGAGGATCTTCATTCGAATAATATTAATTCGTTCTTTTGGTAAAGAGAACGAAGACAGTCGATTTCCATTCTCTCTCTCTTCCTCGTCGAGGAAAGAATGTAGTAGAGAATTAGGTGTTCAAGTGACTACAATACTTACGTATTTTATCTTTGCGTCATATTACTAATGTAGGGTTCAAGTCATATACGCATATCGTAATTACCTCTACAGATGGCAACCGAAAGGACTGTTATTTTAAGTGTATTTAATCGGTCCTTCCTGCAAACTTCCAGGAGTTTCTAGTGTAAGGACAACGCTTAAAGGTATTGTTACAACAACACCAACTCAGCTTCTGCATCTAGCGAATTATGTTTTGCTTAAATATGCCTGCATGAGAATTTCCTTCTGATCGATAATAGTAACAAACCTATTCCTTCGTAGAAGAGAGTAGCTGGTAACTCAGGCAGAATAGTGCGAGACGACGATAGAAGGCTGCTGTCATTGTGGATGACGCAGTATATTTAATCGGTACTCCCGGCAACTTTCCAGGAGTTTCCGATTTAACATTTGGTTAATTAAGCGTAGTGTTACGACAACACAAAATCAGCTTCTGTATCTAGCGAATTCTGTTTCGCTTAAATATGCCAACTTGAGAGTTTCTGTTCAAATAATGGAAAATCTATTCCTTAGATGAATAGAGTAGCTGGCAACTCGGCATAATACTGCGAGAAGGTGAACATAAGCTGCTGCCTGTAACTGTCACCAACTCAGTATCAGGTAGCTCGCTGTTAATCGCGGTCGGTTACGTCTCTCTCTCCCGCGGGATTGATTGACGAACCGTATCTCTGCCCTACAATCATGGACTTTTGCCTCGGGTTGAGGGGATTTCTAGTAATCATGAATAAACACAACTTCCTTTTGCTAAGAAATTTTCAACAGAGATATCTCTTAGACCTGTTCGGCGCTGGTTACCGCACTGTAACAGAATTCTGTACGAGTCTACCACGGCATAGCACTATAATAATGCTCTCCTGCTTATGCAAAGCGCAGCCTTATTAGGGAAGGAAGCATGCTTAATGAGGGAATGGATGAGTCTGCTGGGGACCATTTCCTCGCTGGAGAAGCTTGTTTCCCTGAATAGACTGCAATTCAGACCTCTACAGGTTTTCCTACAGGAGAACTGAAATAACATCAAAGATCTAGAAATAATTCTAAACGTCTCTCAATGGGTTAAGGATCACCTCAGGTGATACCAAGAGGGTGCCAGGCATCCGGACAGAGGTACAGAGGTCCTGGCACATAATCTAAAAGAATTGGAAGCAATTTGGTTGGCTCTCCAGTTCCTCGAAGAGTGAGTTTTTGGTCGAGTGGTCCAAATCATCTCTGATAATTCCGCAGCTCTCTCATATCCCAAGAAGAGAGAGATGGTTATCAGCATAAGCACGGAACGTAACGATCCTCAAGAGGTTCGTTACACGATTGCACGTCCATGCGGATTTTCTTGATCGACGGCAGCAACTACTGACGTCTGAGTAATCCTCGCTTAGAAGTATGTTGAGAGTTGTGGAGACTTTGGGGACGTCCTTTCGTAGATTTCTTCGCAATATTGAAGACGAAGAAGTTGCCTCTACATTGCTCCCTTATTCTCGATCCGAGAGCGGTAGCAATAGGCGCCATCCTATAGTATGGAATGGGGATAGTTGGTTAGTCTCTTTTCACCTATTCAAAAGCTTAGGAAATATAATAAGATAATCACTGGCGTCAGAGGGAGCGAGAAAGACGCTGATCGCCCCATGTTGGCCTTCAAGAGGCTGGATTCACAGAGGTCACGTCCTTCAGAGAGCACTTTCCAAGGACCCTTCCCGAGAGAATCGGTCTACTCTAACAGCCTCACTTCGAGAGGTACCTAAAACCTCTCCGCTCTGAGTTTGAATGCGTTCAGACTGTCAAGAAGCGAGAGGATCTTCAAGATTAATTGCAAGTCTCATTGCCAAAGCAAAGCTTTCTTAGGAAATATAATAAGATAATCACTGGCGTCAAAGGGAGCGAGAAAGACGCTGATCGCCCCATGTTGGCCTTCAAGAGGCTGGATTCACAGAGGTCACGTCCTTCAGAGAGCACTTTCCAAGGACCCTTCCCGAGAGAATCGGTCTACTCTAACAGCCTCACTTCGAGAGGTACCTAAAACCTCTCCGCTCTGAGTTTGAATGCGTTCAGACTGTCAAGAAGCGAGAGGATCTTCAAGATTAATTGCAAGTCTCATTGCCAAAGCAAAGCAGTGCTGCATATTTTGCAGTGTACCAATCGGAGTGGGCCGTTTCTGGACATAGGGCAGGAAGAATGACTTCCTCCACCTCTGACATCTGTGAATTACTTTACCGTCTTCCCTTTCCGTCTGAAGTATGGTATAAGCTAGCAGTCCCAACGATTGTAGAATACGGAAATATGTTGTTGACAGCCTCTAGGCTCAGAGATTCGGATCTGTCAAACAACAAAGCCCTTCACGATCTTTGAGGTCTGTGGAAATCTTGAAATGGTCTAGATCGAAGCCTCCGGCATGGAACTTAGACGTAGTCTGAAGTTCCTGATGTCAAAGCATTTCGAACCTCTCCTTTCTGTAAACTTAATACACGTGACTAGAAAGGCTAATTTTCTAACCACTCTAGCTACGGCAAAGAGGGTTAGTGAGGTTTTAGCCACCATCAGAGGTTTTGGCTTTAGAGGACATAATTCGGTGCGTCCTCTAAGCCTTCCGTTCTTGCTAAGAACGAAAACCCGTCTAACCCTTGGCCCAGAGGCCTGGAGATCAAAGGGATGGCACAAAGTATTGGGCAAGAGCCACAGAGAGTCCTGTGCCCTGTCGGGGCTCTCAAGTTTTACCTTGATAAAACTAAAGAAAGTTGAGGTCATTCGGACAATCTGCGGTGTTCCGTAAAAGACCAGACTTGCCCATGTCGAAGAACGCCCTGGCGTTATGGTTAAGGAGTTCTTTTAAAGAGGCTCATTCACTATTTTTGAACAAAGATTTGAAGTCTTTTAAACTGAATGCTTACGAGGTGAGGGTGCGGCCTCGGAAGCATTTCAACAGAGCATGACACTCAGTAATATCCTGAGTGTCACGTTTGAGCGAAGCAACTCTGTGTTCGCTTCACACTCCCGGCGGGATGTGAAGACGACATGTGAGATCTGCGAGTCGCTAGGACCATACATATCCGTAGAAATATTATTGGGGGCAGGAAGCAGCACGAATCCTATCCTATAGAAAAGGGATAGGTGTGCTTTTAACTTTGAAGGGTCGGACGCTTGAGGCGCTTTCCCTTTATTTAGCCTAGAAGTTATGGGACTAACTTTGATAGGTTAGGTCAGGTGGTGGTTTTTAGCTTTGTTGCCCCCACAGTATGGTCAGTATGGTCTAGTCACATTGTGGTCACGCTCCCGTTGACAGATCATCTAGAACTCACCAGCTACATAGGTCACTACCTTGCTGGAGACTAGTAAAGCAGAAGCAGACTTGGGTGACAGTAATCACGAAGTCAGCTATGCTAACAGGTAAGGAACCAAGATGTCAATCATCTGCATGTAATTTGTTTCCTAAAATCCTTCTATTCTGTCCCTTCCCACCTCCAGTGGTGGGATTCAGCTATATATATATCTGACAGGTAAGTTTCATGAACAAAATGTTATTGTCATGATACAATAAAGTTTGTTCATACTTACCTGGCAGATATATATAATTAAGTACCCACCCACCTCCCCTCAAGGGACAGTGGTATGAAAAATCTGAATAGAAAATGGGAATGGTTCCTGATATCCGCCTCCCAGCGGCGGGAATGGGTACTAACCACCTGGCCGCCCACTGCGTGTGCTGGGAGTTTTGAAATTCTGTCGGACTTCGGAGAATACAGCTATATATATATCTGCCAGGTAAGTATGAACAAACTTTATTGTATCATGACAATAACATATTTGTGGATGTGATTCTTACTCCTTGAAACTATGTCACTTTAGTGTGCACTTCTTGTTAATTTTCATGTTTTCAGTTGAAAGGGAATCAGAATCCTCTTAGCTGTCATTACTTGAATGTGCTGACCATAAAGAGTTAGCATCTATGTTAATATAAAACATGGGTTGAATATTTGATCAAGATACTCTCTTCCCCCCTCCTCCCATATAGGATAGTAGACCATCTTTTAACATGACACAAGCCAATGTCTTGTAGTTTTTGCATCTCATTTATTAAGCAATAGTTTACTTGGCAGTTCTAGTTTTTTAGATTCTCAGTTCATGGTTATTTTCCTTAGCAATCCTTGTTTTTGTCTGCAGTTTCAAAGTAGAGAACAGTGCACCTGCAGTTATTATAGGTCTGGGTACCATTCTTTATACGTACATTAATCATTGGACTCATCGGTATTGTGCAGAGTTCAGGATCAACAAAAGGCAATCTAGTAAAACTTTTTAGAGAGAAGCGTGGTGAGTCATCACCGGGAAAAAATTTCTTTGGTTCCTGTAGTTCAACTGGAAGTGTGATATTTCATAGGCATTTCTATAGTTCAACTGGAAGGCATTCATGTAATTGAAAAGTCAGTAGGGGGAAACAGGTTGTTTGTTTCCCCCTACTGACTTCTGGGTGTTCTTAGTATTGTGGTTACCGAGTTTTTGTGATTAGATGCACAAACTGGTCAATAGTGGTACTAGTATTAGTCCAGACTTTAGTGTCTGTGGGTCTGTGGTATGTCTGTATGGACAAAAAAATGTGTGTTTCTAAGAAACTTTTGGAATAGAAATATCAAAATGGATCATTACATGGCTTCCTTAATGTGCCAGAATTAATTGCATTCAAGTTCCAAATAATGGTAAACTCTTGCTAAGGAGATATCAGGTTTATTGCACTGCTCAGGTATGTGACAAAAGGTGCAGATTCTGGCAAACCAATACTATCTAATGACACAATGCAAGTACTACACATTTTCTTGACAGAATATTAGAGGGAAGATTTTTGAAGTGTTGGTCATCAATCATTGCAGATGTTTGTTTGTGTGTTGTATCGATGCCACTGATTGTGAGCAGCAAAAGTAGTTAAGGCATTACAGGAAACTGAATTGATACTATGTTTCAGATTAAATTTTTATAAATCCTAGTCAGGTTGTTTACAGTTTTTTTTTATTGGAGTAATAGTTTGATATAAAATTTTTGTTGCAGGATTTAACTATTTCATATTTTACAGGGAAGGAGAAACAGCAACGTGAATAGTTTCAACTAGGATGTTTAAGTAGGAAGGTCTATTAAAATGTGGGAGAATATCAAGTGCAGCCCGTCACACACCTGGACTTTAAAGATCTGTTCATGAAGACAACAATTTTCTGAGAAGTAAGTTGTATGGAGAGATTCACTATGAAGTTTAAAGTTAAAAGATATCTGCCGTCTAGTAGAACATTACTTGATGTCTTGAATGTTGTCTTGTCAGGTTTTGTTAAAAGTGAAAGAGATGTGTGCTCTAATGATTTTAAAATGCTGAAAATATTAACTTATATATACGTACATGTAATGTAGTAAAACTAGAATGAGAACAGTCTTTGACAACTGGTATTCTTGCAGGAATCAAGCTAATCAATTAATATGAAATTTAATTGTGGAAAGGAGTCCAAAATTGTCTTAATATTTTATTATTAATATGCCTGTCATTTTATTTGATTCACTTAAGAATCGTACGTATATCAAATTAGGCTTACGAAATGAGCCACTTTCAATAAAATAAAGGTTTTAGTGATAATTTTGATTAGCTGAGACATAACATCTAGTGTTCCTCAGGATAGTGCTCACCGATCTATATACTGATTTTTGGATTTACCAGTGTCATACTTTTCAGACCAAGAAAGTAAGATTAGTACAGTGTGCAGATAGTGCCACTTTTGTTGGTTTGTATTTGCTAGTGTCATACTTTTCAGGCCATGAAAGTAAGATAGTACATTATGCAGATAGTACCACTTTTAATAGTGTGTATTTGCTAGTGTCATACTTTTCAGGCCATGTAAATAAGATAGTACTTTATGCAGATAGTACCACCTTTATTGAAGTTTGTATTTGCTAGTGTCATACTTTTCAGGCCACGGAAATCAGACAGTACAGTATGCAGTTAGTGACACACTTATTGCAGTTTGTATTTGCAAGTGTCATACTTTTCAGGCCATGATAATAAGATAGTACAGTATGCAGTTAGTGCCACTTTTATTGTATTTTGCAATTAGACATAACGTCTGAAGTTCTTCAGGATATTGTTTTTGGCTGTGGCAGTCTCATACTTTTCAGGCCTTGAAAAAAAGATGTATGCAGCAGATAGTGCTACTTTCATTGCAATATGCAATTATCATTATCCCCTTAATGTATAATAAAGTATGTGGAAGCTAACCATATAGTTATTGGAGTTTTAGAATTAATCTGTAAGTTGTGTAGTCTAGAGGGGATGAAGCTAAACTCTGGAAAAACCAAAGCTATTCATCAATCAATCAGTAGCCTGTATCTGTTCTTCTGTTCCAGGACTCAAAAACTGTAGGTAACAGTGTGGAATGATGAAGAGTTCGACTTAGCAAAATGCAAGTTTTTTGTCTTTCTCAACTGTTAACCCTTCCAGTCACAAGGCCTTTGCAATTAATCCCATTGCAAAATTTTTTTTAGAAATAGTATGTTGATGGATAAAATTTAAACTTATACTAATTAAAGACTGACCCTTTGGGAGCCATGTGAAGGTTGAATAAACTAGGGTTGGTCTGTGAAAGTACTACTCATGATGAGGCATGTAATTTGATCTCATTTCAAAGCACATTACTCACACTTTGTATTAGGATGCCAGAAGAAGGGCAAGACACACAAGTGAAGGTAAATGGATGCATTAGAAAATTGCTGAAAAGGTCACAGTATTGTAGGTGATACAAAGGTTCAAAGAACATACGAAGTATATGGCAAGAAGTTTGGGTACGTATTAGCATTTACACATTAAGATTAGGGATTGCATTACTATTAGCATTTATACGTTAAGATTAGGAATTGTATTACTAAGTAGCTCATGCCTTAGTGTGTGTGAGTAACTATCTGTGGTTTTTAAATCTATCCCCTGACAGGACTAGGTAGCCAGTGAATCAGATTAGGGTAAATAGTTTGTATCTTATGACGGCCATATTTTTATTGCTTTGCATTCTTTCTATTAAGTTATATGACGGTGCAATGGCCCTCATCATTCATTTACCTGTCTTGCATCCTGAAATAGGTTAGGATATACTATAGACTTATTGCCATCCATAAAATCTGGATACACTCTTTTGGCATGGCATAGTCTTCATTGTCATTAATATTTTTGTGCCATTTTCCCGTCTTGAGGTTGAACTTAACAGGTGGTCCAATTCTGTAAGCTCACTTTTCATTGGTTTCTTGACCTTTTACCGCTGCTTTTATGTATAGTTTTTTTTATTGGAACCTATTTTTCACTATTGCTTTCACATGCACTTTTTCCAAGTAGTTATTGCTTACCTCGTATCATTGCTGGTTCAAGCATGAAAGCATCATATTTTCCAACCTAGGTCAGTCTTACAGAGTTCATGGTTCCAGAGGGACTGGAAATAGTCTAGCTTGGAATTGAGGTGTGCATTAAAGGTGAATAGGACTTATTCTTGTAATTGAAATGACAGTAAAATAGCATCATATTAATCCCTGGAATTAAGTGCCACTCACTGCATCATTCAAAATCCAAAACTGAAAGTCATTATTGATGCACTGACATGGCATTTTTTACCATTTTCCACTTGTTGCTTTGATGTTTGTCAGAGTACAATTATTCTGCTTTAAAATGACACTAGCACGAGTGCCATGTTAGGAATAATGATCACAGAGAACGTATAAAGTCTTATATTGTCTGACAACATCTCTGTCTGGGACAGACAGGATGTGAGCGAGTTCTAGGACAGACCTGAAATCTTCATACTAAACAATTTCACCTTCATTGTCATTTTATACCCCCAGAGGTCCCTTGATCGTTGAGTCTAATACCGTCCAGGTCATGAAGCGTCTAGGTATAGTAATGAGTTGTGTATGTCATCAGCACTTGACTTGAGGCACTATTGGTTATATTTTCCATATCATTTGAGCTCTTTCCAGTGTATTCTGTTTTATGTACTCCTCTATCTGCATTCCCAGCAGATAACAATGCAGACAGAATTTTTCAGCCTTTTAATTCTCCTCTTATTCCATTTCATTTCTTTTATCTTAAGTCCAGCCACTGGGATTGGCTGAAAGTAGTACCCCAGTGGATGTCTTTACAGCCTCATTTTCATAAATAGTTGGTCCAGGCTTTCATTTATGGTTTTTCACCATAATAGCAGAACCTTCTTATTGGTCCTTGTTTCACATGTTATTTCTTCATACTAACTGTTCCACATCCCTTGTCCAAACCATAGAGTTTTTTGAGATCAGTGTCTCTCTTTCCACTTGCTGCTCAGCTCTACTTCATTTGATACTCTCATACACTTGCTAAGATTCTCATTAGTTTCCACCCCCTGCAGGAACATAGCAGTGCCTTCAGTACACCTGATGTGATGCACTGCAGGCACTGCTAAAGGGGGTATTCAGCATCCCATCAGCCTTCCAGCCTTTGTCTTTTATCTACATTATTCCCACTTCCTTTCTTCAGGTTTTGCTCTCCAGCCTTTCTTAACTGTTACTTCTTAGTGCAGCTGAAGGTTTCCTGCCCAGTTTCCACATTTTGACCCTCGTAGTTCCTGTCGTTTATATTCTGAATTGATCTATCTCGCTGTCCAGCTGCTCCAACACCCTCTTTTCTCTTGAGTGCTGAATGGCCAAGAATGTCCCAGTGCTTGGCTTGGCAGCCGAAATTTCATAAAACCAAGGTACCCATTGTCACTTGCTTTCAAAGTAGTCTCCCTCTTCTTTGCAAGTGCCAGTTTTTTGCTGCAAAGAGTAGTATGGGCCATATAAATGCACCCAGAGGTCTTTTTACTTAATTGTAGCTGCTGGTATTTTCTTTTTCTTACCAGCTTTTACTTAATTGTAGCTGCTGGTATTTCCTTTTTCATACCAGCTTCTCAAGCAGGATTTCTTCAAGGCTGATTTGAGATGCATCGTCAAATTCAAAACTTGCTCTTATGGTGTTTATATAGAATGAAGCCAAAGGTTCTGGAATTTCCTAGTGAGTTTACACACCATTGAATACCAGCATGAGAAATTGGAGAGTACAACGTGTGTCCAGTAGCAAAAACAAATAATTTGTAAAAAGCATAAAAATACAATGAAATCAAGAGATAAAAGATAAGAAAAAGTGCTTTAGCAACCCTTTAGTAAGAAAAGACCAAGTGTATGACTGTGGAAGACCTTGCCACAGTCAGTGTTGGAGATTTGTGTTTTATGGTTTTCAGGAAGCCAAAAAGTGTGTATCTTGGATGACCTGGCAGCTGTGGTGAATGCCACAGGCATACTTGATAAAGCAAAACTATTGAACAGTAAATTAAATCGTTTTGAGCAGGCTAGTCATTATTCAGTAGATGTTGTGGCTGCATAACCTAATTCTGTTTTGGGTGGAAGGATTAGAATTTCAAATGTTTTGTGTAGAGCTGAATATCTTCATTACAGTTTAGTGGAGTAATATAAGTTAAGTGGTAGTGTAAGGTTCCTGTAGAAATATTGAATCAGGTTAACTTGTAAATGACAGTTTTGTGTATGTTTTTAATTCCTCGTATTAATGGATGTGCTGTCTTCTGGAACAGGGAAACTACACGAACCTCTGTACCCAGTAAGTGGCTAGTGCAATCACTGAATCTCAGAGTGCACTGCAGTCATTAAAAAAGTTTCTTTGCAGCCTCCCTTCAGCCCAGAGCTACAACCCCTTTCATTCCTTTTACTGTACCTCTGTTCATATTCTCTTTTATCTAACTTTCTACCCTCTCCTAACAATGTTTCATAGTGCAACTCTCAAGGTTTTCCTCCTATTACACCTTTCAAACCTTCTTGACATTATTTCTCTTTCAGCACTGAATGACAACATATGTTCTGGCATTTGGCCTGAGGCCTAAATTTTATATTCCATGCTTCCATGGCATTGAAACCTTGTTATGCAAAATAAAGGACTTAGAGAGTGGTTTGGTTGTTCAGATAACTGCTGTACACAAATTTTAAGTTACAGTTGTTAACAAAGACAGTAAATAAAACTTGTAATTGAGTCAAGTAAGAAGTGAGATACATTATGTTTGCATAGACTATTCTAAGCTAGCTTATTTAATGGCAAGACAAAGTAAGACATGGTTCAAAGTATTGCTTTTGTGGTCACGAGATGACGAGAATTAGTCGATCAAGTAATCTTCTAAGGTTATGAATGTTTGGCAGTAATAAAATGAAAATGTATTTAGTACATTTTTAAACTGAATATTGTGTTAAACACCAACCTTCCGTAGTGCACATTAAAAAACAACTGGTTCAGTGTATAACCCTTGGCACCTCGGCTCAGGTGTAGATAGTTGACAAAGCAAGTATTGTTTTAGACTTAGTTAGTGTACCTGTGGCTATAACACCCACACTTTTCTTGTTGTGTAGTGTAAATATTAATATGTACAGACTTTTCCTGTTGTGTAATGTCCAAAAACCAATTGTAATATTTACAAGTTGCATTTTTGAGTTTTGGTTTAAAAAGGTCGATAAAGTCTGTAAATATATATGTATTGTTTAACTTGTTTTTATGTTCGAAAAATAATTTACAAATGATTTGAAATTTGCTGGTAAGTGTTGAGTCTTTTGGAGCAATCGCATGTTAATATCATTATTATTAATTAGTGATTTAGGTAGGTTTCATGTTGTAAATGGAATAGACTCCCTTTGTAAGTTTGTTTGTGAACTAGGCTTCATATTCTGAAATTAACACCCCATTTGTGAGCACAGTTGTTAATTAGTCTTCATGTTGTGATATACACCCTTTTTCACATTGTTTCACCAAATTTGTTTGGCTTTATGTGCAGCCCTCCGTGGTGATAATTCCCTCTCTGGCGGGCCCCGTACAAATCCAAAATAGTCTGCTGGCAAGGTTTCTTCCTGACATCTCAACTTTTCTTTGTTTTGATATCAGTAGCAGTTCACACCTTATTTGGCATTCTATCCTAATTGGACATTCAGGTAGAGAGAGAGAGCTTGTGCATAATGTTGTATGGCTCTATTTATGTATTAGATGCCATTATATTCTTTCTGCTTAGTTCAATTTTTCCTTTCAGAAATGAGTGCCCAGGAAAGTCTTTTCAGATCAGTACAGTATACCTTACTGGTATCCCCACAGCGTGGTCTGACCCCATGGCGTTGATTTGTCAGACCTGCAGATGAAGCCACAGTAAGTAACAAGCTTACTTTAATTAGTGATAAGCCTGTGAAAGGTTATTTAGAAACAAAATACTCGAGCCATATTCTAATAGTTTATTTGAAAAATAATGCACAGCAGACAGTCCAGTTCCATGTGACAGCACAAACCTTACTTAACCAGTCAGCTAACTTAAACTTAAGCAAATGTATGCATAGAACGATATTAATCCTATCTTTTTCCTTTTAGATTTTGATGGCCTTTAAATCCTCTTTACCCTAATGATATTGCCACTAGCAATCTTGTTTAATTTTTTTTACAATCCTTATTTTGCAGTAACCATAAGAGGTTCTTTAAATCTAAAAGCTTAGACTTATTTTTAATAAACAGATACTGTTATGTTTCTCCTTCATCAAGGAACCAAATGTCCTCTGTACTTCTATATATGAAATGCAATCATACAATTTATATAGTTTTTCCAATCCTTGAGAATTGCTCTGTATAAAAATGTCTTTTATTAACATTAACACAGTGAAAACTGGACCCACAAATCAAGATTTAAAATAGTCCTCTTCATCTATGCAGGTTGTAGCATTTGTACAGATTTTCTACAGGTACTTATAAAGGTAACAACTTTTGTAAGTGTCGATCAACACTGGCATTAAATGACAGTGCAGACAAAGCTAGCAACACTGGCTGTTATAATTAGACCAATATAGCTGTAGGTGCTAGTGATGATTCCAGGAATTCTGGATGCATATTTAGCCAGGAGTCTGGAATGACTCAAGTTTACTTGAGGGTCTTTGAAACGTCCTTTCAGCCCCAAGCTGCAACCTCCTTTGTTCCTTTTCTGTACCTCTGCTCAAATTTGCTTTCTTTTGTATTACTTTCCACCCTCTCCTAATCATTGTATTATGTATAGTGCAACTGCAAAAGTTTACCTCCTGTTGCACCTTTCAAACCTCCTCTACTCTCGGTTTTCCTTTTGGTGCAAAATGACCTCATAGGTGTGAGCACTCGGCTTCTGGCCTAAATCTTACGTTCCTTCCATCTTTCCTGGTGAAGGAAAGCCAGATTTGCTGAACAGCTGCACTGATAAGCAGTAAGTGTGCCTTGCTGTCGAACGTCTCCCAGTTCCAGAGGTCCTTTATTCCTCACACCTGTGGAACAGTCTCCTTACTATGTTGAGTTCCAAACAGTTGCAAAGCAGTTTTACAAAACTAATGTGTATTATTTACTTTCCATGTTTTCATTTTTGAGTGTTTAAAATGCTGGGCGGGCCATTTTCCATTGCTTAGTATTATTTAGTGTTTAGTGGGAAAATTTTATAAGTTCATTGCTATCACTAGTGGGAATTATTGGCAATCCATGCATGATATATGTTGGTGACAACTATGATACACCAGAGGTGTAGAGAAAGTGTTTTTATTTTGCACATTTCTTTATGTTTCTACTTGCATGTTTTTCTTGTCTGTGTTTTGTGCATATGTGCAGTGAAGGTGACACATTGCCTGTTAGTGGAAGCTTAGGCTATTCCAGATGTGCCTGAGGCTAGGTTAGCTATTGCAGGCTTTCAGTGCCATGTTTCAGATGTCTCCATCTCATTGATATATTTGTTTAAAGGATTTTTTTTTCCTGTAGGTTTTATTAGTTTCCTATTTGATTTTATTATGGCGTCAATAACCTAGATGCTGAGACGTCCGTTTTGGAGAACTGTGCCCATATGGTGACCTTTAATGTGCTTTAGCAGAAACTGCTACCCGGCCATGAAAAACAGTTTCAGCCATTTCATTAACTCCTTTGCAGCTGATGTAATAATAATGTATTTTGTTTTGGCAGCTTAGTACCGTAACCTTGAAAATTTACTGCGTAGCCAGAGGTAAATAATTATAAAAAATTGTCTTTATCTTTTATATGGAAGTCTTTATGTTTGCAGTAATATTGGTTATGTCTGGAGAGGTATGTACTTAGTTCCCCTCCATACTGTACTTGCAAATATACAAATTGGAATGCTTTTCTGAGTTGGTTTTGTTTTCCACGTTATACATAGTGAAGGGGGTACGTTACTGACATTACAAATGCCTGAAAGGGTACACATTACAAATGCCCAAAAGGGTACACATTACAAATGCCCGAAAGGGTACAAGGGGGGGAGAGAAAGGTTGAAAACCCCTGATCTAGTAGAGGCTACAATTTGTGCCTTGCATTCCTTCTCCAAGGCAAATTGGAGAAGGTGTGGTGTGAAAATTACTGATCAATTGCTAGTCATAATCAAAATAAAGTGATATATTAAAGAAAAGCGTATTTTTGTTGTCGTGAATACGAACTTATCAATATCTGCTGCGCCCAGATAGGTTTAGGCAAGGCAATGCCCTCATAGTTTTCTTTCAGAGCAAACTGTTTTAGATGTCTGCCAAAGCTAAGGATTTGAACACTAATAGAGATAAATTATCTAAGTACGGTTGAATTATTCACCAACACTAAGTTCATGACTATTGACAAACACACACACACACACTCTCTCTCTCTCTCTCTCTCTCTCTCTCTCTCTCTCTCTCTCTCTCTCTCTCTCTCTCTCTCTCTCTCTCTCTCTCTTCCCATCTTGTTCAGGAATTCATGTCATTGCCTGCATAATTGTTATTTTTATTTGCTTATTTTACACCTTGTAGTGTGACCTTTAACCTTTCTGGTGATTTCTGCTTAGTTGAATTTTTATTTATATGCTTTCCAGTAAGTATTAAAGTACATTTTCATATAGCAGAAGTCAAGATCTTGGAATATCATATATACCCTTTTGCCTGCAGTCTTATTTACGTATTTCTCTCTCTCAACAATCAGGAACCAGGAGAGAACTTCAGTGAGGAAGGAAGGACAGCTTCAAGAATAAACAGAAGCAAGAGGAGAGATGCATTAAATAATAAATACTGGATGACAAGCACTGAAGACATGGAAGAACAGAGAAACCCCAGTGAGTGCTTTTTGCACCAGCTATGACAGTGGAGGAACCAATGCTATATATATGTTTTTTTTTTTTTTTTAAATAAATAGTGTGTGTTTGTAAATACCTGATCAATCTTGCGCAGTCTCTCTATTGGCAAAATTGATGTGTGTTTTCCATTGTATTATAAAATTGCTGGGCCTTGAACTATCCTTCTCATGGACTTGAAAGTTAGAAGTGGAGTGCCACAACTGAGGCAAGTGCAGTGTAGGCCCTAGCCACTGTACTCTTGAGTATGATACCTCGTTTCGCCTGTGGTCTGGTGCCTATAGGGAGATTTTAGGTGTTTAAAATAACCATCCATTTCTGGTTATATCAAATTGTCTGTAATTCCTTAACTATTCATGTAACTGCAGTTCTTGGTGTAAACATTTAATGAAGACTGTTGAATTCCTAGTATTCTCTGCTCATGTCTTGAGAAGGCAACAGAATAGAGGTGTTTTCTAATGGATTGGTAAGATTATAGAGGTGGTTCTGATTTCATGTTGAAGTTAAATTTACCACACCTGTGATCAAAGGGTGTAATGTCCAGCTCCACCCTCCACTAGTCTTCCTTGTCTCCAGAAACAAGGTTCATATTATAGAACCAGATGATTGTTCTGTAACTGCTCTCAGCTAGAGCTCTCAACTTCTTTTGGGGAGCTGGCCCAACTGTTACCTTATTTTCTGAGCGCCTCAGTGGTGTGGTTGGTATGGTGTTGGTGTTCTACCTCGGTGGTCGCGGGTTCGATTCTCGACCATTCCATTTAGGAGCGAGAGATGTCATGTAAAGCCGTTGGTCCCGTTGCTGAATAACCACTGGTTCAATGCAATGTAAAAGCACCATACACACAAACAAACCTTATTTTCTGATGCTGGACCACCTTTATTCATTGTTGGCCCTTATGACGTGTTCTTTTAATACTATTTCTTTGACCTTCACCTTTTTTTGATAGGGTTGGGCTCCCTTGCTTTGCCATTCATCATGTCCTATCCAAAAGGCAAGACCTTCAGTGTGTACCATATCATCAAGAAAGACGTCCCCCTTCACATGGAACCACCTTGACGTGGCATATTTTCTGGCAAGGAGTGCCCTTATGTCTGTCGTGTCAAGGGCCAAGCTGAGGGTTGGTCCATGCCAATCCTTCCAAGTCCTGTTGGAGGAGTATGAATTTGTGTAGATCGTGTAGTGTCAGGATTGTTTTTGCAATTAGTGACCACCAGCTTGATTTTCTCTTGTTAAGGAACTGTAGCATTACAAGGTGTTTGTTTCCCAAAGTAAAACTGTCTCAGGCTGTGTTTTGTGACTGAAAACTGTTTGGCATAACTTTTTAGTTCAAATCTCGGAGTCTGTAACTGCTTGTAAAACTGGTTTGTCAGTTCCTTGCATGTAGGTTCTGAACTACTATTGCTTTCAATCTCTTGGTTCTGTCTTGTTTAGAATTAATTAGATTGCATTCTGTTCTACCTTAACCTCTCGAGTTTGTTCCATTTTGTCTACTTTCGTAAGAGTTGTCAATAGATTATGAGCCATAATGACAGTGGTCAGATGCTCACTTTTTAATCGGAGGCGTTGCAAGTGTGCCCTGGATGGAGGAATTTGTTTGTTTGGTCAGTGTATAGGTCCTGAGGTATTTTGGCCTAGGGTGCACAGGAACCAGGACACACTTCTCTCTCCCCCACCCCTTCCTATAGTCCTAGACGATTCATACACCAGTGACCATTTCCCAATCATTCTGAACTACTTAAGTAATGTCAAAATATTGCCACCTACAAGATATAATATCCAAAAAGCTAACTGGAATAAATATTTCCTATACACACGAAACATACCACCATTCCCACATAATGAAGATCACAATACTACATGTGAATCCTTCTCAAATTTCATAATAAATGCTGCAGATAAAAGTATTCCAAAAACCAAATCACATTCCACAAAATCCCCTGTCCCATGGTGGAATCCAACATTAACAACTAAGTTAAATAAAACATATATTGAGTCGCAATCTCAACAGACTCAAAACTCGCCTTAATCACTCAACAAAATGCCCTATAGTATAATCATATTAAACAAAATAGTTATAACAAACATAACAATTAACCACATTAAACCACTATATAACAAATATACAGCCAAATTTAGAAAAACGGTAATAGCTGAAAAAATCGCATCATGGAAGGAATATGTTTCAAACATATCTTCAAACACATCCATAAGGGATGTCTGGCAAAAGATAAGGAAAATCAATGGAAAACATATAAGACCTCCAAGAAGTGCTATCGATCAGACCTTCTGTTCATCCCTGGTCCCCTTCTGTTGGGATGGATAGAAGATCTAGTATAGTTTTAACGCGCCTGAGTATAGGGCATACATTTTTAACTCGCCGGTATCTTTTAACTAGTGGAACAGAGAGGCAGGTTCCTCAATGCTCCAATTGTAATGTTGGCATTACAGTGAGGCATATATTTGTTGACTGTCCTCTTTATTTTAATCATAGACGTCGGTTTGGTTTCACCAACAAACCTTTGTCAGATATTTTAGGAGAGGGTGCTCCCGTAGAAGAGATTTTTAAATTTCTTAAGGGAATCCATTTGTTTTATGATATTTAATTGAGTATTTTAATATAAAGTTTATTTTAGTGATTTGGATTAATTATGTGTACCTTTTTAGTAAATATATCCTATTGATATATATGCGCTGAATGGCCTTTGGCTCCGGCGCGTGGCAAATGGCCACAAATTTTATAAATTCAATTCAATTCCAAGAAGTGCAATACATTTAAATGGAAAAATATACCATGATACATATGAAATATCAAACATAATTGGGAAACATTTTGAAAACATCAGTGCTACTCCAGCCTAGATACACATTTT
The DNA here is from genome assembly GCF_015104395.2 of Macrobrachium nipponense. Classification (NCBI taxonomy): domain Eukaryota; kingdom Metazoa; phylum Arthropoda; class Malacostraca; order Decapoda; family Palaemonidae; genus Macrobrachium; species Macrobrachium nipponense. The sequence continues at coordinate 45,926,665 of NC_061102.1, read as the reverse complement.
CAAAATATCAGAAAACAAAAAGAAATTATAATACTCAATTTTGAAACACTTGAAGACCTGGAATATAACTATATTTTTAACATGGATGAACTAGATAGTGCCATCAACTCTTGTCTCTGCACCAGGATATGATAAAATATCATTTGAAATGATAGAAAAATTAGCTCCTATAGCTAAATCATATTTATTAAAATTTTACAATATCTGGCTAAAACGTGTCTTTCCTGATAAATGGAAACATGCCATAATTATTCCAATAAACAAACCAGGAAAGGATGCAAGTAATCCATCCAATTATAGGCCGATGTCTCTAACAAGTTGCCTATGCAAAATCTTAGAAAAAATGGTTAATGCACGATTAACGTATGTAATAACCAAAGAATCCATTTTAACACCAACACAATCTGGTTCAATAGCTGGCAGATCAACCCTAGATCCCTTAACACATTTAAAAGATCATATCAAAAAAGGCTTTGAACAAAAGAAATTAACAGTAGCTATATTTTTTAATATAGGAAAATTCCTACTCCGTAACCTATAAACTGGAAGAAGGAATCCCTCAAGGTAGTGTCTTGAGCTGTACATTGTTTGCTTTAGCAATCAATGACATTACTATAAATTTACCAAGTGGTGTAAAAAACAGTATATGTTGATGACTTTTTCATTTACTATACGAGTAGTAATTTGAGACATGCTCAGAGTTCTCAGTACTGCCATTTCAAATATATAGTTGGGCAAATTCAGTTGGATTTAAATTTTCAACTGATAAAACAAAAGCAATCTTCTTCTACAAAGACAAAAGGTGGATGAAGAACCAAACAATCAAACTGCATCTTTATAGCACTGAAATACTATTTTGTACAAAAATCAAGTATCTAGGAGTAATATTTGATCAACATTTAAATTGGAAAGAGCACATCAAATACATTAAAGCCAAGGGCATCAAAGCCCTTGCCATATTAAAAAAGTTATCACACACTAATTGGGGAGCCAAACGAGACATTTTATTAATGATATATAAGGCAACAGTCTTATCCATAATAGATTACTGCTGTCCAATATATTCATCCGCCTCAGAATCTGCATTAAAATCTCTCGATGCAGTGCACCATGAAGGCGTGCTGTGAACAGGAGCATTCCGATCGTCCCCAACAAACTCACTTTCGGTGGAGGCAGGTGTTTTGCCCTTAAAACATCACCGTAATTTAATAACTATACAAAGAGGTCTTTCAATGCAAGCGGGATCGTCTCCTGAAGCTTACTGCTTCCAAAACTGTAATCAAGTAACAGCAGTTGATAGTACTAGCTCTTTCCCAAAAAGAGCTAGATACATATTGAACATTCATAATATGGATCCAATTTTTCACCCACCAATGGAATTGCCACCACCATGGATTTTAAATCGAGTAAAGATATGTACCTCCCTGTCTTACCTACTCAAAAAGCAAATGACAAGTACGGAAATGTACTGCCAACATGCTTTGGAGCACATTAGAAGAAAAGGCGACAAATATATGGTATATACAGACGGCTCCAGAAATAATGTTGGAGTAGGAGCATCTGCATATTCGAAAAATATGTTAATTAAAAAAAAGCCTACCTTCAATATCATCAGTATTTACTGCTGAAGAGACAGCCATACAGATGGCTCTAGATATGATATCTGAGGCAAAAGGAAGTGTGTGTGTTTTCAGTGACTCACGTAGCGCTATAGATGCAATAAGACAGTATAAACCAGGAAACCAAATAGTACAGGAAATTCAAATAAAAATTCATCAACTCCTCCAATCAGGAATATCAATGGAAATATGTTCGATCCCAGCACACGTGGGAATAAAAGGAAATGACTATGCAGACTCTGCTGCCAAATTAGCCTGCACTATCCCTCCAACAATTTCATATGCCCCAGTGTCAGACTGGGTAAAATCTGTTAAAACATTGATTTACCAGGATTGGAAAGAAGAATGGGCCTCGGTGCCAACAACAAATAAACTTAAAAACATAAAAACTGACGTCTATGCATGGAGGACATCCTCACAGGAGGAAAGATCAAAAGAGGTGATCCTAGCAAGGCTACGTATAGGACACGCAAGATTCTCACATGGTCACTTGATGTCAACACCACATGCTGACCCAGTGAAATGTAAGGCCCTGCCCACACTGTCGAGCAGAGCCCGGCAGACACTGCCCGCTGTTTGTGTTTCTCTCGCTTCTGAAGCAGTTACCGGATGATCGTTTCCTTTCAGGCTCATACTGTTAGGCAGAGCCCGACGGTCTCTGCCCTTACCAGGCAAAGTCCGTCTGCAGCAGCGTTACCAAAGTGAGGAAATTCGTCTGCTAACGATGAGGATTTGAGTTAGGGACAATCAGACGAGGATATGAGTACCTTATTCCCCCTCAAACTGATATGAAGAAATATTTCCTCAACGCTTATAGCTGTATTAAGGCATTTCTACGGATTTTTTTCATATGTATGTATACACACAAACTTATCTACAGTACATTATATATACTTACATTCATACATACACTTGCATACATATGTAAACATATTCTATATTTAAGATTTCACTGAGTGTACTTTGATGTTTGTATGTTCTTCATTCCTGAAATCATTTGTTACTGGAGATAAATTTCGTATTAACCTACTGGATATTGAATAATGAATAATTGAAATGCATAAAAGATGTTTATAGAGAAATTGTGTTCCGTTCTTAACATTCATTACGTTTTATGCATTCTTTCGTATTAGAGCTACTAGCAAAAAATAAAAAAAAATAAAAAATGGTGGACAGCCTACCCAACTCGGTTTTATGGAAAAATTTATATACCTTTCTATTTGGAAACATATACGCACAAGATTGTTTTAAGACAAACATGATTTTGATGTAGATACTGTGAATGTGATATGTACATATTCTGTTCGTTTATGGATACATGTCTCTGTAATGGGGAACAAAACTGTATGAACAGGTTTATAGAATAACATGAGTAAAGAACTTTACATGCATAGCATTCATTCATTCGCTTCTCTCTCTCTCTCTCTCTCTCTCTCTCTCTCTCTCTCTCTCTCTCTCTCTCTCTCTCTCTCTCTCTCTCACACACACAATCATCATGGTATCTGAAGCAGTAAAAAAGGCTGGAGGTTGCACTAGTTTACGCCGACTAAATCTATGATTGAATGCTTGAAGCCATGGTGATGATATAAATGAGGAAGAGGTGGTGGAGGAGTAGGACAATTAATGAAGAGTAATGACGACTTCTTTAAATGGTATTGTATATGTAAATAAAATGTTTGTATAGCTAATACAGTAATCATGTAGATAAAAAAAACTCATAAAATTGTTTTATTATTTCACTCATGTAATTTGAGAGATCAGCTAATTTAGGTCAAGTATACCTCTCACGTTTTCTTTCAAACTAATGAGGAAATACTCGGTGAGGAAATATAGCAACGCTGCTGTAGTCTTCTCCACAACGCAGGATAGGTGGGTTTGGTAGGAAAGTTTAGGTCGTTCAGTAGGCAATAACAAGGGTGGTCTCACCATGCCTAGCACAGTGGAAAAGAAAGAAATAGCACTGGGTGGAGTAATACTTGCAGTGTGTTTAAGAAAAAAGGAAAAAAAGATAGAGTGCAGAAGAGAGAGTGGTTGCGTAGAAGAGGAGAGTTGGGAAGTCATGTGACTATATTACGTGAACTCCAACATGGACCTGAGCATGAATTTATCAAGTACATGAGAATGGATGTAAATAGTTTCTATGCACTACTTGCAAAAGTGGAACCGTACATAACAAAGCAGGATACCAATTTGAGGCAGAGTATAAGTGCAGAAGCTCGTCTGGAAGCAACGCTCATATTTTTAGCATCTGGGTGCTCATATGTAAGTGTTTACATAATAAATCACCTCTGCTTGAATGACTTTACGGATATTACTTTAGACAGAGTATGAGAGATTCATCTACGACTGGTTGGGCGGGATTAAAAATTAGCAACAATAAAAAAAAAATGCGATATTTATATGTATAGGTTTTGTGGATTACTAGATTCACTTGTTGCTGCGAGTCAACCGTGTCTAGGGCTTTGTTCGCGGAAATCGTTATATTTCAGAGTGTCGGGAAGGATTAAAATTTCATTTCCCAGCAAAGTCTTTTTACACGCACTAAGACATTCGAGGGTGCATGCTTCTCGAGATTTTGCGTGCAAACTACGACTGCGGTTGTGGGAGAATTCTATTGGGTCATTTGAACAATGTTTCGATTTATGAGACAAATGTATAGTTCCTTTATATAAGTTATTATTTGATTAATTGTCTCATTTTTTTTTTTTCAAACTGATTTTAATATATTTGAAGGTTTATAGGATTTTCCTTTGATAAACACGCCTTATTTTGCAGGATGTAAGATAATATTTTGTATACCCCTAGATGAATCTTACAATTACACTAGATACAGATCAATGTTTTTTATAACTATAGAGGTATCTGTAAGCGTTCGCTTATCCGGACTTCTCATTAGGGAAGTTCGAACAACAGACGGTGAGTCCGTAAATACAGGATATTACTTGTACTAAAGAAATAAAACAAGATATTCTAATTTTTATTTCAGCGCTTACAGTTTGGGCTTAATCCACCAGTATTTATAATAACTTACTGTATTAAAATTATGAAAAACTGCTCTGATTACTTGATACGGTCGTGTGATTCATAGGAAAAATCCTTTTTAATTCAAAAAGATATTGGCATGTAAGATCCAACATCGCTTTTCCCCACTCTGCTAGAGTCACTTATTGTGTGGAATTTGCTATGCTTTGAACACTTCGGCAGCTTTGACTGACCTTGACCGCTTGACTAGGTGACACAGTAACCGAGTTTGCTTGTTTGATTCTGAAAGGGCTACTGTTTCTATTTCTTTTTTGTAATAATTAGGATCCTTCTCTTTATTACCATCGGCAACGTATTGTGTGTTTTTAGCATTATGTTGCTGCTAGTTACATATAAAGCAACGAACGTATGAATGACGAACTATAAAGAATTGAGCGATTACTATTAAAATAAGTTATCTCTACTGCGTTATCGTGTACTTGCTGTTGCTTACTTCATTCTTTGCTAAAATTTGAAATAGTGAGGGATCCTGGTCAGCGCATTTAGCCTAATGAAAGTTTTTTATAGACATGTTATTCCTTGCAATCCAGCCATATTTTTAAAGTTAAGTTGAGTCATTGAGGTTTGATATTTTATATAACTCAAAAAACTCAAGGCTAAAACTGCGATCGGGACTTTGCAAAGGAGCATTTATTGTCATGACCCGAAATAGTGTTACCTCTAATTTATCCAGATTTGTACGGGTGTTCCGCTTGTTTTTTGTGTGTTTTCTAATCACTACGGTGCCTAACGACCCTATCCATGCATCTGTATAAATACAGACGTCCACTGCGTAAACGCATATTCACTGTTTAATATGATTTGTTACGTAAGGGATTAATAATCACCCAAAATGATAAAATTAACATAGTATATGATTATGATATTTCAGTATAACTTCAAGAAACAAACCCGACGTGTCCTTTTTCCTACGGCAACGCAAGCTTCGTCTCTCATTAGAATCATTCAAGAAAACATCGTTATTGAGCGTTTCCGGCACTTCAAGAAACAAACCGAACGCGTCTGCAGCATCGGATTTTCAAGGGCTCGAATCATCCCAACAACGCGCACGGGGAAACTCAAGCCAAAAAAAAAAAAAACAGGTCATCCGCTAAGTAGAGAAGGAGGACCAAGGCCGTGTGTCGTTATCGGAACACCGTGACTTCCCACAAAAGCAAGCTAAGTACAATTTTTTATTCATTTGGAGTAACTTTGAGTGTTTCCTTTGCAGGTCGAATGTCGTTATTCCTGTGGCTGAAGTTACGAGACATTCTTAATCTTACTTTTTTACAGAAATTATCTACATCATTGAGATATCGCTACTGCGAGTTTTTATCTTTGAGTGTCTGTTTCCAGAAGTTCTACTGAAATATCATAATCATATACTATGTTAATTTTATCATTTTGGGTGATTATTAATCCCTTGCGTAACAAATCATATTAAACAGTGAATATGCGTTTACGCAGTGGACGTCTGTATTTATACAGATGCATGGATAGGGTCGTTAGGCACCGTAGTGATTAGAAAACACACAAAAAACAAGCGGAACACCCGTACAAATCTGGATAAATTAGAGGTAACACTATTTCGGGTCATGACAATAAATGCTCCTTTGCAAAGTCCCGATCGCAGTTTTAGCCTTGAGTTTTTTGAGTTATATAAAATATCGAACCTCAATGACTCAACTTAACTTTAAAAATATGGCTGGATTGCAAGGAATAACATGTCTATAAAAAACTTTCATTAGGCTAAATGCGCTGACCAGGATCCCTCACTATTTCAAATTTTAGCAAAGAATGAAGTAAGCAACAGCAAGTACACGATAGCGCAGTAGAGATAACTTATTTTAATAGTAATCGCTCAATTCTTTATAGTTCGTCATTCATACGTTCGTTGCTTTATATGTAACTAGCAGCAACATAATGCTAAAAACACACAATACGTTGCCGATGGTAATAAAGAGAAGGATCCTAATTATTACAAAAAAGAAATAGAAACAGTAGCCCTTTCAGAATCAAACAAGCAAACTCGGTTACTGTGTCACCTAGTCAAGCGGTCAAGGTCAGTCAAAGCTGCCGAAGTGTTCAAAGCATAGCAAATTCCACACAATAAGCGACTCTAGCAGAGTGGGGAAAAGCGATGTTGGATCTTACATGCCAATATCTTTTTGAATTAAAAAGGATTTTTCCTATGAATCACACGACCGTATCAAGTAATCAGAGCAGTTTTTCATAATTTTAATACAGTAAGTTATTATAAATACTGGTGGATTAAGCCCAACTGTAAGCGCCGTAAAAATTAGAATATCTTGTTTTATTTCTTTAGTACACGTAATATCCTGTATTTACGGACTCACCGTCTGTTGTTCGAACTTCCCTAATGAGAAGTCCGGATAAGCGAGCGCTTACAGATACCTCTATAGTTATAAAAAACATTGATCTGTATCTAGTGTAATTGTAAGATTCATCTAGGGGTATACAAAATATTATCTTACATCCTGCAAAATAAGGCGTGTTTATCAAAGGAAAATCCTATAAACCTTCAAACATATTAAAATCAGTTTGAAAAAAAAAAAAAAAATGAGACAATTAATCAAATAATAACTTATATAAAGGAACTATACATTTGTCTCATAAATCGTAACATTGTTCAAATGACCCAACAGAATTCTCCCACAACCGCAGTCGTAGTTTGCACGCAAAATCTCGAGAAGCATGCACCCTCGAATGTCTTAGTGCGTGTAAAAAGACTTTGCTGGGAAATGAAATTTTAATCCTTCCCGACACTCTGAAATATAACGATTTCCGCGAACAAAGCCCTAGACACGGTTGACTCGCAGCAACAAGTGAATCTAGTAATCCACAAAACCTATACATATAAATATCGCATTTTTTTTTATTGTTACTAATTTTTAATCCCGCCCAACCAGTCGTAGATGAATCTCTCATACTCTATCTAAAGTAATATCCGTAAAGTCATTCAAGCAGAGGTGATTCAGCAGAAATTTTTTTTTTTTTTATCTTTTACCTGAATACCAGGAAGTTTCTCCACTAGCGCGTGATCTCTGGGAGAAAAACGGATGTCATTGAAAACAAAATACGGTCTAAGGACAAACATAAAGCTATATACGTACCTTCGTGTAGAACCCCAATGAAATTTCAAAATAGAGATAAATGACGAAGTTGAAAAATGTTAGTAATAGGAGTCATTAGGAAATCAAATAAGCCCATATAATTTTTCCCTCAAACGTCATGCCATAAAAGATCGGACTTGGCGTATCTGCGTAGATATCTGTCGCTAAACAAGGAAACGACTCCCGATAGTTTCCAGTGCCATGTACCGACGACATCTTATCTTTGTTAGGTTAGAATAAATTTTTCACCAGCTTGGACTCACTTAAAAGCTTTTACCAGACACCATTACCTAAGTGATTGTACCTCATACACCGTTTTCAGCACACTCAGGGGACATTATTAATTTTTACGTATGCCTCCGGCTTACGTTGCGCCCCAATTACAATATAGTGTTTGGAGACTTTTAGGGGATACCCTACATGCTTATATGGTTGGTCTTATAATCTTTTCTAAATACCTTAGAAGTACATTCACATAAACTAGAGCTAGTGCTACAGAGTCAAAGACAAATAATCTCAGAGTAAAATATCTAAATGTGAGTTTTTTTAAAAACCGAACATGTTTATCTAGGTTTTATGTGTCTGGTCAAGGTCTTAAAGTAGTCCATGGTAAGGTGTCGGCTATTCATAACTTCCGGTACCTATTGGCGCTGTAGTGGGTATTACAATCATATGTAAATATGTAACTCTTCAATCATGACAGCTCCTTTAACAGATCTTACGAAGAAGAGCGTAGATTTATTATGGTCTAAAAAGCATCAACAGGCGTTCGATATCCTAAAAGCGGAATAATGCAGCTCACCTAACTTAAAAAATCCCTGATTTAAATAAGGAATTTTTTTTATTGCAACAGACGCCTCAGACCAAGGGGTAAGAGGGGTACTACTTCAGTAATATGATAAACAGTTCTTTCCTATAGCTTTTTATTCACGTAAACTAAAGCCTTCTGAAAGTAAATATGCAGTAATAGGCAAGGAAGGGCTAGGTATCTTTAACTCACTAGTACATTTCAAGTTCATAATCTACGGCTATCCTGTTAAAGTCCTCACTGAGCATAAGTCACTTACCGAGTTTTTCAAAGGCTTTAATCACAGTCCAAAAGGAACTCGGTGACAAATGATCAGTCAGGTCTTTGGAGCCAAGATATGATATCTACCTGGGAAAGCAAATATCATAGCTGACGCATTATCCCGCAATCCCGCACCATACTGCAAAGAACCATTAATTAGACTAAAAGATATAGAAACATCCGTGCCTATTGTTAAAACCGTATGTAAACAAGAAAATTCCTTAACCGAAGAGATCGCGAGCATTGAATATCTGGGTCGGAGCGCAGAACTGTTACAAACTGAACAAAGCAAGTGTCAACAGCAATAAGCAAAAACAATAAAACACTTCGAACGGAAACAGGGTCAGCGGCTAAGCAAACCAATAAACACTTCGAGCAGAAACCCTAAAGCAAAAGTATATTTAAAGTATGTGTATCAGAATTATGTAATCAAATGTAATATTATATGTAGGTCCGTGGCGAGGAAAACCCGAGAACACAGCAGATGACTAACGACCAGGTATTAGTAATAATCTGTTTCATACCAATCGTCCTAAACTGGTTGCATTCCGTCATCCAGGGTTTCCTATTATGTCACAGAAAGCCAAATCACTGTTTTACTGGCCTACAATGCTTACAGATATAAAAAGCACATAACTAATTGTAACACATGTCATGAAAACAAGGGACACACTAAAACACCTGTCAGTTTAGGGGCCTATCCTGTGCCAAATCAATCCTTGAAAGAATATACGTAGAATTATTAACAGAATTACGAGTCTGACAGAGGGAATAAACACTTCTTAGTGTTAATAGTTCCTTGACACGTTATATAGAATTAATAGCACTAAAAACAAACACCGCAATTGAGTGCGTTAGGAATATTTATGAGTGCTAAATCAGTAAACATGGAATTCAACACATAATAATAATCTGACTCGGGTGGTGTAAATCAATAATAATCTCCTTAACTCGTGTGTGAATTCCGTTCCATTATGAAAACCAATACCATATTTTATCACCCAGTCAATCGGTTTGGTAGAATAAGAGATAAATAAGAAAGTGTCAATGTCTTACGAGTTACAACTCGTGATATTGGATCCGAACTGGATTATAGCGGTTCTCGCGGTTTTAAATACCTTTATCATTCACATTTTGCATCTATAGAATTGATACCGCAAGTAGCCTTATACGGTACGCCGCTAGAACACTTTTTCCACATATTCAAGCCAACCATTAATTTATCAAATATATATAAAAAAATATATAAATAAATATATATATTAAAATATATGGATACAAGTGGAGTCAATATAATACACTCCGTAAGAAGTCGGAAGGGTTACAAATTATAACAAAAAAGGAATCACGATAAAATCAATAAGCAAAAACGTAACCATAGGTTAATTAAATATCCAAATATATATGCGTAAAGATTTTAACTCTAACTTAACGCTTTAGTAATGAAAAATAAGCTAAAAGTTCAAACACATACCAAAACCTACTGACATATTGTCTGTCCCGGTGATTTATATTCGTAGTCAATGAAAAAAAAAATAATAATAAATAAATAAAATAATATAAAATAAAAGAGATTTTAAAGTCAAGAAGTCTAGAAGTGAAAATGTTATCTATGGAATAATCCTATATGAATCTTATACAGGGCTAATAATATATATAGCATTTGTATGGAAACCTTTTTCATTAGTTTGAATAAGGAATATTTAATTTTAACATAATTACAATCATGCAGATTTCCAACATGAAACTAATATATTGTTCAATTTTGGTACTGTTTTTTTTCAGACATTCTTCTCATGTGGGTGGAGAATTAAAACAAAAAAATATCATTTGAAAATACTAAAGTCGTATCTCTTACAGCAAGTAACGTAACTCTTAAGCTGGTGACGACGTCATCAGTTCTAGAAGGTCTGTCGCGTTTGCCGTATCAGCACTGATTCCTTTAACCTCAAATATCTGCTTGCACAGGCTTCATCTCGCGCTTGCAAAGCAGATTGACTGGAGAAAGGAATGCTTAGCTCATGAACTTCACATGTGGTTCATAGGTCACATGACATACCACAAAACCTATTCTTATCCGTGTGTGCAATGCAATTTTAGTTAAGGACTTGCAATCGTTTTAAAATTAATAAATAAAATAAGCAAATAGAATTTCTATAACAACAAAATGAATTAATTTTTTCTGAACCTCATAGACATTTAGAAGTATCAAGTCATGGATATGAAATATTTACTTGCAACATTAGTTTATTACAATCCAAGTAAATCACATTCATGGGAAAATGTCACATTTTCTTGAAAAAAACTTAAAGTTTATATAGAAATTAGTTACATAGTGATTCTTTCGTTGCATCGCCTGCCTATTAATAGTTTTTAAAATTAACCTCAGAGGATGCGCGCGAGAAAATTGAATATGAAACTTTTGTTAGGGGCACATAGGATCAGATTTTATCACAACTTAATTTCAGTTAGCATAGAGAAATACAGAATCATGATTAATATTCTCTTTGACTCTTATGTTGCCTGGCAATCTTAAAAACAGTTCCGTTTTCCACTTCTTTGTCGAGTAACTTACTACCAGTAATATCGAATTTTCTTTGGGATTCGTATTGATATCTGTTATTTTTTATAATTATGGATATTTTTTACAGTCCTCATAGACCTGGATAGGTTCACTCATTGTTAATGCCATGGATAAAAAAGTTTGTACAGCTGACTCTTTTGAATTCCACAAATATCAGCGAATTCATGTGGGTTAAGTCTGGTCTTAATGGCTCTCTCCCCTCCCCTGTATTTGGATGTCGTCTGAATTTACTTTGCCCTTGTGACAAATATAATTTCACTTGCAGGCTGATTAATGGAACCTGGTTACAATATCCTGCAGTACGAGAGTTTCACATCGCAACTTCAAAAAATTGTTCGTTGCTGCGGACGACGGCAGTCGAGTAACAACCGCCTACAATGTGAAAGGAATAAGCACCATCATGGACTTCTTCGACCGACACCCGTATCCCGTCGTTAATCTCGTTTTAATGCGGAATGCTCCGGCGGCTGTCGGAAATCGACTACAAAAGGGACATACTTCCGACAATTACGACCCGAAGGATATTCAACTCTACTTTGCTGGCGAAGGACTCGTGCTGGGGATGATTTTATTCATCGCGAACGTAATCGTGTAGCTTAGGATGCAGAGAATAAGTATGAGGCCGAAATAGAACGTTGGACCCCGCCAGACAATTTTCCCCTTGTTTTAACCAATTGAAATTGGCCATTTCATTTGGCTATAGGTGGTTGTCTGGAACTGTGTAATGGACGAAAAGTTGTTCGAACACTAGTTAAATGTGAAGTAGTATAACCTCGGTCATGTATCCTATATATAGTAGTATCATGTATCCTATATATAAATGATCATAAATAACAGAATCGAAATATATTTTTGCGTGTACGCACTAGGAATCTATATATAAATGATCATAAATAACAGAATCTAAATATATCTTTACGTGTACGCAATAGGAATCTATTTAAAGTGCACATATATTAATCATAATTATATGAATCCATATACATATGTATAAATAAATCAGGTAGCCTATAATCACTCTGTTACCTTTTATCTTACCAATATCTGCAGTTATATATGAGTTAGTATACGGATTAATGAATCAGATATATAACAGTTAGCATAAACATTAATAATTTTTATCAATTCATATATGAAATTTTTATCAGTTAAAATATGATTTTTATCATGTTAATCTTCATTCTATGCGATTATCAGAGTACATTAGTATTTTCTGTAGCATATGTATCTTAATGAGATGAAGTGAAAAACTGTATCAGTATATATCATGTGATCACTATTATTTACGAATATCATATGCATGTTATGTCTAATATTTTATTACTTGAATCTGTATTTGTGTACACCATGAATTTTTTTTACTTATAAGTACTTTCTATTTTCACATAGTGTCTGTATCACACTCCTATAAGTCAAATGCAAGTCAAGCTTGAGTAATATTCAGTGGTTGGTTTTGGTAGCTGACCGAGCTAATGTAAGTGTTTACATAATAAAAATATGGAATGTTAGTCCATATATATAAAAGACTAAAACTAAAGAGGTCAACCAGATTGCTTGCAGGAATGTGATCAGACTAGAGACGCTAAAGATGACGTATACAATAAAAGTAGGCTAAGATAACATGCCGTCACCTGTAGTCATTCAATTGTTTATAAACTTTAGTCCAAGCTTCCTGCTTGAGACAAACACCGTGACCTATAGCTCAAGCGGCCTACGTGATCTGTAGCGTGTCTCATTTTGATTGTGTGTTCGTATGTAACTATGTCATCTGATTGTATGTTCATATGTTCGAGCTACTGTCTGTTCCTTTATGACTGGTAACGGAGATGGTAGTAGAGGCAGAATAGTGTTAGCTATCGTCATTAGAAGACCTGTACATCTTTACCTAAGCTTTATCATGTAGAGAGAATAGAATTAGCCATCATCATTGGCAGAAGCGATCAAGCTATCGGCGTTAGAAGACTTGTACAATCATACCTGATCTTCACCATGTAAACTCAGAAGAATATATATATATTTTCATACTTTGTGTTTTCTACAAGAACCTCATCACCGAATCATCATGAGTTTAACACATCGTCGTCATAACCAAGAAGATAATACCGACTTCGTAAGTGATCTACAAACCCCAAGACACTCCATTGAATATGGAAGTGCAATACCAACCGACTTAGCGTAAGATTATCGCAAGTCTAACATTACCTCATAGGGCGCCTTATTATACAAGGCAACAGCCCTAAAACATATACATCGCTGCAATATACCACAAGGATATCAAAGCAGAGTTTGTCTCTAATTATACCGGAGACATGTGAAGCCTGTTACGGCCTCTGAGAGAGGTCCGCTTCAGGTTCGATATGAAATAATAAAAAAAAAAATATTTCAACACCAACAGTTGAAACTGGGGATACGAATATAGAAAGAAACACTAAAAACAAAGGTTTATTTACAAGCTTACTAACATAGGTAAATGCAAAATGGTATCTCCTATTTACATAAAAAGATAGAATCTTACACTGCATGAACTGGGGGAACAGTGAGGCAATTCAAATACTTGCTAGTCAATTTGGCAATTCGAAGCGAAGGCTTCACAAAAGGAGATCGGCGATTGCGGACGTCCTCTTGACTCCGTATTGCAGAAAATAGTCTACTTGTAAGGCAGGAACTCCCCAGAACCTCTAGCGGGACATTTTCTTCCCTGAAGTCTGCTCAACGTTGAGATAACACGGTCGTCCACTCCTGAAGATGACTACTCTTCTGATCCTTCGTCGGTTCCTTCGTCTCTAGTCTCTCTCTAACGATCTCTGCTGCTGATCTCTCACTGTTAATCTGATCAGTGGGTCTTACTGAGGGTATCTCTCTGTGACTAACTGGTGTCTCTCTTTTACGATCTCTGCTGCTGCTGCTACGACCGTCGTATTTATATGGCACTCTGGGGGCGGAGCCTACGGCGAGCGTCACAGACTCGTGAGATTTCCAGAACTTCCTAGATGAATCTAGACCAGGTATTGCATAAGAAATCGCGGCGTTTCTCCCGACACATTGGCGCGTGTTGCGCTCCACAACACGCCCGACGATTCCAGAACAGCTGCGAGAACAGGCGCCTCCAACACGGGCGCGAAAGCCTCCTTACTGCCAAAATTCTCGAAAATGCATTTTCCTTTCCTTCAAATTCCTTTCCTATGAAGCAATTACCATCACAAAGCCATATATGCAGTTCTCAAAGATGATTATTTAAAGGTGAGTGTTTCTTTAAAGGTTAATGATAACATCACTTCCACACCAAGTAATCTTATATTTTCTATGCTAATTATGAATAATGCCAAATTGTGTATCCTGACGAACCCTTCCCAAAAAAAACAAGTAATGGTAATTTTCTATCAACAATAAACGTTTACCTTCCCAAAAGAACCACAAACACACAACCAAACAACACCCCAAAAAAAAACCCCTCCCAACCCCTATCACTACTAATATAAATGTGAAAAACTACTCTTTAACCATTGATGTCGACAAAAGACGACAAAGTTTAGCAAGTAAAACAACATCATAAATTAGTTTTTCTGCATAGATTTTGGTTTCCCCTTTCAATTGTCGAAGATCGTTTGCAACTACGGTTGCAAAAGCAGGACAATCATCAGCAGTATCCTGTGTAGACGACAATTCCCTCAGCTGGTGGAGGGCTTCCCGCATAACATCGTCACGCATCCTTTTGCCTGATCGATTGGCAGTATTCATTGTAGTAGAGGTGTCACTTCTGGCTGAATTGTCCGTATTGTCAGTAGGAAATGCAGTAGAAACTACAGGCGGTGTCATTACAGGTGTTGTTGCTGCAAGAGATGTTTCACCAACTCCCATCAGTACTGGATCGTTGAAAATCTGTAATATTGAGAATAGACACGTGTAGTGCAATATATATATATATATATATATATATATATATCTATATATATATAGATATATATAATTATATATATCAGGAATTTTTTTCTTTTGAGAGAGAGATAGAGAGAGAGACAGAGAGAGAGAGAGAGAAGAGAGATAAAACAAAATAGAAATAAAAAATAGAAAAAGAAGAGGGAGAGAAAGATTGACTGCTTGGTTATGAAAGTATGCAGGTAAAGGTCATGGAATTGAGTCATTATATTTGCTTAATCTAAAGTTCACTGACATACTGCTTCTACATTTCATTTACAGACACCTACAACCCCAGAGGAATGGATGCGTGTGGCACATGGTTTTCAAACAAGATGGGATTTCCCAAACTGTTTGGGGGCTATTGACGGGAAACATGTGTTGATAAGGCCTCCACCTGATAGTGGTTCGTACTTCTTTAATTACAAAGGAAGCCACAGCATCGTACTCCTTGCCATATGTGATGCAAACTGTGAATTTATATATGTAGACATAGGCACAAATGGTAGAGTATCAGACGGAGGCGTGTGGGACAACTGTACTCTCAATACTCGTATTGCAAGTCAAACTGCTGGTCTGCCAGGGGATCGAATGGTTACCGGAAGTGAGATGACACTACCATACGTTTTTGTGGCAGACGAAGCATTTCCGTTGCGCCGACACATTATGAAACCCTTTCCACATACTAATCAGACTAGAAGGGAACGTATTTTCTCATATCGTCTCTCCAGGGCAAGACGTACTATAGAAAATGCATTTGGCATTTTGGCAAACAGATTTCGCGTGTTTATGCCATCTGTTATACTACCGCCATCAAAACTTGATACCATAGTTTTAGCATGCACATCTCTGCATAACTTCCTCAGGAGAGACCATGTGAGCCACCACACGCCTGAAGGATGTTTAGATGTTGAGGATTTGTCAGTAGGACACATTATTCCTGGAAGCTGGCGACAAACTTATGAATTACCAGGGCTACAGAGGGTGAGCCGAAATGACATGGCTGATACCAGGAATGTCCTTGAACAATATATGCAGTATTTTAATGGAGAAGGGGCAGTGCCATGGCAGTATAGATCGATAAATGATTAATAATTGTGTTAATTACCTCTTTGCTTAGCTATCAATGTAGTGCATTTATTTTTAAATTTAACATTTTTAGTCACGAGAAAATACAGATATAATAATAATAAATAATAATAAATAATAATAAATAATAAATAATAAATAATAAAAAATAATAATAATAATAATAAGAATAATAAATAATAATAAATAATAATAATATAATAATAATAATAATAATAATAATAATAATAATAAAATAAATAATAATAAAAATAATAATAAAAAATAAAAATATAAATAATAAAATAAAAATAAAAATAATAAAATTAAAAATAAAAATAAAAAAAAAATAAAAATAAAAATAAAAAAAAATAAAAAATAAAAATAAAAATTAATAAAATAAAAATAAAATTAAAATTAAAATTAAAATTAAAATTAAAATAAAATTAAAATTAATTAAAAATTAAAATTAAAATTTAAAACTAAAACAAAATAAAACTAAAACTAAAACTAAAAACTAAAAATCTAAAACTAAAACCTAAAACTAAAACTAAAAACTAAAACTTAAAACTTAAAACTTAAAATTAAAATTAAAATTAAAAATTAAAATAAAATTAAAAAAATAAAATAAAAATTAAATAAAAAAAAAATAAAAATAAAAAAAAAAATAAAATAAAAAAAAAAAAAAAAAAAAAATAAAATAAAAAATAAAATAAAATAAAAATAAAATTAAAAAAATTCAAACTTCAAATTCAAATTGCAAAATTCAAATTCAAATTCAAATTCAAATTCAAATTCAAATACAAATTCAAATTCAAATTCAAATACAAATATCAAAAAAAAATACAAATACAAATACAAATACAAATACAAATACAAATGACAAATTCAAATTCAATTTCAAATTCAAATTCAAATTCAAATTCATTCAAATTCAAATTCAAAATTAAAATTTAAAATTAAAAATTCAAAATTAAAATTAAAATAAAATAACTAAATAATCATAAATAATAATTAATAATAAATAATAAATAATACTAATACTAAATAAAAAAAAAAAGGCTCCCAATAAATTAATAATAATAATAATAATAATGTTTAAAAATATCCACAATTATATATAAAAATATATTTCTATGTAAAAATATAAAACAAAGACTTTCGAACACTTGAACGGTGTTCCTCATCAGTGTGACGTTAAAATGTAATGAAGAGGGTAGTTTCCCTCCGAAGAGCATCTAAAAAGTTGGGCGGGGCGAGAAAATAACAGCCCATCGTCGAAGTGCTGGTTCGTGTTTTACGTAATCCCAATCTCAACAGGCAGTTGCGCCAACCTCCTCGATCTCCGAACCTGCGAAGTTGCTCCTGCTTGCACTGCATAGGTGCCATAGCCGGAAACATCCGCTGGGACGTCGGCTATCTGGAGAGAGAGGGGAAGAGGAAGCAGAGCATCAGGGTTCACATGGTCAACGTCGGTTTTAAAAATAAATTCTTTTAAGTATTGCCTGGCAATGAAACTGTTTATAAAAGGGTCTTCATTGGTAAACGACTTGTTATCCTCAAAAGATATTCCCATGTTTATAGCGGCGCCTTCAACTAGTCTTCTCACGTGAGAATCGTCGCTTTTAAAAATAATTTGTGCACCATCCCAATTAATTCTGTGGTCTAAATTAAAACTGTGAGCCACCAAAGCGCTGCCCTGTGCATGAAGATCATAGGCCCTTCTGTGTTCTCTTAATCTGACCTCTAATCCCCTACCACTTTCCCCGTAGTAACAACCACTGCAATCCTGACAAGGAACCTTGTAAACACCGTTATTTCTCTTGGTACTGTTATTATTCTTTGTAAGAGCTTTTGCCAAAGTGTTTTTGTAAGTATAAACTATTTCTATGTCTTTTTGGTGCTTATTTATATAATCACCTACTTTTGAGATTACATCGTGAAAGGGCAATGATACACGTTTCTTGACTTTCATTTCTTTATTCTCTTGACCAATGTAAAACTTCTTTTTAGCTCGGCTAATTGCGTCAGTAATAAAATGTTCTGGGTACTTTAAGGACCTAAAAGTGTCTACGACATGTTTGAGTTCCCAGTCTAGAAATGCGGGGTCACATATGCGAAGGGCCCTTAAAACAAAACTCATAATTACATTCCTTTTAACTTGTTATGAGTGGTGGGAGAAATAATGAATATAATTCTCTTTGTTGGTAGCTTTTCTAAAAACTGAAAATTTAAAAGAGCTACTGTTTACATCCCTATGAATTAAAACATCTAAGAAAGAAATCTTACCATCAACCTCTTTTTCTACTGTAAATTTTATCGAATCGACAACGTTGTTGGCAGTATTCAGTAAGCAATCTAAAGCTACGTCATAGCCGTAAAAAACAATAAATATGTCGTCTACATATCTCACCCACAGAGCAGGCTTACAGTTGGGGTTACATCTCTCTAATATTTCAACTTCTATGAACTCCATGCACACCTTTCAAAAAGTTAATATTATATTCTGGGTATTTGAAATTATGATAGTTTATGTTGCTGATACCTTGAAGAAAATCTTGTTTACTGTTGCCCAAGCAAAACCCAAGACCCAGGTTAAGAATTTCTAATTGCTGTTGATTTAAAGGAAAGTCGGAGAGATTGAGAACTTTAACCACATGTATCTCCCATTTTGAAACATTACAAAGTCTGAGGAATTTTTGTTGTAATTTTTGACCATGTGATAAACCCCTAAGTCTAGCAACCTCATAATTTCAAATACCCAGAATATAATATTAACTTTTTGAAAGGTGTTATTCTTAAACAAAGCTTAATTGGAAAGGAATTTGAGGTTTTGCCGAAACGACATCGAGAAGCCCTAATTTGTCTTTTTAAAAATAAGGATATTATGGTTGTAAAAGCTGACAAAGGAGGTTCTACAGTAGTTATGAATAAACGAGATTACTGGAATAAGGCTTACCAGTTATTAAACGACACTAATACCTATATAAAATTAACTAACCCTCCCATCATTGCAAAAACTCAGCAGGATTTCAATCGAAAAATTAAAAAGATCGCAAATTCTTTGCAGGACCCCGCCCATAAAGAGCTTATCTTGTCAAAAATCTCTGGAAAAATCCCTAGTTGGCCATATTTTTATGGCTTGCCTAAAATACACAAAGTAGGTACTCCCCTCCGTCCAATAGTTGCCACTTGTAATGCCCCACAGTGTGTTCTTGCTTCATGGTTAGCTAAGTCCCTTAGTTCATTACTCGGCACCATCTCTGATGCTCACTTAATACACTCCTCCCATTTCATTGACAGATTAAGGTGTTTTAACCGTACCGATGGTAGGATGATTAGCCTCGATGTCACATCCCTATTCACAAATGTTCCTCTTGACTATGTTTTGGAAAATCTAAAGAAGAGACATGAAGAAGGGACTATCAACTTTCCTATTCCTTGCGACCAGTTTCTAGACTTGGTTAGAATCTGTGTTGACACTACCATTTTCACTTTTAATGATGAATACTTTCAACAAAAGGCTGGTGTTTCCATGGGTTCACCATTGTCACCAGTTTTAGCCAACCTGTGCATGGAGTTCATAGAAGTTGAAATATTAGAGAGATAGTCCCCAACTGTAAGCCTCTCTGTGGGTGAGATATGTAGACGACATATTTATTGTTTTTTACGGCGATGACGTAGCTTTAGATTGCTTACTGAATACTGCCAACAACGTTGTCGATTCGATAAAATTTACAGTAGAAAAAGAGGTTGATGGTAAGATTTCTTTCTTAGATGTTTTAATTCATAGGGATGTAAACAGTAGCTCTTTTAAATTTTCAGTTTTTAGAAAAGCTACCAACAAAGAGAATTATATTCATTATTTCTCCCACCACTCATAACAAGTTAAAAGGAATGTAATTATGAGTTTTGTTTTAAGGGCCCTTCGCATATGTGACCCCGCATTTCTAGACTGGGAACTCAAACATGTCGTAGACACTTTTAGGTCCTTAAAGTACCCAGAACATTTTATTACTGACGCAATTAGCCGAGCTAAAAAGAAGTTTTACATTGGTCAAGAGAATAAAGAAATGAAAGTCAAGAAACGTGTATCATTGCCCTTTCACGATGTAATCTCAAAAGTAGGTGATTATATAAATAAGCACCAAAAAGACATAGAAATAGTTTATACTTACAAAAACACTTTGGCAAAAGCTCTTACAAAGAATAATAACAGTACCAAGAGAAATAACGATGTTTACAAGGTTCCTTGTCAGGATTGCAGTGGTTGTTACTACGGGGAAAGTGGTAGGGGATTAGAGGTCAGATTAAGGGAACACAGAAGGGCCTATGATCTTCATGCACAGGGCAGCGCTTTGGTGGCTCACAGTTTTAATTTAGACCACAGAATTAATTGGGATGGTGCACAAATTATTTTTAAAAGCGACGATTCTCACGTGAGAAGACTAGTTGAAGGCGCCGCTATAAACATGGGAATATCTTTTGAGGATAACAAGTCGTTTACCAATGAAGACCCTTTTATAAACAGTTTCATTGCCAGGCATTACTTAAAAGAATTTATTTTTAAAACCGACGTTGACCATGTGAACCCTGATGCTCTGCTTCCTCTTCCCCTCTCTCTCCAGATAGCCGACGTCCCAGCGGATGTTTCCGGCTATGGCACCTATGCAGTGCAAGCAGGAGCAACTTCGCAGGTCCGGAGATCGAGGAGGTTGGCGCAACTGCCTGTTGAGATTGGGATTACGTAAAACACGAACCAGCACTTCGACGATGGGCTGTTATTATTTTCTCGCCCCGCCCACCTTTTTAGATGCTCTTCGGAGGGAAACTACCCTCTTCCTTCCATTTTAACGTCACACTGATGAGGAACACCGTTCAAGTGTTCGAAAGTCTTTGTTTTATATTTTTACATAGAAATATATTTTTATATATAATTGTGGATATTTTTTAAACAATTTGTTTTCACGGAATTGTGAATTTCTTAACAAAAAATAATAATAATAATAAATGAACCGTTATGTACGTAGCTTTTCTTTCTTTCTCACCATGAAACGAGTATATGCATATCGGCATCATAAACCTCGTTATCATTGTTCATACTGGAAAAATCATTACTAGAGTATGTGCTCACATATTCCTTTCACGCACTATTTTATGAAATTATCACGACACACATCCTGTCTGTTCACATAGTTAATATCTGATCTTGAGAGAGAGAGAGAGAGAGTACAAAAAATGATGATGATGATAAACTATATTTACAATGATATATTGGTTATTCTTTACATAAGTTTTTGAAATATAGCCACAAATGTAGAATACAGATTTGGAATAACTTATGTTTGCAAAAATTCATAAAACAGCACAAGCAACAATATATATATATATATATATATATATATATATATATAAAACATATATTATAATATATAATATATATAGATATAGTTAAAATTAGATAAAAAAAAATTAAAGTATTATTGAGAATTATGGATAATAGAGAATTATGAATAGCATAAAACACCCAAAGGAGATATGTCAAACACAATATGATAATCCAATGCTAAAATCATAAAGCATAAATAAAATAAGAGAGACAGACACACACAGTACATACCTCATGATCAGAATGTTCCTCCTCAGCTGTATCGTTGGTGGCATTATCTATGTTTGAGAGAGATGGTCTGATTGTGTCACCATCATTAAGGAAAGAAAGGTCATTAAAACACCATAATATGGGGATGTAAATGTTGTCTATCCCAGCTCCTGACTTGCGTGAGTTTTCAACCAATCACATTTCACGTCTGTATTGATTTCGCAGGGTTTCTATTTTCCGTTTTATATCCCCTGTGGTAATGGCAGCACATGTCTTGCGTAATTCCGCGGCTATTGCTGTCAAAGCCGCTACACGTTTAGCTCTGTCCTTGTACAGTTGGACACAGGTTTCCCTGGTACACCTTCTTGAGGGACTTCGAAAAATTATATGGTAACAGTGTTTACTAAGGGGGACGGGGGGAGGACTCTTCCTCTTTTAGCAAGAGTTCCACCAGTAAGCTCTGGAATTCTTTCAGTGGGAGGAGTCATTAGGTATGGTTGGAGAAACACACACACACACACACTCACACGGAGTAAAAGAAAAAAAAAGAAATCTGAGTAGGTTATATCACTGTAACTAAGATTACTGTCTCACTTTTAATATAATTTTGTTTATTAAGATTCCATTTAACTTTCGTCTAGGTCGTTATCTTACCACCGTGTCTGTTATTATATATCGGTCATATGCATTACGCAATACTTAAAATTGATAAAAATTTTAGAGTTATATTGGTATTGGAGAGAATCACGAACATCATAACAGGATATTTTAACCTTATCACATAAGCCAAGTTTATAGTATCCGTTGCAGTGCGTTTCCTACCAATAATATAATAGGAAGCTATAAAGAGAAGCGCAGTAGCACTTCATTGAACATACCCAAACAATATGAACGTGTTGAAAGTGTCCGACACCTTAGCTCCTCTCTCTCTCTCGCTCTCTCTCTCTCTCATATCAGCTAATTTAAAGTGACATGTCATCTAGAAATACCACTGCGCTAAGTATGCAGTTTTGATATGTCATCAACACAGTCTAATCTTGACTAAACTAATATATGCATATATATTTTTTCGGGGGGGGGGGGGTGGGGGGTTGGTCTCGGGATTGAGTCTTGTTGTTAAGTCGTCTTACAGGTTTTGGAATTCTAAAATGTAATTCAAACTGACAAGCTTCTTGCTTTTGCTCTACCGATGTTGGGTTTGTATTCCCTCTTGAATATACAGTAGAGTTTATACCCTACACGCCGTTCATTACAATAATTATTACATGATATGGATAAACTATCTTACTTGGCTTATATTTTCTAATATATTAATTGTGATAAATGTTTTAATGTCATACGGACAGAAATTCCTTTCGCTCTTATCATCATTCGTGTGAGGATAATAGACAGACGTCTCTATTGTTAAACAGCCCCTTCAGTTATTTACCTGTCCATTGTGGAAAGAGCTATTTGGAGAAATGTAGTTTAATGATATTGTCCTAAGGTTATCTTTTTAGATAATTTTTAAAGAAAAAATCAGGATAGCGAAATTCCCTTTAGATTTTGAACTCCTTTAAAATATCAAATTCACCTTTCTAATAAATAAATTATAATAATCATGACCATGAGGTAATCCAAATATACACACTCAATTTTTACATTTATTTTTAATATTAGTGAGAAATCCAGCCACCTTCCTTCTAGATCACCTCTTGCAATCTGTTAGGCATAGAAGATTCATGGTTTCTGATGATTCTGTGGTCGGTTGTGGAAGAGTTTCCATTGTGTTCCCAGAGGTTCATAAGTTGATCTGGTCTCCTCTCCCTCTCAGATTCCCAACATTTTACCAAATTAGCCTAAATATTCTCAGTGAGGTTCATGTCTGTATCCTTACTTGGCCAGTCAAGCAACTGCAGATCCTCTCGACCTTGAAACCATTCCTGGACTACTCTGGCCGTATGGATGGGGCAGCGGTCGTGAATGAAAATGACAGGAGCAGGCGGGGAGGAATAATTCCGCTGTTGAAGTGAAAGAAGTTAGCAATCATGAAGAATTTCAATGTATTTTTCACCAGTGAACCCCCACTCAATCCTGGTGATATCATCCATTATAATATAATAAGATCCAGCCCCACACGTTTACTGTGACATGCCCATATCCTGGTCACCTCGTAAATTTCTTCTGTAGTATCTGAAGGGAAAAATCTCATTTTTAACAATTTACGCGTTGCTTTCCGTAATAGGGAAAATAATTCTATATCGTTTGGGGAAATAAAATGCTAAGTAACAACCCTTGCAATAAGTTAAGAATGTTTATTCATCTGCAAGGATTAATACTTATAATAGCATTAACTTTGATCTGCAACAGTCCGTTATGATATGATATTCTTTAATTCAGTAAACAGGCTGTACTCTATATTATAAGTTTGTCTACGTGACTATTCATAACATTAATAATGCATTTGCTTAATGCCTGAAAGCTGGCCATAATAGAACTAATGAGGGGTTTTCAATGAAGAATTTTTATTTTCACACTTCTCTTAGCAATATAATTCAATTAGCGGAAAATACATGGTTATTGACAAAATTATTATCTTTTGATTATAATATTACCCTTGCTTATAATTATTATAGGCTGACTGTTATTAATGATTATAGAAACTCACCTTATATTACTCGGTCTTCAGTTATGTATTCTGCCATGACTTCTGCTAGTAAAAGACCTTTCGTCACTGCATACGACTCGAGACCAAAATTCCATAACCTCCCCCACAAACTGTTGAACAAAGGCAAGCCTATCAGCACGATGCCGTTCGGCGAGAAATTCCTTCTTGGCATGAATTCTATGAGGTATTCCTGCCTCATGCAGACGTCTTCGCACCGTCATAGCCGAAACATTTAATACCAGATGTTCACAAATAGCAATAGTATTGGTAAAAGGGTCTTCTTATGCTGCTCGTCGAATGTCGTCGTTATCCTAACGGGTGGTCATTCGTGGTGGAGGTCTTCGAACTGAAATAGGTAATTAATATGCAGATACCTAGATAATCAAGATTAATTATAGCCTGTTTAATTATGGGAACGCTATTTGGTATTCTGGGAAGTAAAGAGAAAGAATCACTATTAGAGTTCAACAGGACCAAAGCAACTGTAATTTAGGTTTCATAATTTCACGGGTTTATAAGGTTTATAGTTTAAAAAATTAATAAATAAATGAAATAAATAAGTGCTATCCAAAGTCCGTCAATTTCCCAGTGTAAGCTTGCCTCCTTTTCCATTTATTTACTGTTGTAGGGGAGACGTCAAGATGCTGTGCAACAGCACGTATTGAAAGCCCACTTTCTCGTAGAGCGACGATCTGTGCCCGGAGAACTATATGTTGCTGTTCATTTGGAGACTATAACGAATACTACTAGCAGAGGACAGATAACCTATCAAAAATTTATACAGCACCTTAGTCTAGCCATGATTGGGTGACAAACTTGTTAGCGTGTAATAGGGGTGCTGTAGCAGTGATATCGTTATCACTGAACAAAGTGATATATTAAATCACACGATTAGTGGGACTGATTGATTGGTTGGCTGTTACTGGCATTGCAACATCTCAGGTCATTACTGTCATTGATAACGTTTAAAATTCTGTATGTCTTCATAATGAAAAATTTTTAATTGTCTGTTTGAAACACTGTTTACTAAAGGTGGAGCCAGAAGAAGAAGAACCCGAATGTAAACAAGACGTCGTCACCAACGCTCTTGATTTTGGGCTTATTTTTGTGGAATTAAGCTACTTTTATTGGTTTTCAATAGGACTGACGTATGTACAACATGGCCTGAAGTGATTGTATACTTGATATGTACTAAGATAGTGCTTTAATATTGATGTAGCCTAGATCTAATAAAACATCATTTGTCCTAGCATCGGGCACAGAAACTTATTTGCCCTGAGGCTATGCCTCAGGCGCAGGCGCACTGGGAAATACCGTTTTCTTTGATCATGGTGTTTTATTCGCCTACATTAAGGAGGAAAGACTCCGCTGGACTGTGTTTTACATGTTATCCTGAATATAATTTAGTATGTAGAGTTATTTTGAGGAACTAAAGATTGAATATGATGACTTGATTGGATTCCAGCTTTTGTCAAACAACTAAGGTAGTGATTAAGTTTGAGAATACTGTGGTATTTGATGAATTTATTGAAAATTCGACGGTAAAACGTTAGATATCGGACAGGGACAAAGTGTAAAGATTCTGAACTTCAGTAGTTTATTCACTTATGTTTCAATTCGTCGTGCTCCATTTGACATGGACAATGATATGATTGTAGAATGTGTTATCAAAATACGGAAAAGTGCATGAAATTCGCAATAATAAACACAGGCTTGGAAAAGGAGAAGGGCTTTTAAATGGGATCACGGACCGCTAAAATGTTAATAAAGAAGAACATCCCGTCATCTATTACGTTTTTGGATACACTCTCATTTTTCTTATACAATGGCCAAAAGAGAACCTGTTACATATGTGGAAATGATGCCCACATAGCTGCCGATTGTGATGTAAATGCAAGGATCATGTAGATAACGAAGTGGAATTTCCTCCAATGAGGGCAAAAACAAAAAGAATGTGGATAATGAAGGAGATAATAACGAAAAGAATCATGAGAACACTGACAATGGTAAGGACAACATAGATCAATGCAAAGGAAAAATTAATCAAGAAACGGTGAATACAGGTAATTTGGAAATCATGAACAACTCGAAGGTAATACAAAGCTAAGCGAAACAACCACGACTACAGATTGTTTGGAAAGCAATAAGGGAAATAGGAATGAGAATAAAACTGGAGAGAATGACCGACTGGATGATCAACAAGTGACGAGGATGTGATAAAACCTGGCCCACTAGGAATCTCCCGACAGAGTACTTCACCGTTTGAAATCTCTGATTCCTTGGATTATTTATTCTTGAACTCTCCGAACAAAACAAAGAAAATATTTCTTCTGAAGAAGGACTGATGAAGTAGTTGTGACAGCGGACATTCACAAGGAAATGGAAGAGGACATTCATGTGGAAGAGGAAGAGAGTCAAGCGACTGGTTGCGAATCAATGGAAGACATATTACGGAAACGGATGACGACGATAACCAGAACGAAACTAGAAGCCGATTGGAAGACAGCAGCAAGACATGGAATGTAAAAGTGCAGGATCCTGGGAAGATAACTCTTACTAAAGCTCCCGAAAACGAAAAGAGGAAAGGAAGGGTAATGATAGGAATATAAATGGCATACCAAGAAAAAGCGTGTAAAAGAATAATGTCATGGTTTTTCCTGTTTTATTTTATTTTACACTTTAATTTTTCACATTTCATAATGGCATTGTCCATAGCTAGCTTGAATATAAATGGTTTAAATGATATCAAGAAACAAATGAGAATTGTCAATATTGTTAAGTATTTTAAAATTGATATTTTATTATTACAGGAACATAATGTTAAAGATATAAAAAGACTGGAGTATTCTAACAGATAACTTTGATGTAGGTTTTAATCCTACTCATCTCTCTAAAGGAGGAACCATAATATGTACCACAAAGTACAAGAAAATTGACATACTGAGTAGAGAAATGGATTCTGAAGGGCAGGTTTAGGTATGAGAATACTGTATAATGAGAGAGAGTTTAATGTTGTTAATATATGCCCCTTCTGGTACGGCAAGATGTAAAGAAAGGGAAGAATTTTTCAAAACTAAACTATTGTTTTATCTGAGACATAATAATGAAAATCTTATCTTGGGAGGAGATTTCAATTGTATTGAATCACCGAAAGACTGTAGTAATGGGAAATAATGCTTTCGTAAGTAAATCATTGAAAGACTTGTTAGAGATTTAAGGCTAAAGATGTATCTGGTGGCACGGTAGTAGCCCTGGCTATACCTATGTGAGAAATAACTACGGTTCAAGAATTGATAGGGATTTACACAAAAAGTGTGAGAATGAAATTCAACGAGTAAGCAATATCCCAGTAAGCTTTTCAGATCATAATATGTTGTTTTAGAAATAAAACTTAATAAGAATGAAAATAGGGAAGGGTTTTGGAAACTTAATACTGAGCTTTTAAATGTGAATGGTATAGCAGAAGATTTTATTTCATTTTGGAATCGATTGAAATCTAAAAAGCTTAACTTCAGTAACATTGCTTTATGGTGGGAATGGGTTAAACAAGAATGTAAATTGTTTTTTCTTGAAAGTAGGAAAGAGATTAGCCCGGAAAGGTATGGTCTGTTGAATTTGTTACAGCATAGACTGCGACAACTGTACGAGGAGAGCTATGTAGCAAATGTGAAATATAAAGAAATTGAGGCTGTAAAGAAAAATATAACAATATTTCAAAATGAAATGTGTGAAGGAATAAAGATAAGAGCAAGAATTGATGACCTTGTTAAAGGAGAAAAATTGTCTTCGTATCTACTAAATAGAGAAAAAAAAAACAATAAAGCCTCAAAACTTATATGTAAGATTAAAAGTGGAGATGGTCACACCGTGGAAAATACAGATGCTATATGTTATATATAAAAGAATATTATGAAAAATTATATGAAAAAGTCAGTTGTGGATGGAAATATGCAAAATTACTTTCTTTCATTTTGTAATAATATACTTGATGATGATGACAAAGACATTTGAAAGGTGATTTTACTGAACTAGAAGTTTATAATGCGATAAAATCAATGAATAATAAAAAGACCCCTGGAGTAGATGGAATTCCAATTGAATTCTATAAAAAAATTTTGAAAATAATTAAAAAAGATTTTTTAGAGGTTCTAAAATATATTAAAGAAAAGTGTGAATTAAACAGATTCCCAATATAGTGGTATCATCAAATTAATACCAAAGAAGGGAGATTTGGAGGAAATAGATAATTGGAGACCAATTTCACTGCTGAATGTAGATTACAAGATAATAGCCAAAGTGTTAGCCAATAGGTTGAAATCTGTTATGACTAAAATTACATCAGTAGAACAGTACTGTGGAGTTCAGAATAGGTCAATTGTAAATTGTAATAGTACAGTTAGAGATATAATTTTTTAATGCTTCACAAAATAATATGAAACTTTGCTATAATGAACCTGGATTGGTTTAAGGCCTTCGATAGAGTAAATATTGAATTTATAATTAAAATATTAAAGAAATTTGGATTTCCTAGTGAATTTATTTGTTGGTTAAGTATTTTATATAAAAGATGTAAGAGTTGTATTTGTGTAAATGGAATATTTAGCCCCTATTTCCAGATTAAAAGATCTGTTCGTCAGGGATGTCCATTGTCTATGTTACTATTTGTAATTTTCAGGAGCCATTGTATCTAGCAATTAAGAGTAATAAGAATATTAAAGGTCTGAAGCTTCCTAACGATAAAAATGTGTGCTTACAAGGATATGCTGATGACTCCTCTATTATTTGTGTCAACAGACAAGTCGATTTGTGAAGCAGAAAGATAATAACACACTTCGAATTAGCAAACTGGTGCTAAACTGAATAAGGAAAAATCTTCAATAATGGGTATTGGATTGTGGAAAGAGAGAAATGTTTGGCCTGTGAAGTGGTTGAAGACTGTAGAATGTACTAAAAATATTAGGAATATATTATCATAATAATTTTGAGACAATTCAGGAGAAAAATTGGACTGACGTTATTAGGAAATAGAAATATCAGTAGGTATGTTTGAGCAAGAGAAAATTATCCATTTTTCAAAAGCTGTTATAATCAAACACTAAGATTTGTTCAAAAGTGTGGTATGTAGCCCATACGTTGCCACTAATGAAGAAGGAGGCTCAAAAGATAAATTCATGTATCTTCAGGTATTTGTGGAAAGGGATGTATCAGCCAGTTAGCAGAAACACTTTGTTTGCCAAGAAATAGAGGAGGGTAGGAATAATAAATGTATTTTATAAAGCCAAATCTATTTTAATTTCTACTGTCTTGAAAGATCTGAATAATGACATAGGCTTATGTAAATATTATTGTAGAATAGTTAAGTTACTTAATAGACATTGATTACCCTAAGGAGGTTTCCTACAATACCCCAAAATTCTATTCAGTAGTAATCGACGTTATTAGAGAAATAGTGATTGTAGGAAATTTCCTATTATGTGTAGTAAGAATATTTATATGTACCTATGTAAAGATGTTAAGGCAAGAGTTGAGGATAACTATCTCTTCTCGATTGGGCAAGTAGTTTGGGAAAATGTAAATCATCACTTTATTGGAGTAAGTGAAAGAGAATTTCTGTACAAATATATCCATGAATCTCTACCAACGAATGATAGACTGTTTATGCTTAAGATAAAAGAGAGTAATAATTGTAATAGATGTGATAATATAGAATACACATTGCACATATTCTATTTTTGCAAGTTTATAAAAACCAGTAGTAAGATTTTTCCAGAAAATGTTGAGTGATATATGTAGGATAGGGTGTGAATATGCTTAAGATCCTAATGTTAGATTTCTCAAGTAAAAAATGAAAAAAATATATAACGTATATTATGCTAACTACAGGGTACTTATATTCAATTTGGATAGGGAGGCAGTTAAATTTTGATATAAATGAAATATATCAGTCTATAAAAAGTAAATTTAGTTATGATAGGTATTTGATGAAAATCCTTCTTAAAGAAAAAATTGATTTATTTTTTACTGATAAGTACCTCAACTGTGTATTTTAAAGTTTATGAAAAATAGATAGGAATTGGTTTGATGTGTTGTTGATTTATTTTGAGATTTTTTTGTAAATTTGTGTACATAAATTACATATATAGCATATGCATTTATTTGTAAAATGTACTTGATATGATTTTTAAATAAAAAAGAAAAAAAAATTTTCCAGTGTAAGCTTGCCTCCTTTTCCATTTATTTACTGTTGTAGGGGAGACGTCAAGATGCTGTGCAACAGCACGTATTGAAAGCCCACTTTCTCGTAGAGCGACGATCTGTGCCCGGAGAACTATATGTTGCTGTTCATTTGGAGACTATAACGAATACTACTAGCAGAGGACAGATAACCTATCAAAAATTTATACAGCACCTTAGTCTAGCCATGATTGGGTGACAAACTTGTTAGCGTGTAATAGGGGTGCTGTAGCAGTGATATCGTTATCACTGAACAAAGTGATATATTAAATCACAGATTAGTGGGACTGATTGATTGGTTGGCTGTTACTGGCATTGCAACATCTCAGGTCATTACTGTCATTGATAACGTTTAAAATTCTGTATGTCTTCATAATGAAAAATTTTTAATTGTCTGTTTGAAACACTGTTTACTAAAGGTGGTGCTGTTCCTCTCTTAACGTGAATTCCACTAATCCACTTTCGAGCTGTTTTAGTGTATAAGAGGTTGGAGGATGCAAACTTGTAATAAGTATTAATCCTCATAGATGAATAGACATTATCTTAATGCAGGGGTTGTTACTTAGCATTACATTTCCCCCTACCGATATATCATTATTTTCCCTGTTACGTTTCCTCGCTGGACGAGTGGTTTTTTTCGCGCTCGGCTGCCAATTCGGTAGTCCGAAGTTCGAATCCGGCTAGGCCATTCGCGGAATCGGAGGAATTTATTTCTGGTGATAGATATTCATTTCTCGATATAGTGTGGTTCGGATCTCACAATAAACTGTAGGTCCCGTTGCTAGGTGACCAATTGGTTCCTAGCCACGCAAAAAATATCTATCCTTCGGGCCAGCCCTAGGAGAGTTGTTAATCAGCTCAGTGGTCTGGTAAAACTAAGATATACTTTTTTTCCTGTTACGGAAAGCAACGCGTAAATTGTAAAAAAATTCAGATTGTTTTCCTTCAGATAATACCAAGGAAACATTTACGAAGTGGCCAGGAGTGGCTTGTAGCCGTAAACGTGTGGTCCTGGATTTCCTTACATGGTATATGTAATATCAAGGTTTTCATCAGTGAAAAATACGTTAAAATTCTTCAAGATTTCTTTCTCCCTTCACTTCACCAGCGGAATTATCCCTTTTCACTTAATCCTGTCATTTTCATTCATGACAGCTGCCCCATCCATACGGTCCATAGGCCAAAATAGTCCAGGAATGGTTTGAAGGTCGAGAGGATTTGAATTGGTTGACTGGCCAAATAAGGGTGCAGACATGAACCCCATAGATCCCGAGAAAGATTAAGTCGATTGAAGATTGAACAATTAATTCACAGGTGCCCCGAGAGAGGCCGAAGTGCAGTGGAAAAATCACTGAATTTCTAATCAGTTTTCTCCCATGTATACATTAAAAAAGATTATTTTTGTTTCCATGATTTTATGCTTATCCATTTCGTATGAAGTAGCTACTGTCGCATGTCTTATGTAATATAAGCAGGTTAGTGGTAATTACGTTTGCTTTATGTCTATTACAATTCGAATCATAATTACCTGACCTGTTATCGAATTACAATTACAATTTCAATTACAAATGGGGAACAATATCAAATACGATCATTAGTATAATTTCACAATTGTAATCACAGCTACACATACATATAAAATTTAATATTCAATTACATTTCGCACACCCATTTCCTTAAACAAATGCAGATAGTTGCAAAGTGTTTATACTTGAGTTTAGTGTACTTTTACAGTCAATTTCTGCAACAATTGTAAGTTGTAACTTTTAATACCTTCAGTACAAATACAAAACAAACATATCTAAAATATTTTAGAACTGCAGAAATTATCATTAACATCCTATGATTTGCCTAAGTAAATTGTTAGTATGTTTATTGTGTTGAAAATTATTATGCTGATTATAAGAAAATAATACTGAAATACAAAACTCAAATATTGGAAAACATTTTCGCAAAACTTTGTACAAATAAGGAAATAAATGGAATACAATTTTTTTTAGATTGGTAGCGGTTTGTTAACATTCTCCCTTATAATATAATATAAATAATTGGGTAGCGACTCAAAACATCTCTATTGCATGTGGTTAAGATGAGTTCTCGAAAAGTAAGAGGGCTGCTCTAGGATAACAATTTCAAATGAAGTACTTTATTATTTGAACTTTTCAGTTACAATTACGATTACCATTAAGTATAAATAAAAAACAAACGCAATTACAGTTAACTTCAAAACGTGTAATTAAAAACATTTCAGATAAATGACAATTACTCCAAGCCTGAATAAAAGGTAATGTTTAATTGTAATTGGTAAAGCTCCCTTACTGTGGGTTTCACAGACAGTGCAGTCACGTTTTTGGTCAATAACCCTGTAATGAAGACTGGTATCAGTACGAGATTTTGCTATAATTTTTGCGCTATAATCAAGGCTTTAACTCTAATGAATGTCCGGTAACAATGCTCAATTTTTATTTGTAACACAGAGCAACTATAACCAGTTACCTATTCAAACCAATCTGTAGGCAATAGGCGGCTCTCTCTTTGCTAAAAAAAAAGTTGAAAAGTTGCGTGACAAACGGATTTCTGCTACCATGCCGACAGTTATGTTCCGGCCATCTCTTCTTCACCTTCGTAATACAAGCATATGGCTGATGCCCTGAGTCCAAATGAAGATTGCGAAGGAGGTAACCAAACACAAGTATAACAGTAGCTTTACCATCAATCACAGTGTCTATCGTTCTACTACTCCACCATACATGCAGATATCTCTCACTCTAATCATTATAATCATTTACTCCTAACCCAAATCAATAGTCACTAAAGAAAGAAAAAAAAAATTTGACCTCAAAATAAAAATAGTAATAGCTACTACTACTGCTGCTGCTACTGCTGCTGCTACTGCTGCTGATGCTAAGAATAATAGTAAAAAAAATACTATATCACTGGTTATTATTATTAATAATTAATTAATATTGTTCCCTTGTTTTCAACGTAGAGCAAAAGTAATATATCCATGCCTAAGGTAAGGTAGTACGGTACGGAATTTGCACATTTTTCCGTATTTGAACAGTACCGTACCGTACTTTGGTAAAATTGTCATTGCGTAATTCCGTACCGTACACATAGGCTAAATATCAACCGTACCGTACTGTACCGTAATGCCAGCTACCGAGTGAATCGTTAGATATAAACATTGTAAATTATTATTAGATTAGATAGATGGATAGATAAAAAAAAATCGTACAAAATATACTTAAACTGAAGTAACATTCAGAGAGAGAGAGAGAGAGAGAGAGAGAGAAGGATGGGGAGGAGAGGTGAAGGAAGGAAGAGGAAGGGGGTGGAAGTGGGGGTGGAGGGAGAGGGTAGGCGGATTTTTTTTTTCTTATACTGTCGTGTTCATATCCATTTCTGGCTAATCGAGCCTTTTGCCTCTTCGTACAGGACAAGTGTCTATTCTTTATAATTTGTGATTCATGATTCTCTTAAAAATTACACTACAGCAAAATCTCGTACTTATACGAATCTTAGTTACAGAGAAATAGGTTAGAGAAT
>NC_061102.1:45855938-45891726 GCF_015104395.2 Macrobrachium nipponense | reverse complement strand
GTAGGTCTCTGATTAACAGGGATTCTCGCAATAATGAAGGACCATCTACTGCTGTGACGCTCGATTTCATCGCCCTTCGACATTGCGAGAATTTTCAACAAAGATATCTCTTGGTTACTCTTTCCATCTTTTCGGTTTACCGCAACGGGTAACAGAAGTCTGTACTATTCTCCCACTACATCGCACCGAGATAATGCGAATGATTTTTGCTATTCGCAGGTGTGCAATTATGCATTGTTCGCCGAATAACAGATGTGTCAGAAGACATCGCCTACTCTCCGACCTGACAGCTCTACTTCCAAATGTTCAGTCCATGAGAAGCAGTTCTTCAGGCAGTATTTCCCTGTGTCTTCATTACTGAAAAGCGCTCCGCTTTCATTGCAACTACGATCCTCACCGGACAGCAATGAATAGCGGTTAGCGTTCTCAGTCTTTGTAGCACAGGTTCAGAATCTTGAGAATCCTTCTCTCGATTCACCTGCGAAGACGTAGGCTGTACACCTTCGTCTTCAACGACACATAGTGTTGTTTCTCCTTAGCTGAGAGTCAACTATACTATGAGATTCTTGCCATCAGGGACCTCGGTCTCTAGAAGGCAATTGACTTTCGCCTGTTGGGCACATGCCTTTAGAGAATCATCACCTCGCCGTCTGGCATCGGTGACGAACAAATTATTTGTTTAGTCTCTTGGCATAACCCTTTTAAGGCGAAGGTCACGTGACTTGCTCGGGTGCTTGGACAACTTGCCTCCTACCGAACGCAGTCAGTCGGCAGCTGTCAGAGCGCCCAAGTCAGTTACGAACTTCGCTGTGGACTTAGTTCGGTTGTTCCATAACAGTCTTTTCTTCGTCCTAACGGCTTGCACCAGTACCCATACCATCGACACCCACCATTGAGTGTCGGTGTCCTATCCACTACCGAGAAGAAGAACTTCACTGCATGGGGATAGGAGAATGTGAAAACACTTCGCTGCAGACGGATAGACCAGTATGGGTACAGGACATCACTGAAGTCGAGAAGAGAGATAGGTCATGCGACCATTCCCTTCTTTTCCTCTGAGGTAATTGCATGACTTTTTCTGCGAAGTCAAGCATCCAGGGGATGGGGATTCATGACGCTTGATTTCCGTACCGAACTTTCGTAGCGAAGACGTCGGAACCCTTCGGTTCCTTGACCGATCAAAAAAAAAAAGGTTTAGTCCTTCACAATCCCCTCCCTAATGGACTTCACCGCCTTCGATGCGAAGGAGATGCTGCTTTGTCCTGTGAAAGCGCGGTGGAACTCGACATCCCAGGCTGAGTGTTGAAGACTCTTTGTCAGCACCAAGATGACCTAGAAGTACACTCCCTGAGTTACACAAGAACTTCTCCGTGGCGCAGGTACTGAAGGCAGGGGTCTGGTACAACCAGACCACTGGCACCTCCTTCTACCTTTTGGATATTGCCCACAGGTCCTTGGATCGTTTTCCTTGGGACCCGGGGTGGCTGCTCAACACGTTGTGTAGCTAACCCAGACCCTAGCAGGCTGAACAGCATCGAGTCCTGGTGTGACTGTAAGAATAGATAAGTGAATGAGAGAGTGACTGGCTTCTCTTCCTATCTTTTTCTCCCCTCTAACCTGTGGGTAGAGGGATACAGTCATCACCTTGCTGGATAAGGACGAGATGCAGGTGAGCTACTTGACAGAGCCCCATCCCTATCCCTACACTAGGGATGGGAGCGATAAATCCACCACTTCCTCCTACAAGGGGGGGGAAGTGGATGCCAACAAGAGACAAACCATAACTTTATGTTGCCTCTTGCAAATAGGAACTTGTTCTTGCTTGCTGGTACGAAGAGATACGCTTGCCTCTCTCTTAGTACTTGGTCCAGAGGTCTGACCATTGATCCTGCGGTGCACACCCGATCAATCGGACAGAGGCTTGGATCCCTCCCTCGCTCTTACGACCAGGGAGGCATTCCAAGGTTGGGCGAACACCAGTCTGTTCACAAAGACTCAGATTCCTCCCACCAAGAAGTGAGTCTTCCTATTGTAAAAGGACCGAAGGTTTGTATGCCGTGTCGGAACAAATGACAATTTGTCCAAAATTGCATTTTTCCTAACTATACAAACCTGAGGTCCTTTTACAATAGGAAGGTTACTAGCGGCAGCTGGATAGGTCGTAAGCTTTCGATCGAACAAGGGGTTCGGTAGTTAACTGCTTGTGCGACAGGCGCGAGCGCGCGACTGGGAGGTAAACAATCACTTTTGCTTTTGGCCCAAGCAAAAACTGAAGAGGGAGGGGTGGCATGAGGTGGGACTATGTGTAAAAGGACCTCAGGTTTGTATAGTTAGGAAAAATGCAATTTTGGACAAATTGTCATTTCTGGCCAAGAATGAGAACCCTTCAAAGCCCTGGCCCAGGAGCTTTGAAGTGAAAGGACTTTCGAGCTTGGTGGGAGAGGATGTTGAAAGATAGATTTGCCCAGTCAGGGCTCTTAAGTTTTACCTTAAGAAGAAGAAGCAACTTGGAGGTTGTCAACAAGGTCTCTGGTGTGCGGTGAGAGATCCGAAGAGACCAATTTCCAAAAACGCCTTGGCATTCTTTGTAAGGAGTGTAATTACAGAAGCTCATGAAAGATGCCTTGATGACTCCTTCAAGTTGCTTAGAGTGAAGGCTCATGAGGTAAGAGCGGTTGCTACTTTGTTAGCATTTCAAAGAAATATGTCTATGAAAGACATCTTGGATGCAACATATGGGAGATGTAATTCGGTCTTTGCATCTCATTATGTAAAAGATGTCAGAGTTATGTATGAGAAATGCTTCTCTCTCGGTCCGTTTGTGTCAGCGGATACGGTGCTGGGAATTGGAGCAAACACCAATCCTTAATGTTTTTTGTGTAGTACGTATAACCTTCTAGTTAGATACGTTCTTGGTTTTCTACTAGCAGGGGTGCTTGATGTCGCACAGGCGGCCATTGCCTTTGTCAGTAAGGAACTAGGGATGTATCTGACTAGTAGGAGTGTACAAAAATTTTTTTTTTTGCATCATAATGTGTGCGTGCTTTATGTGAATCGAGTTATTGGTTGTTTGTGAGGAGTCTGGGGATAACTCCTTTCAATCTTTAGAACTAACACGAGTGTTAGGATCAGGTGATCGGGATTGGTTGTTGTGCTCCTTCAATAAGGTGTGTTGTCATGTTAGTGGATTAGCACCCATTGACAAAGGCCTTTTAGGCTCTGCCAAGTAAGTGGATGGGACCCCTTTGGCAGACCCACAAGAACTCTTAGCCATAGATCAATATCTCGCTGAGGCTCTTGAGGCGAAGCAGACTCCTGGGCAGTAGCCACGAAGTCTTCCGCCTAATCAGGTAGGAACCAAGGTTTATTATTATTTGTACTTTACTGTCAAAGAATTTTGTTTTTCCTGTCTATTCAGTAATTAGTTGTCTCTTTCCCTCCTCCAGTGGTGTGAATCAGCTAAGTATATATCTGACAGGGAAGTTGAATGTATAAAAATGATATTGTTATGATACAATAAAGTTTTATACATACTTACCCGGCAGATATATATGATGTATTGCCCACCCAGCCTCCCCTCAGGAGACAGGTGGAAGAGAAAATCTGATAGAAAACGGGAATGGGTCCTATTCCTGCCACCCAGCGGCAGGGCGGTAGATTACCTGACCTACCTGTAGTGTGTGCCACGAAATTCGAATTTCTGTCGGAGACGACGAGGTCTATAGCTAAGTATATATCTACCAGGTAAGTATGTATAAAACTTTATTGTATCATAACAATATCATTTTTACATTCCCTTAGAATAATAAGATCTATGGATGACCAAGGTTTGTCGAGTTCAGTGAAGGTGATGGGCTTTGTAATTTTATGTGAGTGGCCAAGGAAGCAAATTGTCTTTTAGAGGACCTCAAAGAAATTGTAAGGCTGCATCAGTTTTGTAATAAAACTCTCACCCAAAAAACACATGCCTTTAGTTAAACTAAATCAACAATGAGTTTTCCAAAAACACTGTAGTACATAACTTTTTTTTTTTCATTGGGTAAAAGCATGAATTTCTGTTACCTATGATGATATTACAAGGGTGGAACAACATCTATGCAAACAGGTACACAGGAGCCCATATGTTCATAAGGCATCAGTGTGATTAGGTTAGAGCTTGAAAGTTATGGAGACATGCCACCTTAACCAATACATATACACAATTGTATCAGTTCGCCTGATATGAGCAGTGAGGAATGAATCCTATTTGTTATATTTTAATCTTGCAGTACTATTTGATACAGTTCAGTAAGAACCTTTCATTCATTAACCTTGCACTTCTGCACGTAGTTGGATTGGTTTATTCAGCTTTCCATTCAATATTTGTCCCTATATGGCAAAGTTTAATAATACCTTGAATCTAAATTGCATTTCTGCCAGTCTATAGATATTTCAGGTTTTTGTACATGAACTTTCCTGTCAGACATATACTTAGCTTACGTCTCTGACGTCACGACAGAATTCAAAACTCGCAGCAAACGCGACAGGTAGGTCAGGTGATCTACCTTACCCGCCGCTGGGAAGCGGGTGTAAGAACCAACATACCTTTCTTGCCAGATTTTTTCTGTCGTCGGTGTCGACCACAACTGTTTTCGGTACCTCTTGACAGTTGGATTCTTTTCTCGTTTTCGCCCTGGATTGTTTCTACGGACTTTTGGTGAAGTACCCGATCTTTTGGCTTGGCATTCGCGATTTGGGAAATCGTTATTTGACTTTTCTTTGGATTTTCTTTGGATTCATGATGTCTGATGTTGATACTAAGAAAACTGCTATGTTTAGAGTTTGTTGTATGGACTGAGTTGTAAGGTGAGGCTACCGAAAGCTGCGGTAGACCCCTCACACAGTATGTTTGAAGTGTAGAGGGAATGAATGCACCTTTAATAATCCTTGTAATGAATGTGAAAAGCTGAATGAGGATGAATGGAAGTCTTTGTCTTCCTACTTGAGGAAGCTTGAAAAGGATAAAGTTAGGAAAGCTTCTTCTAGGAGCAGTAGTAGATCTCGTATTAGCGAGTTGGATATAGATAATCCTATTTTAGAAGTAGCTCCTTTGTCAGTTTCAGCTCCTGC
Organism: Macrobrachium nipponense; assembly: GCF_015104395.2. Classification (NCBI taxonomy): domain Eukaryota; kingdom Metazoa; phylum Arthropoda; class Malacostraca; order Decapoda; family Palaemonidae; genus Macrobrachium; species Macrobrachium nipponense. The sequence goes on along the minus strand of NC_061102.1, from coordinate 45,886,617 downwards.
TCCCTGCACCGAAGCCGAAGATGCGCCTTCGGAAGTGGCCTCCATGAAAGCCACCATTCGCAGTATGGAGATGAAAATTAAACATTTAGAAGGTAAGAGTGATTCCAATAGTGATGTGCAGTGATCCAGTGCAGTGGAGGGTGCGTCTGATCGGCTCCCTAATGCTTCCAGGCCTAGACCTCTTCCAGACTCCCAGTCCCAGTGGAGGAGGAAAGTCGAAAGCTGCAGGAAGGTTAGGGAGCATCCCCACCGGTCAGGCGTCCCCTCGGTAGCTCCTGTTGATCGTTCCCAGGCTACCTTGGATCGCTCCAAGAGAGAAATCTTGCGCCAATGCTTCTCGTCTTCGCCTTCGCCTTCTCCTTCTCCTAAAAGAGGATGGAGCTCTTTGGAAGCCTCGCGCCCTTCGAAGAGAGCCTGGAACGCTTCCTGCGCCCTTCGATCCAGCCCTGAAGTTTTTTCGGAAGAGCCTGAGGTGGAAACGAAGAAACGTAAGAGATCTCTGGAGTATCGTTCCCCGGGCAGAGATCGAGCCTCGTCACCTGTTCAAGAGTTTGTGAATTCTCCTGCAAGGGTGTTGGCTAACCTTCAGGCGCAGATTTCGGCTCTGGTTGGCTCTCTTTGCGTGTCGTCTCGTGGTAGGAAGGATGTCTCGCTTCCTGTAAAGAAGTCCAGGCTCCCCTCTCCTGACTCTCGCTATTCGACGGAAGCGGCCCGCTCGCCTGTGCGTTCGGAGTCTCGCAGGAGACTTTCTGCTTCGACAGACAGGATGTCTTTGTTTCTCCTTCGGACAAGGAGCAGGCTTCTCGTAGGAGATCTTCGCCCTACAGACGCTCTTCTCGAGACAGGATCGCTCCCCTTGATAGGCACCAAGAGCCTAGTAGGCGCTACTCGCCTCGTAGCCGCTCCTCGCCTCGTAGCCGCTCCTCGTCTCGCCTCCACTCTCCTGTTGACAAGCGCCCTAAATCGGACAGGCGCTCTTCACTGGACAGGCGTCAAGAGCCTGTTAGGCGCGTTTCTCCTGCCAGGCGCTCTTCACCTGACTTTCACTCTCCTCGAGTCAGGCGCCGAGATCATGACAGACGCTTCTCCCCTGGTAGGCGCTCTCCCAGTAGGCGCTCGTCGCCAGAGAGCCCCTCTCCTCGTTTCAGGCGCCAAGAGCCTGGTAGCCGCTTCTCTCATGGCAGGCGCTGTTCGCCTGGTAGCCGCTCTCCTTTGGATAGGCGCCAAGAGCCTGATAGAAGTTTTTCTTCAAACAGGCGCTCTGCTCCTGACAGCCGCCTTACTCCTGTTAGGCTCCAAGAATCTGGAAAACGCCCTCCTCAAGACAAGAAGGATTTTGCGAATAGGCAAGTTCCAGAAGTTTTGTCTCCAAGAGTCAAACCTCACTCTTCAAGAGACTTTTCTAAAGGTAGCCGCGCCTCTAAGGATCATGAGGGCTCTTCTGATGATGAAGAACAGGATCCCTCGGAAGAAGAAGGACCAAAAGACTCCTCTGTTTCCTCGTATAAGAGGTTAAGTGTAAGGATGAAACCGACTATTTCAATGAAGAAGGCACTTAGAGGTTTTGGGGAATGGCTCCTTGCTAAGGAAGAGAAAGGGAAGACTGTTTTCTCTTTCCCTCCTTCTAAACTGACTGGCAGATTAGGATTCTGGTATGAATCAGGGGAACCTTTAGGCCTCGCTCTCCCTTCTGCTGACTCGGACTTCTCTTCACTGGTGGATTCCGCTCGTCGATCTGCCCTCCTGTCGGCCAAGACTACGTGGGGGATGAACGAACTTGACCACCTACTGAAGGGAATGTTCCGAGTCCTGGAAGTTTTCAACTTCCTTGACTGGTCTTTAGGAGTTATGGCTAAGAAGACCCAGACCCCGGATTCCCTGTCTCCTGAAGATCTTAATTGCGTCCTCACTTGCATGGACAAAGCAGTGAGAGACGGCTCGAGTGAAGTCTCTTCACTGTTTGGAGCCGGAGTGATAAAGAAGCGGTCGGTTTACTGTTCGTTTCTCACGAAGGCAGTTTCGCATGCACAAAGGGCCTCACTTCTTTACGCTCAGCTCTTTCCTCTGCTTTTCCCCAAGAAAATCATTCAGGATGTCTCGAGTGCCCTTTCAGCCAAGGCTACTCAGGACATGTTAGCCCAGTCGGCCAGGAAACCTCGCTCTGTCTTCCAACCCAAGACCAAGAAAGAGGCTCCTCTGAGGCAGGAGCCCTTTCGAGGAGGACCCACTGCCAGAGTTTCTTCAACCAGAAGATCTAGACCTTTTAAGAGAGGTAAAACCTTCTCTAGGTCAATCAGAGGCAAGAAATAGCGATCAAGGACTCCAGACATCTGTGGGTGCCAGACTACTGAAATTTGCCGACGTCTGGGCCCACAAAGGGGCAGACAATTGGTCCCTATTGATTGTCAGCAAAGGATATCTCATTCCCTTCTCGTCAAGGCCACCATTGACGACGACTCCGAGGGAGTTGGTGGCCAAGTACAATGACCCCATCATGAATCAAGCCCTTTCTCTAGCAGTGATCTGATGCTAGAGAAGGAGGCTATAGAACTAGTGGAAGATCCCCGCTCTGCGGGTTTTTACAACAGGCTATTCCTAGTTCCGAAGAACTCAGGAGGATGGAGACCGGTTTTGGATGTAAGCGCCCTGAACGTCTTTGTGGAAAAGAGGAGGTTCGCCATGGAGACGACTTCCTCAGTGTTAGTGGCTCTTCGTCCAGGGGACTGGATGGTGTCACTAGACCTTCAGGACGCTTACTTTCATGTGCCGATCCATCCTTCTTCACGGAAGTATCTGCGATTCATGATGGGAGGAAACATCTTCCAATTCAAGGCCTTGTGCTTCGGCCTATCGACTGCACCCCAAGTTTTCACGGGGTTAATGAAAAACGTGGCGCAGTGGCTACATTTGGAGGGAGTGAGGGTGTCGCTATATCTCGACGACTGGCTAATCAGAGCAGAGTCTCAAGAAAGATGTCTGGAGGACCTTCAAAAGACCCTTACATTGGCAAGATCTCTGGGACTTCTGGTGAACTTCCAGAAGTCTCAATTAATCCCCAGTCAAGAGCGGATCTATCTGGGGATTCGGATAGTTTCTCTGGCTTTTCGGGCTTTTCCGTCGCCAGAGAGGATAGCTCGTTGCTACGAGAAACTAACGACCTTCCTAGAGAAAGATGCATGCACAGCGAGGGAGTGGATGAGTCTGCTGGGCACACTCTCCTCGTTGGAGCAATTAGTTTCTCTAGGAAGGTTGCATCTCAGGCCTCTACAGTTCTTCCTATACCAGAACTGGAGGGGCGTCTCAAGCAAGGAAGATCAGTCTTCTCACCAGATTCGTACATGGGAGAAAGGAACGTCAGGGCCGATCTCCTGAGCAGGAAGAATCAATTCCTCATCTACCAGATTCGTACAGGGAGAAAGGAACGTCAGGGCCGATATCCGCGGAAGCAGGAAGAATCAACTCCTGCCTTCCGAGTAGACCCTCCACTCAGAAGTATGCCAAGACCTGTGGAGAAGATGGGGCAGGCCTCACATCTACCTCTTTGCACAGCAGGGAACGCAAGGAAGAACTTTAGCTGCCCCCGATCTCAGACCCAGGGGCAGTATCAGTGGATGCGTTTCTCCTAGATTGGACAGGTCTAGATGTCTACGCCTTTCCCCCCTTCAAAGTACTGGGACAAACCCTCAAGAAATTTGCTATCTCAGAGATGACAAGAATGACGCTAGTAGCTCCGTTCTGGCCCGCCCAAGATTGGTTCACAGAGGTACTGGAATGGTTGGTGGACTTTCCAAGAGCACTTCCACAAAGACAAGATTTGCTCAGACAACCCCACTTCGACAGGTATCACAGAAACCTCCCCGCTCTCAATCTGACTGGCTTTCGACTGTCAAAAGTCTTGTCAGAGCGAAGGGGTTTGTTTTCGACAAAAGCTGCTAAGGCTATCGCCTCAGCTAGAAGACCTTCGACCCTTAAAGTCTACCAGTCGAAGTGGGACGTCTTTCGCCGGTGGTGCAGGAACCAGAAGTTTTCCTCTTCCAGTACCTCTGTGACTCAGATCGCAGATTTCCTAGTTTTCCTCAGAGAAAAATGCGGTTTGGCAGTATCTACCATCAAAGGCTACCGGAGCATGCTGGCTGCAGTGTTCAGAAATAGGAACTTAGATCTTTCGAATAACAAAGATCTGCATGATCTATTAAGATCTTTCGAAACTGCCAAGAAAACTTCGAACGAAGTTCCAAGTTGGAATCTGGACGTGGTTCTTCGTTTCCTGAGGTCCTCTAGGTTTGAGCCACCACAGTTAGCCTCCTTCAAAGATCTTACGAGGAAAGCTCTGTTTCTCATGGCTCTAGCATCCGCTAAAAGGGTTAGTGAGATTCATGCCCTAGAAGGAAGGGTAGGTTTCAAAGGAGATTCCGTGATTTGTTCCTTCCTTCCTTCGTTTTTAGCAAAGAATGAGAACCCCTCAAATCCTTGGCCAAGGAGCTTTGAGGTTCGTGGATTATCTGCCCTAGTAGGGGAAGAACCCGAAAGAACTCTTTGCCCTGTTAGGAGTTTAAAATACTACCTTCAGAAGAAGAAAACCCTTAAGGGCATTGAGGACAGACTATGGTGCTCTGTAAAGGACCCCAGCAGACCATTGTCGAAAAATGCGCTGTCTTTCTTCATTAGAAGTCTAGTGAAAGAAGCACATAGATCTTGTAATGAAGAACATTACAAGCTCCTAAAAGTCAAGGCTCATGAAGTGAGAGCCATTGCCACTTCCTTGGCCTTTAATAAGAATATGTCTCTTCAGAATCTGATGAAAACTACATTCTGGAGATGTAATTCAGTATTCACCAACCACTACCTTAAAGACGTCAGTATTACGTATGACGAGTGCTTCGCATTAGGCCCATACGTATCGGCGGATTCGGTGCTGGGGGAGGGAGCTGGAACATATCCTTAGTAGTTTTTTCCCTTGTTTTTGGTAATTGAGTTCATATGGTTGTATGAAAAATGATGCAGGTAGGCATCTTTTTTCGTTTCGTAATACTAATACTTTAGTTTGGTTATGTGATCGGATTTGGTTTGAAGCTCCCTGCGTTGGTAGTGGACAGGTTCTGTCATAGAAGAGGGCAAACCCCCATTGACATGATCCGACTTGGATTCTACTAAGTAAGCGGATATCAAGTCCCGTTAGTAGACCCAAAGAGTCTTTTCAGCTGTAGGTCACGCCCTCGCTGTAGCTCTTATGGCTATGCAGACTAATAGACAGTACCTATGAAGTCTTCAGCCTAAACAGGTAAGAACCAAGGTTATTTTTATACTACAACAGGTGTTGTCTACCTTTTCTTTGTTATTTTCTGTCTTGTACCCTCCACCAAGGGTGTCAATCAGCTAAGTATATGTCTGACGGAAAGTTCATGTACAAAAATGATATTGGTTATTTTACAATAAAGTTTTGTACATACTTACCTGGCAGACATATACAATTGATGGCCCTCCCAGCCTCCCCTCAGGAGACAGGTATAAGAGAGAAAAAATCTGGCAAGAAAGGTATGTTGGTTCTTACACCCGCTTCCCAGCGGCGGGTAAGGTAGATCACCTGACCTACCTGTCGCTTTTGCCACGAGTTTTGAATTCTGTCGTGACGTCAGAGACGTAAGCTAAGTATATGTCTGCCAGGTAAGTATGTACAAAACTTTATTGTAAAATAACAATATCATATTTATGGATATCCTCTCTGGTGGTGAAATTCCTATCTATGGTTAGGGCATCTAGTACAATACAAGTCAATTTTTCAACCTGTGATTTCAGCCTTGAGTTGCCATAGTTAACATATCTGTGAAAACCTTTTTTTGAATATTTTATACCTTGAAATAAGGCATTGTAAAGATGTACGTAACACATGGAGTAGAAGATAAAATTTGCTCTGGGACCCTTGAGGTCTTTCAGCGCTGGAAAGGATATTGAGGGTAGGTAGGTTTGATAGGTGTAACAGGAGGAAAACCTCAAAGCAGTTGCACTTGGAAATAGTTGTTAGCAGAGGGCTCAGGATAGCAAGATGGAAGAAAGAGAATATGAATGGAAGTACAATTTAAGGTTTGCAGCTAGGGTAATGCCTACAGTGTGCCCACAGAGGTGCACCGTTGGTACTAATCTCCCCTCCCCACATGGGATGTACCACAGCATCACCGTTTCCTGTATCACTTGATGGCTGTTGGTAAATTCTTCATCAAGACATTACAAATAGGTTCATTTTATCAGTAAGGTTTCTCAAACTATAGATACAGTGAATGCCAGTGACTAATTTAGTAGCTAGAGTGAGCAACTACGTATTTCGAAACAATGCCTCTATCACACGTTACGTATTGTATTTGTGGATGTGATTCTTACTCCTTGAAACTACGTACTATGTCACTTTTGTGTGCACTTCTTGTTAGTTTTCATGTTTTCAGTTGAAAGGGAATCAGAATCATCTTAGCTGTCATTACTTGAATGTGCTGACCATAAAGAGTTAGCATATATGTTAATATAAAACATGGGTTGAATATTTGATCAAGATACTCTCCCCGCCCCCCCCATATAGGCTAGTAGACCATCTTTTAACATGACAAGAGGCAATGTCTTGCTGTTTTTGCATCTCATTTATTAAGCAATAGTTTACTCGGCAGTTCTAGTTTTTTAGATTCTCAGTTGATGGTTATTTTCCTTAGCAATCCTTGTATTAATAAACATTACCTTAATATAATTTATCTAGCCCTAAATCCCCAAAAACCGCACCAAAATTTACCACATTGGCAACCCTGTTACCTCCTATTCTGTCCGCCAGTTGGCAACACTGTCGTTGACAGATATAAAAACCTTCCCTCAAATCAGTTGTTAACGAGCGCCCGTGTTGTTTACATCACGGCCGCTCTCTATAAATTTCCTTAAACATTTTTGTGCCTTTAAAGCTTTCATTATTTGTTAAATGAGACTTTATGTGAATTACCACTCACGCATTACATCACGAAATAGTGAATTATCTTTGATTTCTGTTGTGGTTCTTATCTTAAATTACGAACTTTTGCGCGACCCGGAACTACTGACCTGTCCAATTCTACAATGGATTGCCAAGAAATTACGATGCTTCCTTCTGCCAGCAACATCAGGAACTGCCCGGTTTGTGGGACAAGGATGAGTAGCAGGGAGTATGAACCCCATGACATTTGTAGCTCTTGTCGTGGACAGGTTTGTAACTTGACTTCTCGTTGTGACGTATGTAAGCCCTGGTCTGACGAGGATATGACTGCTTATATGAAACGCCAAACAATCTTGCAGCGTAAAAGATCGGTTAAGGAGAAAAAGAAATCGATTGCTAGAACTGTATCTAACGAATTCTTTGACTTGGGCGCTCATGGTTCTGGCTCTTCGGTTTCGGTATCGTACGACTCTGATTCCGAATTAATTGATGCTTTGCCCCCTGTACAACTGGTAATTAGTGAAGTTATTTCTGATGTAGATTCAAGATTTTGGCAATGGAAACTACCTGGAAACAGAATTTTAAGAAATTACAGCTTAGTCTAGATAGAGATATTTCAGCTAAGTTTAACAATCTGTCAGAGAATTTTCAAGAAGCCTTTACTAGAATGTCTAACACTCTTTTAGATTCATTTTCAGCTCCTCGTCAGGTACCTGTTGACAGCACCATGGGTAACGGTGCGACAGATACCCCGGCTTGTGAACCCCGTCGTGGCGAAGGCCTAGGGGGGATCCGGTCCGGGCAGGTGCCTAACGAATCTTTACCCAACGTGTCCCCTGTTAGTCCCGTAACAGTGCCAAAGGGCGCTTATTTAGGAGAAGGGGGGAGGGATATTAGTGTCAGACCTAAGATAGCTAGTCGTCAGGATTTTACTTCACGGGAAGTTTCTAAGTTAGGATCTGACGATGATGATGATGATGACGCGGATTCGTGTGATATTGATGTTTCCTCGAATGGATGTCATGATGTAGAATTCAAGAAACTTTTTGATTTAATTTTGAGTTTTCTTCCTCAGGCGAGGCCTAAAGAGCAGAAGCAGCCTCCGCCTCGTTGTATTACAGAAGGGATTTTTCTTGACGGTCCTTCCCGGTCACGGGAGGGCGGACGTTGCCGCTAAACTTTCGAAGGTGATCGGGGAAGGGAAGAGGAAGCTCTCTTCTCTTCTACGACACCGGAGAGGAGTTTACCAGGTGGCGGATGATTCTTCATTCTCTCGACCCCCCCCCCCAAGCCAATCCTGATTTTGTCCGACTTTCAAGTCAACCCTTGCCTTCTAAGGCTTCGGTCTCTGTCTCAATTGAAGATTTTATTGCTATGGAGTCTGTTATGAGCTCCTTACAAGAAGCTCAATCCTTCAATATGTGGGTCCTCGGAGGGCTTTTAATGTATATCAAGGACTCCGGATTTGTTCCTCCTGATGCTCCTCTTTTTGAGAAATTCTGCTCATCCATTTCAATCGCTTCTGTACATCAGAACGAGCTTGCTGCTTCAATGCAGGCCTTTCTTGTTTCTCTAAGGCGTAACCTGTATTTGTCGCAGTTACCCTCCTCTGTATCGGAGATTCAGAGAACCCGTCTGTTGTCCTCTTCTCCTTTTGGCGATTTCCTTTTCGATATTTCTGTGCTTTCTGAGGTTTTGAAGGAACATCAAGGTGATGCCTCTTCCCAAGCTCACTGGGCCTTATCAAGAGCTTTTTCCTCTGGTCTTCCTCCCGTTCCTTCAAGGAGTAAGCGTAAGTTTAGGACCAGATCTGTACCTTCTGCTCCAGCCCAACAACCTCCTTCTGGCTCTTTTTTCCAGAGTACATCTCAGGTTGCTGGTGCCTCTACTTCATCCTCTGGTGCTCACCCTTTGAAACGCGGGAGAGGTTCTTGGCGTGGCTCTAAGGGCAGAGAAAGAGCTCAACCTCCAGGAGGACCTTCTTCTTCTTCTTCTTCTTCTTCTTCTTCTTCTTCTTCCTTGTCTCTACGTAAGAATTTTTGGAAGTAGGAGTCATCACCTCGCCTGGAGACCGCAGTAGGAGCTTGTCTCTCCCGCCATTGGTCAGCTTGGCAGGGGAGAGCGGTGGATGCTTGGGTGGTGGAGGTCCTGAAGGAAGGTTACGAGATCCCTTTGGTTTCCAGACCTCCACTTTCCAATCGTCCTCTCGAGTTCAGCAGTTATTCCCCTCACTCAATCAGGGGTCAAGCCTTGGAGAAGGAGCTTTCGGCCCTCTTGGAGAAGGATGCCATAGAGCGAGCTCCTCCTTCTCCCGGGTTTTACTCTCGATTGTTTGTAGTTCTAAAGGCCTCGGGTGCCAGGCGCCCCTTCATAGATCTTTCGGTTTTGAACAAGTTCATTCTAAAGTCCAAGTTCAGGATGGAGACGGTCTAGACTGTTCTTTCATCCGTCAGGAGGGGGACTGGATGATTTCCATCGATCTGCAGGATGCTTATCTGCAAATCCTCATCCATCCAAGAAGCAGACCTTACCTTCGGTTTTTCACGGACTCGGGAGTTTTCCAGTTCAAGACCCTTTGTTTCGGCCTCACCACTGCTCCACAGGTCTTTTCTCGGGTGATGGCTCCTGTTTCAGCTATTCTGCATCAGTTAAATGTAAGGATGCTTCGGTATCTGGACGATTGGCTAGTCCAGGCCGAATCTCTAGAGAAATGTCTCCGGTCGAGGGAGATAGTTCTGTCTCTTTGTGTCGAGTTGGGCATTCGTGTCAACTTCGACAAGTCCAATCTAATCCCTTGCCAGATCATGACTTATCTGGGGATTGTTTTGAATTCCCAGATTTTGAGGGCTTCTCCCGCTCAGAAACGGATAGACAAGCTTCTGAGTCTGATCGAAGAATTTTTGTCCTCCGTAACGCAGCAGTTTCTCTTTGGAGGTCTCTCCTGGGCCATTTGTCATCCCTCATCCAACTGGTTCCCGGAGGTCGTCTCAGAATGAGGTCCCTTCAGTCGACACTTCGCCAGTCATGGGATTTCGTGTCCGAGGACATGATAGTCGCCTCTTCTCCACAATGTTGGAAGGAATCTCCGTTGGTGGATGCAAGTTCACCGCCTCAAGTCAGGGACATCTCTTCTTTCGGTTCCTCCGGACCTAATGTTTTGGTCAGACGCCTCGGATCAAGGTTGGGGCGCACACCTGGGCTCCGAAGCCGCTTCGGGCCTTTGGTTAGAGGAGGGAGAGGATCATGTCAATAAATTGGAGGGAACTGAGGGCAGTGTACCTAGGCCTTCTTTCATTTCAGGAACAACTGTTGGAGTCGGTTGTCGCGATCTTTGTCGACAACACCACAGCAGTCTCGTACTTGAGAAACCAAGGCGGCACACAGTCGGATCTTCTCACTCAAGAAGCCCGATCAATCCTGTGTTGGGCAGAAGACAGGGGGATTACGTTGGTCCCTCAGTTTATCCTGGGCCATCACAACGTCTTAGCAGACGCCTTGTCGAGACCGAACGAAGTTCAAGGGTCGGAGTGGACACTTTGCCAGGAAGTCTTCGACAGCCTCAGGAAGAAATGGCCTGTCACAGTCGATCTGTTTGCCACCCCACTGAATTTTCGGTGCCAGATATTCTTCGCCCCTTACCAGACTCCTCAGAGTGCCGGGACAGACTCTCTTTTGCAGGACTGGGAGGGACTTCAAGCCTATGCTTTTCCTCCGTTCTCTCTGGTGAGGTCAGTCCTCAACAAAGTGAGGGCAACCAAGCGTCTGGATCTCACCTTGATCGCCCCCTTCTGGCCACAGAAGGAGTGGTTTCCTGACCTTCTGGAAGCACTGGTGGAACCCCCCATTCGCCTGCCAGAGAGACCAGATCTTCTCAAACAACCCCATTTTCATCGGTTCCATCAGAGGCTCCACATGCTTCATCTTCATGCCTGGAGACTGTCAGGAGGTTCTCCAAGCACGAAGGGTTCTCCTCCAGAGTGGCGCGATAGTTGGCTCTTGCCAGACGGCAATCAACCAGAGTAAATTATCAGGCTAAATGGTTGGTTTACAGACGTTGGTGTAAGTCTCAAGGACATTCAATTTCTAGACCTTCCTTACCAAAAGTAGCTGAGTTTTTTAAAGGTTACATTTACATCATGACAGGGCCCTGTCACCTTCGTGCATTAAGGGTTATAGGTCTATGCTTTCCTATGTTTTTAAGGCAAGGCTCCCTGAGATCTCTTCATCTTATGTCATTAGAGATTTACTTCGATCTTTTTCCCTATCTCGACCCAGGCCGCAGTGTTCGCCTCCGACATGGGACGTTAACAAAGTCCTTCAAGCCTTAAGGTTCCCTCCGTTTGAGCCTCTGAATTCTGCCAAATTTAGGGACCTCTCTTCTAAGACACTCTTCCTTGTCTCACTCACTACAGCCAAGAGGGTGGGTGAACTGCAAGCACTCTCTTTTCTGGTTGCCAGATCTGGACAAGACATGATTTTGTCATACCTTCCTGAATTTGTCGCAAAGACTGAATCGTCTGATAATCCCATTCCCAGGTCTTTCGTACTGAAGTCGCTGGTCGACTTTGTTGGTAATTTAAATGAGGAATTAGTTCTTTGCCCTGTTAGGGCGCTCTCATGCTATTTACGCCGCACGAAGGATATTCAGGGTCGTCCCCGTCATCTGTTTGTTTCACCCCGAAATGTCAAGAGACCTATTTCAAAGAATGGTGTATCCTTTTTTCTCAGAGATCTGATCGTTAAAACTGCTGGTTCGGCTGCTGGGGAAGACCAGACGCCGAGAGCACACAGTATTAGAGCAGTTGCTACATCAGTAGCTTTTATGAAGAACGTCTCAGTCGCCAAGGTGCTTGAGGCGGCGACTTGGCGTTCTAATTCTGTTTTTGCCTCTTTTTACTTGAGGGATATTTCTCTAGTTCTAGGCGACCTTCGTTCTTTGGGCCCGTTGGTGATGGCAGGACAGGTCGTCAGACAGGAGAATTAGGTAGTCTTCCTGTTTTACCTTTGGTTGCTACCTGTATGTTATTCATTAATTTTTGTTTTGTTGTATATATTTTTTGTTTTTGTATTATAACCCTTGGCAGTTTTTGACGTAGTTATAATGGGAATTAGGCATTTTTGGTATTTAGTGTTGTTGATGACAGGGACTGACTGCTTGGCAACTCATGCTGCTTCCATTGTCAGTGTGAAATGGTTCCAGCCACTGGGTTGTCGGCACTGGCGACTACGCTTCTCCCAGAGTCGATGCTGACCTAGGACTAGCCACTGGTTCGCTTGTCCTGACGACTCCTGCTTCTTCCACTGTCCTGGACAGGGAATTAGTCGATGGATCGTCTGCTGTCATCTGGTGACTCGCTCACCATATACTTTTTGTCTCACCTGTTTTCTCGGAGTCAGACACTCGTGTGAGATCAGGCGACATTTAGTAGCCCTGAGTTTCTTGTTGACGAAGTCGGTTGCGTTGATACACCCCCGATGATCATGTAACATGAGACCAGGTTGGACTGTCAGGCATTCGTCCTTCGGGACTGAATCGCCTTTTTGCTACGCGCTCCTTTCTCTTGGCACCAGAAAGCTCGAGTTAGGAGTTGCTCATGAGCCGATTCGTTGCTGGCGACGTTGGGTTGCGTTGATACACCCCCAAGGTTTGCTTAGCTTTGAATCGCCCAGACAGTCCAGACACTCATCCTTTAGGGAAAGAATAGTGCTTGATAGTCTTCAGGGTGCAGCCTTGCTGTCCGCAATTCGTCTGACTGGTCACCTGGTCGGTCACCTGACTTTAGTACAGACGGACTGACTATGCACTTACTCCTTGTCCTGTGCTACCGCAGTTTGGTGGCATTATGGTAGGAGACTTTGAGTTGTTAGTATCTTAGACCTTGGGTTGAGTTTTGACTGCCTATGATATATATTTCTTTGTTTGTTTTCTCCTATTCTGTCCGAAGGGGAAATTGTATTCAGATTCCCTCCTCCTTTTCAATGTGGTTAATCGGGCTAGATAAATTATATTAAGGTAATGTTTATTAATATGGAATTTTTATTCTAAAATTAATATCAATAATACTTACCTGTATAATTTATCTAGTCCCACCCATCCTACCCCACGATCTGCCTATCACAACTGATTTGAGGGAAGGTTTTTGTATCTGTCAACGACAGTGTTGCCAACTGGCGGACAGAATAGGAGGTAACAGGGTTCCAATGTGGTAAATTTTGGTGCGGTTTTTGGGGATTTAGGGCTAGATAAATTATACAGGTAAGTATTATTAATATTAATTTTAGAATAAAAATTCCATTTTTGTCTGCAGCTTCAAAGTAGAGAACAGTGCACCTCCAGTTATTATAGGTCTGGGTACCATTCTCTATACGTACATTACTCATTGGACTTATCGGTATTGTGCAGAGTTCAGGATCAACAAAAGGCAATCTAGTAAAACTTTTTAGAGAGAAACGTGGTGAGTCATCACTGGGGAAAACATTTCTTTGGTTGCTGTAGTTCAACTGGAAGTGTGATATTTCATAGGCATTTCTTTAGTTCAACTGGAAGGCATTCATGTAATTGAAAAGTCAGTAGGGGGAAACAGGTTCAGGCTTCTGGGTGTTCTTAGTACTATTGTGGTTACTGAGTTTTTGTGATTAGATGCACAAACTGGTCAATAGTGGTACTAGTATTAGTCCAGACTTTAGTGTCTGTGGGTCTGTGGTATGTCTGTATGGACAAAAAAATGTGTGTGTGTTCCTTACCAGTGTGGTTCAGAAAGAAACTTTTGGAATAGAAATATCGAAATGGATCATTACATGGCTTCCTTAATGTGCCAGAATTAATTGCATTCAAGTTCAAAATAATTGTAAACTTGTTAAGGAGATATCAGGTTTATTGCACTGCTCAGGTATGTGACAAAAGGTGCAGATTCTGGCAAACCAATACTATCTAATGACACAATGCAAGTACTACACATTTTCTTGACAGAATGTTAGAGGGAAGATTTTTGAAGTGTTGGTCATCAATCATTGCAGATGTTTGTTTGTGTTGTATCGATGCCACTAATTGTGAGCAGCAAAAGTAGTTAAGGCATTACAGGAAACTGAATTGATACTACGTTTCAGATTAAATTTTTATAAATCCTAGTCAGGTTGTTTACAGTTTTTTTTTATTGGAGTAATAGTTTGATAAAAAAATTTTGTTGCAGGATTTAACTATTTCATATTTTACAGGGAAGGAGAAACAGCAATGTGAATAGTTTCAACTAGGATGTTTAAGTAGGAAGGTCTATTAAAATGTGGGAGAATATCAAGTGCAGCACGTCACATACCTGGACTTTAAAGATCTGCTCATGAAGACAACAATTTTCTGAGGAGTAAGTTGTATGGAGAGATTCACTATGAAGTTTAAAGTTAAAAGTTATCTGCTGTCTAGTAGAACATTACTTGATGTCTTGAATGTTGTCTTGTCAGGTTTTGTTAAAAGTGAAAGAGATGTGTGCTCTAATGATTTTAAAATGCTGAAAATATTAACTTATATATACGTACATGTAATGTAGTAAACTAGAATGAGAACAATCTTTGACAACTGGTTTTCTTGCAGGAATCAGTTAGGTACTTGTCATGCATTTGAAAATCAAGCTAATCAATTAATATGAAATTTAATAGTGGAAAGGAGTCCAAAATTGTCTTAATATTTTATTATTAATATGCCTGTCATTTTATTTGATTCACTTAAGAATCGTACGTATATCAAATTAGGCTTACGAAATGAGCCACTTTCAATATTTCATTCACAATTATGTAAGTGAACAATAAAATAAAGGTTTTAGTGATAATTTTGATTAGCTGAGACATAACATCTAGTGTTCCTCAGGATAGTGCTCACCGATCTATATATACTGATTTTTGGATTTACTATAGCTGGTTCACCTAAGGTAGATTCTTGGATGAGCCGTAATGCTCACGAGACGTTTGTTTGGCGCCCGCCGATTGGCTGGTACCGGAAGGTAGGCAGCTCCCAGCCAATAAGCGCCCGCCAATCAAACGTCTCATAGGCATAGGGCTCACCCAAGAATCTACCTTAAATGAACCATCTATAGTGTCATACTTTTCAGACCATGGAAGTAAGATTAGTACAGTGTGCAGATAGTGCCACTTTTGTTGGTTTGTATTTGCTAGTGTCATGCTTTTGAGGCCATGAAAGTAAGATAGTACATTATGCAGATAGTACCACTTTTAATAGTGTGTATTTGCTAGTGTCATACTTTTCAGGCCATGTAAATAAGTTAGTACTTATGCAGATAGTACCACCTTTATTGAAGTTTGTATTTGCTAGTGTCATACTTTTCAGGCCATGAAAATCAGACAGTACAGTATGCAGTTAGTGCCACTTTTATTGCAGTTTGTATTTGCAAGTGTCATACTTTTCAGACCATGAAAATAAGATAGTACAGTATGCACATAGTGCCAATTTTATTGCATTTTGCAATTAGACATAACGTCTGAAGTTCTTCAGGATATTGTTTTTGGCTGTGGCAGTCTCATACTTTTCGGGCCTTGAAAAAAAGATGTATGCAGCAGATAGTGCTACTTTCATTGCAATATGCAATTATCATTATCCCCTTAATGTATAATAAAGTATGTGGAAGCTAACCACATAGTTATTGGAGTTTCAGAATTAATCTGTAAGTTGTGTAGTCTAGAGGGGATGAAGCTAAACTCTGGAGAAACCAAAGCTATTCATCAATCAATCAGTAGCCTGTATCTTCTGTTCCAGGACTCAAGAACTGTAGGTAACAGTGCGGAATGATGAAGAGTTTGACTTTGCAAAATGCAAGTTTTTTTTGTCTTTCTCAACTGTTAACCCTTCCAGTCACAAGGCCTTTGCAATTAATTCCATTGTGAATTTTTTTTTAGAAATAGTATGTTGATGGATAAAATTTAAACTTATACTAATTAAAGACTGGCCCTTTGGGAGCCATGTGAAGGTTGAATAAACTAGGGTTGGTCTGTGAAAGTACTACTCTTGATGAGGCACGTAATTTGATGTCATTTCAAAGCACTTTACTCACACTTTGTATTAGGATGCCAGAAGAAGGGCAAGACACACAAGTGAAGGTAAATGGATGCGTTAGAAAATTGCTGAAAAGGTCACAGTATTGTAGGTGGTGATACAAAGGTTCAAAGAACATACGAAGTATATAGCAAGAAGTTTGGGTATAGTATGTACGTATTAGCATTTACACATTAAGATTAGGGATTGCATTACTATTAGCATTTATACATTAAGATTGGGAATTGTATTACTAAGTAGCTCACGCCTTAGTGTGTTTGAGCCACTATCTGTCGCTTTTAAATCTATCCCCTGACAGGACTAAGTAGCCAGTGAATCAGATTAGGGTAAATAGCTCGTATCTTATGACGGCCATATTTTTATTGCTTTGCATTCTTTCTATTAAGTTATATGACGGTGCAATGGCCCTCATCATTCATTTACCTGTCTTGCATCCTGAAATAGGTTAGGATATACTGGGTGTGCATTGCATTGACAGCATAAAATTTTAGACTTATTGCCATCCATAGAATATGGATACACCCTTTTGGCATGGCATAGTCTTCATTGTCATTAATATTTTTGTGCCATTTTCCTGTTTTGAGGTTGAGCATAAAATAACAGGTGGTCCAATTCTGTAAGCTCACTTTTCATTAGTTTCTTGACCTTTTACTGCTGCTTTTATGTATAGTTTTTTTTATTAGAACCTATTTTTCACTATTGCTTTCACATGTACTTTTTCCAAGTAGTTATTGCTTACCTTGTATCATTGCTGGTTAAAGTATGAAAGCATCATATTTTCAACCTAGGTCAGTCTTACAGAGTTTATGGTTCCAGAGGGACTGGAAATAGTCTAGCTTGGAATTGAGGTGTGCATTAAAGGTGAATAGGACTTATTCTTGTAATCAAAAGGACAGTAAAATAGCATCATATTAATCCCTGGAATTAAGTGCCACTCACTGCATCATTCAAAATCCAAAACTGAAAGTCATTCTTGATGCACTGACATGGCATTTTTTACCATTTTCCACTTGTTGCTTTGATGTTTGTCAGAGTACAATTATTCTGCTTTAAAATAATACTAGCACGAGTGCCATGTTAGGAATAATGACATCACAGAGAACGTATAAAGTCTTAAATTGTCTGACATCTCTGTCTGGGATAGACAGGACGTGAGCGAGTTCTAGGACAGACCTAAAATCTTCATACTAAACAATTTCACCTTCATTGTCATTTTATACCTCCAGAGATCCCTTGATCATTGAGTCTAATTCCGTCCAGGTCATGAAGCGTCTAGGTATAGTAATTAGTTGTGTATGTCATCAGCAATTGACTTGAGGCACTAGTTGGTTATATTTTCCATATCATTTGAGCGCTTTCCAGTGTATTCTGTTTTATGCACTGCTCTGTCTGCATTCCCAGCAGATAACAATGCAGACAGAATTTTTCAGCCTTTTAATTCTCCTCTTATTCCATTTCATTTCTTTTATCTTATGTCCAGCCACTGGGATTGGCTGAAAGCAGTACCCCAGTGAATGTCTTTACAGCCTCATTTTCATAAATAGTTGGTCCAGGCTTTCATTTATGGTTTTTCACCATAATAGCAGAACCTTCTTATTGGTCCTTGTTTCACATGTTATTTCTTCATACCAACTGTTCCACATCCCTTGTCCAAACCATAGAGTTTTTTGAGATCAGTGTCTCTCTTTCCACTTGCTGCTCAGCTCTACTTCATATGATACTCTCATACACTTGCTAAGATTCTCATTAGTTTTCACCCCCTGCAGGAACATAGCAGTGCCTTCAGTACACCTGATGTGATGCACTGCAGGCACTGCTAAAGGGGTATTCAGCATCCCATCAGCCTTCCAGCCTTTGTCTTTTATCTACATTCCCACTTCCTTTCCTCAAGTTTTGCTCTCCAGCCTTTCTTAACTGTTACTTCTTAGTGCAGCTGAAGGTTTCCTGCCCAGTTTCCACATTTTGACCCTCTTAGTTCCTGTCGTTTATATTCTGAATTGATCTATCTTGCTGTCCAGTTGCTCCAACACCCTCTTTTCTCCTGAGTGCTGAATGGCCAAGAGTGTCCCAGTGCTTGGCTTGGCAGCCAAAATTTCATAAAACCAAGGTACCCATTGTCACTTGCTTTCAAAGTAGTCTCCCTCTTCTTTGCAAGTGCCACTTTTTTGCTGCAAAGAGTAGTATGGGCCATATAAATGCAGCCAGAGGTCTTTTTACTTAATTGTAGCCGCTGGTATTTTCTTTTTCATACCAGCTTTTACTTAATTGTAGCTGCTGGTATTTCCTTTTTCATACCAGCTTCTCAAGCAGCATTTCTTCAAGGCTGATTTGAGATGCAGCGTCAAATTCAAAACTTGCATTTATGGTGTTTATATAGAATGAAGCCAAAGGTTCTGGAATTTCCTAGTGAGCTTACACACCATTGAATACCAGCATGAGAAATTGGAGAGTACAACGTGTGTCCAGTAGCAAAAACAAATAATTTGTAAAAAGCATAAAAATACAATGAAATCAAGATATAAAAGATAAGAAAAAGTGCTTTAGCAACCCTTTAGTAAGAAAAGACCAAGTGTGTGACTGTGGAAGACCTTGACACAGTCAGTGTTGGAGATTTGTGTTTTATGGTTTTCATGAAGCCAAAAAGTGTGTATCTTGGATGACCTGGCAGCTGTGGTGAATGCCACAGGCATACTTGATAAAGCAAAACTATTGAACAGTAAATTAAATCGATTTGAGCAGGCTAGTCATTATTCAGTAGATGGTGTGGCTGCATAACCTAATTCTGTTTTGGGTGGAATGATTAGAATTTCAAATGCTTTGTGTAGAGCTGAATATCTTCATTACAGTTTAGTGGAGTAACATAAATTAAGTGGTAGTGTAAGGTTCTTGTAGAAATATTGAATCAGGTTAACTTGTAAATGACAGTTTTGTGTATGTTTGTAATTCCTCGTATTAATGGATGTGCTGTCTTCTGGAACAGGGAAACAGTACATGAACCTCTGTACCCAGTAAGTGGCTAGTGCAATCACTGAATCTCAGAGTGCACTGTAGTCATTAAAAAAGTTTCTTTGCAGCCTCCCTACAGCCCATAGCTACAACCCCTTTCATTCCTTTTACTGTACCTCTGTTCATATTCTCTTTCATCTAACTTTCTACCCTCTCCTAACGAATGACAACATATGTTCTGGCATTTGGCCTGAGACCTAAATTTTATATTCCATTCTTCCATGGCATTGAAACCTTGTTATGCAAGATATAGACTTAGAAAATGGTTTAGTTGTTCAGATAACTGCTGTACACAAATTTTAAGTTACAGTTGTTAACAAAGACAGTAAATAAAACTTGTAATTGAGTCAAGTAAGAAGTGAGATACATTATGTTTGAATAGGCTATTCTAAGCTTGCTTATTTAGTGGCAAGACAAATGAAGACATGGTTCAAAGTGGTCACGAGATGACGAGAATTAGTCGATCAAGTAATCTTCTAAGGTTATGAATGTTTGGCAGTAATTAAATGAAATTGTCTTTAGTACATTATTAAACTGAATATTCTGTTAAACACCAACCTTCCATAGTGCACTTTAAAAAACAACTGGTTCAGTGTATAACCTTGGCACCTCGGCTCAGGTGTAGATAGTTGACAAAGCAAGTGTTGTTTTAGACGTCGTGTAGCTGTGGCTATAACACCCATACTTTTCTTGTGTAGTGTAAATATTAATTTGTACAGACTTTTCCTGTTGTCTAATGTTCAAAAACCAATTGTAATATTTACAAGTTGCATGTTTTGAGTTTTGGTTTTAAAAGGTCGATAAAGTATGTAAATATATATGTATTGTTTAACTTGTTTTTGTGTTCAAAAAATAATTTACAAATAATTTGAAATTTGCTGGTAAGTGTTGAATTTTTGGAGCAATCGCTTGTAAATATCATTATTATTAATTTGTGATTTAGGTTTCATGTTGTAAATGGAATAGACTCCCTTTGTAAGTTTGTTTGTGAACTAGACTTCATATTCTGAAATTAACACTTCGTTTGTGAGCGCAGTTGTTAATTAGTCTTCATGTTGTGTGATATACTACACCTCTTTTCACATTGTTTCACCAGATTTGTTTAGCTTTATGTGCAGCCCTCCGTGGTGATAATTCCCTCTCTGGTGGATCCCGTACAAATCCAAAATAGTCTGCTGGCAAGGTTTCTTCCTGACATCTCAACTTTTCTTTGTTTTGATATCAGTTCACACCTTATTTGGCATTCTGTCCTAATTGGACATTCAGGTAGAGAGAGAGAGCTTGTGCATAAAGTTGCATGGCTCTATTTATGTATTAGATGCCATTATATTCTTTCTGCTTAGTTCAATTTTTCCTTTCAGAAATGAGTGCCCAGGAGTCGTGCTCAGATCAGTACAGTATATCTTACTGGTATCCCCACAGCGTGGTCTGACCCCTTGGTGTTGATTTGCCAGACCTGCAGAGCCTTTCAAAGGAGTTCATTACTGCCAATGAAGCCACAGTAAGTAACAAGGTTACTTTAATTAGTCATAAGCCTGTGAAAGATTATTTAGAAACAAAATACTCAAGCCATATTCTAATAGTTTATTTAAAAAATAATGCACAGCAGACAGTCCAGTTCCATGTGACAGCACAAACCTTACTTAACCAGTCAGCTAACTTAAACCTAAGCAAATGTATGCATAGAAGGATATTAATCCTATCTTTCCTTTTAGATTTTGATGGCCTTTAAATCCTCCTTACCCTAATGATATTGCCACTTGCAATCTTGTTTAATCTTTTTTTTACAATCCTTATTTTGCAGTAACCATAAGAGGTTCTTTAAATCTAAAAGCTTAGACTTATTCTTAATAAACAGATACTGTTATGTTTCTCCTTCATCAAGGAACCAAATGTCCTCTGTACTTCTATATATGAAATGCAATCATACAATTTATATAGTTCTTCCAATCCTTGAGAACTGCTCTGAATAAAAATGTCTTTTATTAACATTTACACAGTGAAAACTGGACCCACAAATCAAGATTTAAAATAGTCATCTTCATCTATACAGGTTGTAGCATTTGTACAGATTTTCTACAGGTACTTATAAAGGTAACAACTTTTGTAAGCGTTGATCAACACTGGCATTAAATGACAGTGTAGACAAAGCTAGCAACACTGTGGCTGTTATAATTAGACCAATATAGCTGTAGGTGCTAGTGATGATTCCAGGAATTCTGGATGCATATTTAGCCAGGAGTCTGGAATGACTCGAGTTTACTTGAGGGTCTTTGAAACGTCCTTTCAGCCCCAAGCTGCAACCTCCTTTGTTCCTTTTCTGTACCTCTGCTCAAATTTGCTTTCTTTTGTATTACTTTCCACCCTCTCCTAATAATTGTATTATGTATAGTGCAACTGCAAAAGTTTACCTCCTGTTGCACCTTTCAAACCTCCTCTACTCTCGGTTTTCCTTTTGGTGCAAAATGACCTCATAGGTGTCAGCACTCGGCTTCTGGCCTAAATCTTACGTTCCTTCCATCTTTCCTGGTGAAGGAAAGCCAGATTTGCTGAACAGCTCCACTGATAAGCAGTAAATGTGCCTTGCTGTCGAACGTCTCCCAGTTCCAGAGGTCCTTTATTCCTCGCACCTGTGGAAGTCTCCTTACGTTGTTGAGTTCCAAACAGTTGCAAAGCAGTTTTACAAAACTAATGTGTATTATTTACTTTCCAGGTTTTCATTTTTGAGTGTTTAAAATGCTGGGCGGGCCATTTTCCATTGCTTAGTATTATTTAGTGTTTAGTGGGAAAAGTTTTATAATTTCATTGCTATCACTAGTGGGAATTATTGGCAATCCATGCATGATATATGTTGGTGACAACTATGATACACCAGAGGTGTAGAGAAAGTGTTTTTATTTTGCACATTTCTTTATGTTTCTACTTGCATGTTTTTCTCCTCTGTGTTTTGTGTATATGTGCAGTGAAGGTGACACATTGCCTGTTAGTGGAAGCTTAGGCTATTCCAGATGTGCCTGAGGCTAGGTTAGCTATTGCAGGCTTTCAGTGCCATGTTTCAGATGTCTCCATCTCATTGATATATTTGTCTAAAGGATTTTTTTTTCCTGTAGGTTTTTTTAGTTTCCTATTTAGTTTTATTATGGCGTCAATAACCTAGATGCTGAGACGCCCGTTTTGGAGAACTGTGCCCCTATGGTGACCTTTAATATGCTTTAGCAGAAACTGCTACCCGGCCATGAAAAACAGTTTCAGCCATTTCATTAACTCCTTTGCAGCTAATGTAATAATAATGTATTTTGTTTTGGCAGCTCGGTACCGTAACCTTGAAAATTTACTGCATAGCCAGAGGTAAATAATTATAAAAAATTGTCTTTATCTTTTATATGGAAGTCTTTATGTTTGCAGTATTATTGGTTATGTCTGGAGAGGTATGTACTTAGTTCCCCTCCATACTTTACTTGCAAATATACAAATTGGAGTGATTTTCTGAGTTGGTTTTGTTTTCCACATTATACGTAGTGAAGGGGGTACGTTACTGACATTACAAATGCATGAAAGGGTACACATTACAAATGCCCAAAAGGGTACACATTACAAATGCCCGAAAGGGTACAAGGGGGGGAGAGAAAGGTTGAAAACCCCTGATCTAGTAGAGGCTAAAATTCGTGCCTTGCATTCCTTCTCCAAGGCAAATTGGAGAAGGTGTGGTGTGAAAATTACTGATCAATTGCTAGTCATAATCAAAATATAGTGATATATTACAAAAAGCGTATTTTTGTTGTCGTAAATACGAACTTGTTATCAATATCTGCTGCGCCCAGATAGGTTTAGGCAAGGCAATGCCCTCATAGTTTTCTTTCAGAGCAAACTGTTTTAGATGTCTGCCAAAGCTAAGGATTTACAAACACTCTCTCTCTCTTCTCTCTCTCTCTCTCTCTCTCTCTCTCGCTCTCTCTCTCGCTCTCTCTCTCCTCTACTCTCTCTCTCTCCCTCTCCTCTTCTTCTCCTCTCTCTCTCACTCTCTCTCTCTCTCTCAATTCCATCTTGTTCAGGAATTCATGTCATTGCCTGCATAATTGTTATTTTTATTTACTTATTTTACACCTTGTAGTGTGACCTTTAACCTTTCTGGTGATTTCTGCTTAGTTGAATTTTTATTTATATGCTTTCCAGTAAGTATTAAAGTACATTTTCATATAGCAGAAGTCAAGATCTTGGAATATCATATATACCCTTTTGCCTGCAGTCTTATTTACGTATTTCTCTCTCTCAACAATCAGGCACCAGGAGAGAACTTCAGTGAGGAAGGAAGGACAGCTTCAAGAATAAACAGAAGCAAGAGGAGAGATGCATTAAATAATAAATACTGGATGACAAGCACTGAAGACATGGAAGAACAGAGAAACCCCAGTGAGTGCTTTTTGCACCAGCTATGACAGTGGAGGAACCAATGCTATATACGTATATGTTTTTTTTTCTTTTAAATATTGTGTTCGTAAATACCTGATCAATCTTGCGCACTCTCTCTCTCAAAACAAACCCCAGGGACTTCAAGTCGTTTTTTATTGGCAAAATTGTTGTTGATTGGCAAAATCGTTGTCTGTTTTCCATCTTATTATAAAATTGCTGGGCCTTGAACTATCCTTCTCATGGACTTGAAAGTTAGAAGTAGAGTGCCACAACTGAGGCAAGTGCAGTGTAGGCCCTAGCCACTGTACTCTTGAGTATTATACCTCGTTTCGCCTGTGGTCTGGTGCCTATAGGTAGATTTTAGGTGTTTAAAATAACCATCCATTTCTGGTTATATCAAATTGTCTGTAATTCCTTAACTATTCATGTAACTGCAGTTCTTGGTGTAAACGTTTAATGAAGACTTGTATTCCTAGTATTCTCTGCTCATGTCTTGAGAAGGCAACAGAGTAGAGGTGTTTTCAAATGGATTGGTAAGATTATAGAGGTGGTTCTGATTTCATGTTGAAGTTAAATTTACCACACCTGTGGTCAAAGGGTGTAATGTCCAGCTCCACCCTCCACTAGTCTTCCTTCTCTCCAGAAACAAGGTTCATATTATAGAACCAGATGATTGTTCTGTAACTGCTCTTAGCTAGAGCTCTCAACTTCTTTTGGGGAGCTGGCCCAACTTTTACCTTATTTTCTGAGCGCCTCAGTGGCGTGGTTGGTATGGTGTTGGCGTCCTACCTCAGTGGTCGCGTAAAGCCGTTGGTCCCGTTGCTGAATAACCACTGGTTCCATGCAATGTAAAAGCACCATACACACAAACAAACCTTATTTTCTGATGCTGGACCTCCTTTATTCATTGTTGGACCTTATGACGTGTTCTTTTAATACTATTTCTTTGACCTTCACTTTTTTTGGTAGGGTTGGGCTCCCTTGCTTTGCCATTCATCATGTCCTGTCCAATAGGCAAGACCTTCAGTGTGTACCATATCATCAAGAAAGACGTTCCCCCTCACATGGAACCACCTTGACGTGGCATATTTTCTGGCAAGGAGTGCCCTTATATCTGTCGTGTCAAGGACCAAGCAGAGGGTTGGTCCATTCCAATCCTTCCAAGTCCTGTTGGAGGAGTATGAATTTGTGTAGATCATGTAGTGTCAGGATTGTTTTTGCAATTAGTGACCACCAGCTTGATTTTCTCTTGTTAAGGAACTGTAGCATTACAAGGTGTTTGTTTCCCAAAGTAAAACTGTCACAGGCTGTGTTTTGTGACTGAAAACTGTTTGGCATAACTTTTTAGTTCAAATCTCGGAGTCTGTAACTGCTTGTAAAACTGCTTTGTCAGTTCCTTGCATGCAGGTTCTGAACTACTATTGCTTTCAATCTCTTGATTCTGTCTTGTTTAGAATTAATTAAATTGCATTCTGTTCTACCTTAACCTCTCGAGTTTGTTCCATTTTGTCTACTTCCGTAAGAGTTGTCAATAGATTATGAGCCATAATGACAGTGGTCAGATGCTCACTTTTTAATTGGAGGCGTTGCAAGTGTGCCCTGGATGGAGGAATTTGTTTGTTGGGTCAGTGTATAGGTCCTGAGGTATTTTGGCTTAGGGTGCACAGGGACCAGGACACACTTCTCTCTCCCCACCCCTTCCTATATATCATCGTTCTTGCATCATTCTCCTGATTCTTGTCTGGACTAGTCGGTAGAAACTAGGTTTTTGAAACACCCCTCCATCTTCATTTCAAATTATACCAATGGTGACTTTCATACTCTGATTTGTAGCATCAATGTTGAAGTATTAATCACCTAATGCTTCTCATCCTTCTGATTAGTGAATTACTATCCTTCTCTTGGGGACGGTTGAGCTTGATAAGAGAGCTTTGAGAATTCTACTTTTACTCTGTTAGAGAATCGAAGTGGAGCTGTATGTCCTTGTCATCTTTGAATTGACTGTTTTGCCATCTTGAACTGTCTTGATTGGTCAAGATCGTTTAAGATTTTTAATGGCGTAAAACCACTGACTCTCTCTCTCTCTCTCTCTCTCTCTCTCTCTCTCTCTCGCTCTCTCTTCTCTCTCTCTCTCTCTCTCTCTCTCTCTATCTCCTCTCTCTCCTCTTCTCCTCTCCATCTCGTCTCTCTCTCTACTCTCTCTCTCTCTCTCTCTCTCTCATCCAAATTTGATAAAAATTCTATAATTTCACTTGTTGCATTGATGGTATTCCTTTTTCAAAGTGTGAACAACACATCCCAAGGGGTCCTCTTGGACCAGTTTTTTCGTGTCTCGTCATCTATAGAGGACATTTGGAGGTCGGAAGGAGATTTGACTTGGTACCAACACCTGACAAATGTTGAAATGGGGATCTTTGGTAGAGAGAGAGAGAAAAAAAAATCCAGTGCGGGTAAAAAGAGAACAATGCACTTTGTAGGGGGAGAGAAATGTAGTACTATCTATATTACCGAGTATTGAGTATAAAAGGCCAAACGGTGCCCGGTAAGAGTTAAGTAGTAATAATGAACAGTACTAAGTAAAATTAAAAGTGGCTTAGGCCATTTTGAGATGTAAGTCGGTGCCACTTTATAAATGCCAGAGTTATGACTGGACCACCAAATTTAAGGTGTAAATGTCCCCATTGGATGGGCAATGTTAAGTTTCTAAAGAGAAAAGATGATTGATTAATGCCTGAAAATAGGTTGAGTAGAGTGACGTCACGTCTTTCAATGACGTCATTAGAAAGATATGCAAGCTTGCTTTGACTTGCACAAGCTGGTAAAACCTTTTTAGTGACTTCATAGGATTGACGAGTGAAAATGTCATAATTATGTCACTAAAGGTTACGCATTATGTAAGGTATTGTAACGCCATAGTTATGACAAGTACAGGCAAGACCTCTTCAAATTGTCTTCGATGTTGTAAGCATTGTACACCAGTTGTATAATAAGAGGAAATAAAGAAAATTTATATACAGACATTTTATTTAAACCCATGAAAATAAATTAGTGTAAGGTTAATTACTTATGATGAGTTGATGAAAAAAAAACATTTTTTTACTCCACTCTGCCAACACTGCAGTGTCCCGAGGGGGAGAGAGAGAGGGACCCCTCAGCTGGAGGTAATGAAGTCGACCCAAAAAAAGGGCTTATTATTATAATAAAGTTCTCTAAACCGACGGCTGGCCAGTTAGGAAGATTGATTGATTATATCTATTAAAAACTGGTGTCACAACATCTCGGTTATTGACACCGAAATAAATTTAGATAAAAGGTAGAATTAAATAAAATTAATTTAATATAAAAAATCTAAAAATAATATATGAATAAATTTGTTCAAATATATAAACTCTTACATAGATATTCTATTATATAGTCTAAATTTTGTTGAGGAGGCCAGCTTCCCTCATAAAGATATATAACTGCTCTATATTACAATCCTTTCCAAGAATTGTAGATAGGATAAAATTACCTCCTCTATCACATCCCCAAGACAGGAACCTATGTCTCAAATTCCCAAGTCTGGGACATTCAACCAGCAAATGTCTCACAGTCTAGGGCACAGTAAAGTTCTCGCAAAACGGAGGATTTTCACGAGACATCAAGAACCCATCGTTTCTTGTTTCCTTGGCATATTCGAATATGACCAAGGAGACTGATGACGTGATCCTCCGGATTTTTTGATTAGTTAAAATATCCTCCCACTGGGACTGCCAACATTTTTTAACTCTGACCTACTAGAGGATACAAATCCCGATATGGTAGTAGGCATCTTATGGGTTCTGGGGAGTTGACCGCAGACTTTGCAAGTTGGTCAGCTTTCTCATTCCCAGCCACCACCAACATGGGAAGGCACCCAACAGAACTTTATTTCTTTCCCTCTTCTTTTTTAGTAAAAGCAGCCATTCCAATATATCTAAAATCAGAGGGTTTGAAGGGTTAAGAGATTCCAGCGACTGAAGAACACTTCTTGAGTCACAATATATAATAAAATTACTTTCATTCCGGATTAAAACTTCCTTTAAAGCCTTTAAAATTCCATATAATTCTGCTGTAAAAATCGATGCAACTGATGATAGCCTGCCGCTTCTCTCTACATCAGGGAAGGCTACACCAAAGCCGATGCCAGCATCTGACTTTGGGCCATCTGTGAAAACTGCAGTGGAGTTATCATGTTGCAAAGAGTGTTCTAAAAATATTGACCACATGGCCTCACTGGACAATTCTGTCTTGGTAAAATTAAAATATCTACAAAATTTTACCTCTGAAAAGTTCCAGGGGGGACAGTATTTTGCTGGTAAAATCTCGATTCTTGGCATATTTAATTTACGGACAATAAAATTTACTCTAAAAGCGAATGGATGAGGTTGCTTGGGGTGACTTTCATAAAACTGCCAATGCCTTTCATTTCTCATACAAATGCCGGTTAAAGACTTAGGTAGCCTCTGGAATCTATACCAGCTCCGAACCAGCAGACGCTTATAATGAAGATCCAGTGGCACCTCATCAGCATCTACAAGCATGCTCTCGCTGGGAGATGATTTAAATGCTCCAGTACACAACCGTATTCCTCCAATGATGACTTGAGTTGAGCATTTTAAGGCTATTTGGCTTTGCAGAAGTATACACCTCACACCCATAATTTAATTTTGAAAAGACCAAGGCTTTATATAATCTCAACATCTGAGTTCTGTCAGCACCCCACGAAGTGTGAGAGACGGCTTTCAACAAATTCATTGCTTTCAAGCATTTTGCCTTAATATATTTCAGATGTGGAATCCAGGTCAGCTTGCTATCAAAAATCAAGCCAAGAAACCTTGTTTCACCAACACATGGAATTCTCTGCCTATGAATGAATAGATCTGGATCAGGGTGGATTCCCCTTATACGACAAAAGTGCATAGTTACAGTTTTACTGGCAGAAAATCTAAAACCATTAACCTCAGCCCACTTTATTATATTATCAATGCAGAGCTGAAGGCGGCGTTCAGCCACTGCCATCCTTGATGCTGCAAAGGAAATCGATAGGTCATCAACAAATAGGGTATATGTTATATCTGGGGGAATTATTTTAGAAACCCCATTGATTACCAAGGCGAACAAGGTTACACTTAAAACACTTCCTGGTACTCCTTCTTCCTGATTGAATACATCTGACATTGTTGCTCCAACCTGAACCTGAAATATCCTATTTTTTAAAAAAGCCTTAATAAAGAGGGGCAAATTGCCTCTCAGGTTGCATTCATAAAGGACCCTCAAAATGCCATATCTCCATGTTGTACCATAAGCCTTCTCTAGGTCAAAGAAAACAGTGATGTGATGCTGCTTGTTGGCAAAAGCTTCACATACTGAAGATTCCATTCGTACCAATACATCAGTTGTGGAGTGCATACTCCGAAAACCACACTGAGCAGGCAACAGATATTTACCTCTTTCCAAGTACCACATCAATCGTGTGTTCACCATTTTTTCCATGATCTTACACAAACAAGATGTTAATGCGATAGGACGATAATTTTCTGTCTTGAATGGATCTTTTCCAGGTTTCACAAATGGCAGTAATTTTAACTTCTCCCAAAGCTTGGGGAAGATATGTTCTCGGTAAATTCTGTTAATTAGGCTTAATATGAAAAGTCTGGTATTTTCAAGGGTATGCTTCATCATTGAATATGTTATATCGTCCAGTCCAGGAGCTGATTCATTACATTTATTCAAGGCTGATTCAAATTCTCTAATAGTAAAAGGAGCATTGTATTGCTCCTGTCTTAAGGTATTAAAATCAATTTCGACCTGTTCCATTATCCGTCTTTGAGCTGAACAGGGTCTATCATCATTTTTCTTCGCAACATTAGCAAAATGATTAGCAAACTCCTGGGGGTCTGCTACCCCGCAACCATTCATCTTGATAACTGGAGGTTGACAAGGAGTGAACTTGCCTGCTATTTTTCTAACTCTCTTCCAAACTAGAGTCAGGAGTTTTCGAATTTAGTGAAGATATGAATATCGTCCAAGATTCTTTACATGCTTTTATGATTTCCATGCAAAAATGAGCTCTCGCTTTTCGAAATTCTACACGATAATACTCACATTTTCGTCTGCGGTATTTGGTGAAGGCAGATCTCATAGCTCTATGAGTTTCCTGGCATTTACGTGTCCACCAGGGAACTGGTCGGTGGACAAATTTGCCCCAGGTCCTAGATATAGATTGAAGACCAGCTGAGAACATTATTGTATTTAAAAAGTCAAGAGCGTCATCTACACAGGGAAAGTCATCAGCAGAGTCATCTATTGTGTGTTGACCAATCAGCTTTACCAATGTTCCATTTGGGTAGCCTTGAAGATGGAGGACTTGATGATACACTCACCACTATTGGAAAATGGTCACTGGTAAATTTATCATTTATAGTTCTCCAATTAAAGTCAATAAGACAGTCATCACTACTTATAGATAAATCAATTGCTTAAAACGTGCCTGTTTGAACATGAAAATGCGTAGACTCCCCAGAGCTGAGGATCCCCACACTTTCACCTCTATGATGGAACCTAAGCACCTTCCTCTTTGATTGGTGATGATGTCACCCCAAAGAGGACTTCTGCTATTCATATCTCCCAAAATAACAAAAGGGCGTGGTAACTGTTGAATAAGAGATTTAAATTCATTGATGGGGAAGGCTTCATTAGGTGGTAGATAAAGAGAGCATATTGTATATTTTCTTTGCAAATGGATCTGCACACCTATCACTTGCAATGCTGATTGGATACTGATAGGATTTTGTGGGGTGTCATTTCGAACATATAAAGCGACACCACCATGGCTTCCAATATTCAAATTATAGGTGGAGTGATAGGATGTATACTCTCGTGGGCTGGGGCACATATTATTACCAATCATTGTCTCCTGCAGAGCTATACAAACAGGAGACACTTCTGATATGAGCAGCCTTAATTCTTCCCATTTAGCTCTTAATCCCTGACAGTTCCACTGTAGAAAATTAATGAATTTACTTCCCTTTAGAGGCTGTTAAATTAGAGCCTCTTTTAAGAGCTTTCAGCTTACTGACTTGCTCCTTATTTCTGGAAGGAGACTGATTATTTATGGCTGCCTTCCTTTTCAGAGGGTTATCAGTGTCAGGAACACCAGACAGAGCTGATGCTGCCTGAGGAGGGGTGTGAAGGTTGGACATTGGTGCATCTTCCAAAGGATCAGAAGCACCATTTAAAGC
>NC_061102.1:45835938-45838438 GCF_015104395.2 Macrobrachium nipponense | reverse complement strand
TAAAAGTTTTATGTTGTGAAGTGGTATATGTGCTTCTCTGAATTTGTGACAAAAGTCTTCCGAATGTTTGATGTGACTGGGAGAAAAAGTGCCTAAAAAAGGAGAAAGGAGGCCAGCTAACCATTTAGAAATTTTGTAATTGAAAGCTCCGGCGCATGAAACGATGGGTCTGAATGGAAGATTGTCTTTGTGAGTTTTGGGAAGACCATAAAAGTAGGTAATTTAGGATTAATTACTTTAAATTTCTCTAATAGTTCAATACTCTTTTTGTCTTGGCCAATTAATCTTACTTTCCGAAAAAATTCTGTGGGGAACGTTCTGGAGGGGATTTTTCGTCAGTTTTTTCGTAAGTATTTGTGTCGCTAAGGAGCTGGTTGATTTTGTCGAGGTAGAAGTCTTTGTCCATTATTACAATTTTGCCGTCTTTGTCGGATCTACTTATTATAACATCTAACTTTTTTAGCGAGTGGATGGCTATCATGAATCTGCGGGGAACAGGATATTTCTTATGAAGGTCAGTTAAAGCATTTAGTAACACTCCTTTTAAAAACATATCTCTTCACGGCTGTAGTTTTTGTCAGATATGAATTTATCAAAAGCCACTATGAAGTCTAGGTTGTTTTTGCGGTCTGGCATTAGGGCAAAGGATAAGCCTAAATTTAAAACTAAATGTTGATTTACAGTAAGGGGGGTGTTGGATAAGTTTAAAACTTTGTCTTGTTGTTCAAGATTATTCCATGCGCTATTATCTATTAGGTTATTTAACTTGCGTAAAAAGTCTGTTGGAATGAGTCACGCTATTATAGCAGCAATGTCGGAACAGAATGAAATCAGATACCTGTATACGTGGTCCGTAGTGAGGAGGCGAAGATTAGATTGAGTTCCATATATCACTCTGCGTAGCACGAAGATGTCGTTTCTCGTATTGGTGATTCTTTCTTCCAGGAAAATCTTGTGTGATAGAGGGAAGGGGTTTGATTGCAGAGTCCATCTCCCGAATCCGTACATTTTTTGGAAGTACTTGTTCTTTGAGGCATTCTTCCAAAAAGTGTTTTGGGTTTTTCAGCCGTGTAGTCTGTTCAGTTTCTTTTTCAAACTTGCGGAAAAACTGGCTTGACTTCTGGAAGTGAGTGAAGAATCGTGGAAAGGCGGTTGAATTCCATAATGGGCTGACAATGACTGGTAAAAGTGTTCTGTAACAACAGAATTCCATCTAATAAAAGGAGCCCATAAAAACACCAAATGTAGAGAGAAAAGTACGATATTTCAGAGACTGCTGTCTCTCTCTTCAGGTAATATGAATGAGAAAAGTTTACAGAAAAGGTGGTATTTATACCAAGAGATTCGTCCACAAGTAAGCCACGATTCTTCACTCACTTCCAGAAGTCAAGCCAGTTTTCCGCAAGTTTGAAAAAGAACTGAACAGACTACACCGGCTGAAAAACCAAAAACACTTTTTGGAAGAATGCCTCAAAGAACAAGTACTTCCAAAAATGTACGGATTCGGGAGATGGACTCTGCAATCAAACCCCTTCCCTCTATCACACAAGATTTTCCTGGAAGAAAGAATCACCAATACGAGAAACGACATCTTCGTGCTACGCAGAGTGATATATGGAACTCAATCTAATCTTCGCCTCCTCACTACGGACCACGTATACAGGTATCTGATTTCATTCTGTTCCGACATTGCTGCCTATAATAGCGTGACTCATTCCAACAGACTTTTACGCAAGTTAAACAACCTAATAGATAATAGCGCATGGAATAATCTTGAACAACAAGACAAAGTTTTAAACTTATCCAACACCCCCCTTACTGTAAATCAACATTTAGTTTTAAAAGTTTAGGCTTATCCTTTGCCCTAATGCCAGACCGCAAAAACAACCTAGACTTCATAGTGGCTTTTGATAAATTCATATCTGACAAAAACTACAGCCGTGAAGAGATATGTTTAAAAGGAGTGTTACTAAATGCTTTAACTGACCTTCATAAGAAATATCCTGTTCCCCGCAGATTCATGATAGCCATCCACTCGCTAAAAAAGTTAGATGTTATAATAAGTAGATCCGACAAAGACGGCAAAAATTGTAATAATGGACAAAGACTTCTACCTCGACAAAATCAACCAGCTCCTTAGCGACACAAATACTTACGAAAAACTGACGAAAAATCCCCTCCAGAACGTTCCCACAGATTTTTTGAATTTTTTTTCGGAAAGTAAGATTAATTGGCCAAGACAAAAAGAGTATTGAACTATTAGAGAAATTTAAAGTAATTAATCCTAAATTACCCTACTTTTATGTCTTCCCAAAACTCACAAAGACAATCTTCCATTCAGACCCATCGTTTCATGCGCCGGAGCTTTCAATTACAAAATTTCTAAATGGTTAGCTGGCCTCCTTTCTCCTTTTTTAGGCACTTTTTCTCCCAGTCACATCAAACATTCGGAAGACTTTTGTCACAAATTCAGAGAAGCACATATACCACTTCACAACAT
>NC_061102.1:45804723-45835438 GCF_015104395.2 Macrobrachium nipponense | reverse complement strand
GTCACTGCCGAACCATGGCGGTAAGAGGGATTGGGCTTCATTACTTACCTGCTTCATGTGACTGACAGCTTCGGCGAAGCTATCTCTGGTTGAATTGGAGTAAGGGTCGTAAGGATCCAGTCCAAAAATAGCAGTGCCTGACCCACCAACGACAGAACCAGACAACTGCAATATGAGAATAAATACAATCAACAGGGCTCTTTTTCGGTTACTCGGGAAGTAAGCCTACAAACTATACTATGTTGTTTTCGTTGTACTTCCTTTTGCTGTTCTTATTGTGGAGGGAGGGGGTTAGGAAAGCCCTATGGAAAAGCCTAAAAAGGTCTGAGAAAGGTGTTCTACGTTGAGTAAAAGATACAGGAATTTGAGGATGGGATATTTATGATTTATTTATTAGAGTGAAATGTAAAAAAAATAAACAATATGCATGTTAAACAGTAAAGAAAAACTGTTTCTAATAAAATGTAGCGTATTTATTTCAATTTTCGTTGGTGAAACAACGCTCTATTTGACCGTAGATGTAAGCACGCTCCCCGAGTAAGCTGGAGGTCGGATCACGCCTTGTTCTTACGCATTTACGAACGTCGTTCATCTAATGATACTTTTCCTTCCTCCTAATTCTCTGTTGTTTCCACAAGCGCAGAATTCCGGAGAATATGCTTTGAATATCTTTGTAATTATATTATCGCCAACTACGGGAATATTTTCTAGTCGAATCAAGGTAATGAATAACTAAACCTAACGATAGCGCGCCAATGATCAGACTCAGTGGCGTGACCGGTATCGTCTTGGCCTACCACTACGGTAGCCGCGAGTTCGATTCTTGGCATTCCACTGAGGGGTTAGAGATGTGTATTTCTGGTGATAGAAGTTCACTCTCGACGTGGTTCGGAAGTCACGTGAAGCCGTTGGTCCCGTTGCTGAATAACCACTGGTTCCATGCAACGTAAAAACACCATACAAACAAACAAACAAGATAGCGCGCCAATATATGCAAGTATACGAGCTGAATCGAGAGAAGACGCTTAATTCTATACTTTTGTTGTGAGATCAATAGGCATAAATTCTTGAATACCATAATGTTCAATTTTAA
This sequence comes from Macrobrachium nipponense, assembly GCF_015104395.2. Taxonomy (NCBI): domain Eukaryota; kingdom Metazoa; phylum Arthropoda; class Malacostraca; order Decapoda; family Palaemonidae; genus Macrobrachium; species Macrobrachium nipponense. The sequence goes on along the minus strand of NC_061102.1, from coordinate 45,834,345 downwards.
ATATAATACTAAAAAAAGACCGGAATAGTGCTATAATAATGATCGTTGGATATATATATATATATATATATATATATATATATATATATATATATATATATAGATATAGTAGATAGATAATATATATATATATATATATATATATATATATATATATATATATATATATATATATATATATATATAGAAATATATATATATATATATATATATATATATAGAAATATATATATATATATATATCTCTATATATATATATATATATATATATATATATGCAATCTGGATTAGTAAGACAAATAAATACACAAAAGAAGAAACGTGTGTCCTTGTTAAATGTAAACTAACTTATGACAGGTGGCTGTTGAGAAATTTATTTAAAGAAAAAATTGAAAATCTATTCAGCAGAAAGTACATTATTTTTACTTCTGGTCCTTTCTGACCGATAGTAATTGTAAATATTGTATGTATATTTGATTTTGTAATGTTTTATAACACCCTACGTATTATGTAATGACTGATTTTTTTTTTCTAATAAAAGGGAGAGAAAATTCTCACCTCTCTCAAGTGAGGAGAAGTTACACCGTTGTCCGCAACCATTAGAATGGCGCAGTTATCGGGAGTTGGTGTTGAGCCAGAATATGCGATATTGTGTCGCTCACATTCTGGTAATGGTAGTTTTCTTTTCCTTCTACAAAAAAATGAAAATAATAACGAGCTTTACTTTTCAATAAACTTTCATCTCTCTCTCTCTCTCTCTCTCTCTCTCTCTCTCGTTTATGTTCTATACTGCCTCTGGGTATTACGTACGAGCTTTAATTTTCAAGAAACTTTCATTTTGAATCTCTCTCTCTCTCTCTCTCTCTCTCTCTCTCTCTCTCTCTCTCGTTTATATTCTACATTGTCTCTGGTTAAGTAAAATATATAGTTTCTTGCCCTCTAATGCCATTTGTATATATATCTGCACACACACACACACACACACACACACAACACACACATATATATATATATATATATATATATATATATATATATATATGCACACATATATACGTATTATTCATTAGTTATCATACCTGTGTAGCGAAGTAGAAACGCAATACTTTTGTTAGTTAAAAGCATCACAGCCAATCGAAGAATGAACTCCGACGGTTTTTTCATTATCTGAAATAATAATAATAATAATAATAATAAGCTACCAGATGGGAGCAACATCAAACACATAGAAGAGACAGGATACAAATACCTGGGAATAATGGAAGGAGGGGATATAAAACACCAAGAGATGAAGGACATGATCAGGAAAGAATATATGCAGAGACTCAAGGCGATACTCAAGTCAAAACTCAACGCCGGAAATATGATAAAAGCCATAACACATGGGCAGTGCCAGTAATCAGATACAGCGCAGGAATAGTGGAATGGACGAAGGCAGAACTCCGCAGCATAGATCAGAAAACCAGGAAACATATGACAATACACAAAGCACTACACCCAAGAGCAAATACGGACAGACTATACATAACACGAAAGGAAGGAGGGAGAGGACTACTAAGTATAGAGGACTGCGTCAACATCGAAAATAGAGCACTGGGGCAATATCTGAAAACCAGTGAAGACGAGTGGCTAAAGAGTGCATGGGAAGAAGGACTAATAAAAGTAGACGAAGACCCAAAAATATACAGAGACAGGAGAAAGACAGACAGAACAGAGGACTGACACAACAAACCAATGCACGGACAATACATGAGACAGACTAAAGAACTAGCCAGCGATGACAATTGGCAATGGCTACAGAGGGGAGAGCTAAAGAAGGAAACTGAAGGAATAATAACAGCGGCACAAGATCAGGCCCTAAGAACCAGATATGTTCAAAGAACGATAGACGGAAATAACATCTCTCCCATATGTAGAAAGTGCAATACGAAAAATGAAACCATAAACCACATAGCAAGTGAATGCCCGGCACTTGCACAGAACCAGTACAAAAAAAGGCATGATTCAGTGGCAAAAGCCCTCCACTGGAGCCTGTGCAAGAAACATCAGCTATCTTGCAGTAATAAGTGGTATGAGCACCAACCTGAGGGAGTGAGAGAAAACGATCAGGCAAAGATCCTCTGGGACTATGGTATCAGAACAGATAGGGTGATACGAGCAAATAGACCAGACGTGACGTTGATTGACAAAGTCAAGAAGAAAGTATCACTCATTGATGTCGCAATACCATGGGACACCAGAGTTGAAAGAGAAAGGAAAGGGAAAAAATGGATAAGTATCAAGACCTGAAAATAGAATAAGGAGGGCTATGGGATATGCCAGTGGAATTGTATCCATAATCATAGGAACACTAGGCACGATCCCAAGATCCCCGAAAAGGAATCTAGAAAAAAGCTAGAAGCTTGCAAGTAGCTCCAGGACTCATGCAGAAGAGTGTGATCCTAGAAACGGCACACATAGTAAGAAAAGGGATGGACTCCTAAGGAGGCAGGATGCAAACCCGGAACCCCACACTATAAATACCACCCAGTCGAATTGGAGGACTGTGATAGAGCAAAAAAAAAAATAAAATAAAATAATAATAATAATAATAATAATAATAATAATCAAAAGCTCAGCCAAAGAAAACCCTGACCAATGAAGAATTTTCTTCACTTACGATATGGGCATATGTATGTATATACATAGTAAATTCAAGTATGTAATATAATTCAAATAAAAAAAAGATGTGTACAATCTAAGCTGGATATGTATTGTTACAAAGATGATAATACTCTCATCGGATAAAATTCTGAATGCGATGCTGTTAAAATTGAAAAATATTGTATATTTTCTCTAGTAAAAAAAAAAAAAAACTTACGTTCGAGCTGACGGTGTTAGCTGAGAGATCAAGCTGGAGCTAGCTAATAGCCTTATGCCAGCACCGCGGAGCCTTCTTCTTCTTCTTGCTCTTCGAAGTAGCCGTTACGAACGAATGCCCAGTGACCAAAGGCCGGCGTTTCTTGTCTTTTCACACCTCTCAAATTCCTTGGTTTTGCGCACTTGCCGCATTATTTATTGATTCCGTCAACAAGGAGAAACCGTCAACACGGCGCTATGATCGGGAATTCCACTTGAAGTTGTCTCGAGTCTTTTGTTTTTGGTTGTTTCATGTTTTTATCGAATTCCTTTTCAACTCGCCGTCAAGCTGAATGGGAAATATGCCTGAGGAACAAGCGTCTTTTATATTCTATTTGATATGGCGGCTGGAGTGAATAGTTTTTTTTTACATACAAAGTTGCAATCTTATTACGAAAGTTTAGAATAACGTCAAACGCCCCCATAAGCTCCTTGCTTCAAGAAAATTCACAATAAAGCATTCAACAATAACCCCCAAGACTGGTGGCTGACGTAACATTCCCCCCACCCAAAATCAATTTAATTAATTTAATTCACCATCACAAGAACATGATTTTTTTGTGAGCAAAGTGGTGATTCAGGAGAGGTTTTTGTTGTGCCTGGAAATTATCAGATTGTGATTTCTTTTAGCCTAAAAAATCTGATGAAGTTTTCGTTTATTGGCCTAAAAAGTTTGTTGTGTAGGAAGAATTATGTTTTATAAGTCTGGCAAGTTTATCAACCCAGGACCCAGAGTTGATTTTGCCCAGAAACCGATGTTCATATTTTATATGCCTGCCAAGATTGCCAGTTTGGGACGCAGAGTTGATTCTGCCCAGAATGGGGTGTTAATAGGCCTGCCAGGTTTGTCAGTTTGGGAGTCAGAATTGAATCTGCCCAGAAAGTGGTGTTTATAGGCCTGCTAAGTTTGTCAGTTTGGGGCCCAGAGTTGAATCTGCCCAGAAGGGCCTGCCAAGTTTGTCAGTTTGGGATCCAGAGTTGATTTTGTCCAAAAATGGTGTTTATAGACCTGCCAAGTTAGTCAGTTTGGGAGTCAGAATTGATTCTGCCCAGAAAGTGGTGTTTATAGGCCTGCCAAGTTTGTCAACTCAAGACCCAGAGTTGATTTTGCCCAGAAAGTGGTGTTTATAGGCCTGCCAAGTTTGTCAGTTTGGGAGTCAGAGTTGATTCTTTCCAGAATGTGGAAATTTGCCTTAAAAGCTTGTTATTTTTATCACTTGAATGATAGTGTTTCATCACCTTTCTGCATATGAAAGTTTTTTTGTTTTGTTTTATATAGAGGGTAATTTTTGTTTAGAAAGAGTCAGCTCGAATGAGATATTTGGTTACAAAGTATGTCAGATGGGAAAGCTTCTGTTAGACCAAGAAAGTGCAGCTTTTTTATGGACTGTAGCTATCAGGTACATAGTGTTTTTTCCTGATAGTACTTACGAGAATAGACGTTTAGTGTTCTCTTGAAAATTCTGGACGTAAAGGAATACCAAGAATAAGATAAAAGACCAAGAATTAGTGGGTCCTAAAAGCTGACAAAAAAAGTTATTGAAAATTGTAAGTCTGGTATTAGCATATTAAAAGCAATCTTGAGGCATAATGCATAAATTACAAAAAGTAAACTTTCCATGAAGCTTTTCCTAACTAGTACTCATTAAGCTTGACTGTAGCAATGATATCTTCCATAATAGTCAAGATGAAACAGCAATGGCAATTATTCTCTAGCTCTGGACTGAAGATCAATACAAAGTTGCAATTCTTGGTCCATTGTAGCCATGTTCTAGTATGTGAAAAATTGTAATATATTCACGTGCAATATTTAACAGCAGTTTTCACTTTTAGGCCATTTTTTGTCAGTTATTCTGATAAGCAAGACAGAAAGGAATTTTTATTGTTAGTAATTTGGTGAGCTAAATGAAACGAATTCTTTTTAATGTTCAGTCCTGTTCTGGTGATCCATAGAAAACTGGTCTTCCTACTCTTATTGAAACTGGAAACTGCAAGATATAAGGTGGAATCCTAACTTCAAAACACCCAAAGGAATGTTCCAATCAAATCCTGGACATTCCTCCATAATTACCTGAACTTTTGCTCCCTAATTATCCATAATAAAGCAATGGGATGATTATTTCTCTAAGCATGTACCTCTTCAAGAGGACGATTTCTTGCCCAAATTCCATGTTATTGAAAGGTTTATTCTACCAAATTACCTGTTAATGAGCCCAAGTTTTGTCCTTGATTACATAACTACTAGTTAGGACCATTCCTATCCTTAATTACTAGTTAGGTAGGTCTAATCCTATCCCTAATCATTAGTTATATCTATTCCTATCCCAAATTCCATATTATTGAAAAGTTATGCTACCAAATTACTTGTAAATGAACCTGTTTAGTCCTTGATTGCATCATAACTAGTTAGGCCTAGTCCTATCTCTAATTACACTGGCAACGGGATGAATTTTGTTAAGACGTATCACAGTAGAACCTAAAATTTTGGCCCGATGGTCCACGTGTATGGTGAAGGCGACGTTAGTTCGACCTGCTGTCCTGCTGGGGTAGGAAGAACTCAGGGCAAGAGGACATTAGCTTGACACTTCTCTTGCCTATTTACCAGACTCAATCACGTACATTGAATGGTGCCTTTAGGCCTATGAGACGAAGTGGTGGCATTTTTGGGAAGGGGGAAGTGCCTCAAGGCATCTGGGTCACATGTCTGCTTTCGGAGAGACTGTATGTGTCTTGGTGTAATTAATTGCTTTTGTTGTAAAAGAAGACCACAGGTTGACTTTGTAATATGAAGTAGAATAAAGTTAGTTTTTCTTTGGTTTATTTGTGAAATTTCTGTTAATTCGTTTGCTCAGAGAGACATCTGAGAATGTGAATGAATATTCTATACTTTGGAAATAAATCTTGTAGATGGAAATATCATGTGAAGTGAAAATAGTACCAAATTAAGTGGATGTAACTTTTAAAAGTATTGAATTCATGACGTGAATTTTAAATTTACTTAGAAATTCAGTTCTGAATTATTCAGTATTTTGGTGCATATCCAGTTATTAGACTAAGCCTAAAAAAGTCAACTGAAATCACTTAAAATAAAGCTATATTCTTATATAAAATGTAAAGTAAGCAAATATAGAAAGTATGAGGGTGCTGGAGATACGTGATTTTTTAGATATTGTAACTAATCAGTATAAAATGCTGTACAAATATAGAAATGTGACTGTACATTTCTGATTTGAAAAAAAAAACATAAAGTTTGCATCATTAAATTCACATGGAAAGGTTATTAGCCAGGCAAAGGTTATTTGAAGGAACGAAAACCAATGATAAAATCACGAGTTAAAAATTGGGTCATTTCATTCTTCAAAGTTACAGCTAATTTGAAACGGCAACATACAGCATTTCTGCATCGGATAGAAGCTTATATTCTGACATTTAAGCCGTTTGACGTCAGATTTGGCATCAAAATAACGGTATTTGTGGTAAATTGAAATCTATCTTGTTTATAATCATGACCAGACTTCATTTTGGACACAATTATTGATATTTTGATATCAAACGACGTCAAAATGCTGGAAAATATGCCAGGTTCAGAAGCAGTGTGAGAGTTTAAATGCACTAAATTTTCTCTATTGAAAATAATTAAGTTTTTTCATATATAGAAACCTCTGAAAATAAGGTTGAATTAGGTTTATCAATCAATAATTACAAGTAAAATAATATTTCCAGCTCTCAAAGTCAAGGATTCCGTCAGGTATTATGTTTCGAAAGATAACAGGGTGTCCATAAAGTCCCAGTACCATTACAAGTATTTGTCTAAGTTACTGTCATTAATCATTCGTTCTCCTGTTTTCTATGAGGTGTGAGAGGTTTAACTATACTAAATACATCCATTTTCTAATAAGGAAACAGATAATTTTAAAAGACTAGAAATCTCGACTGAAACGGAAAACGTAACGTCAAAATATACGTTTTGCACCCGTAGGGTTCATCCACGCGTCATCCATAGAGAACTGGACTTTGAAAATTTAGGGGGGTGGGCCATTATACTTCAGGACGAAAGTCTGGCGGTTTAAGTATACGGGAATTTCACGCCATAATACACCAAAATCAATTCAAGAATTTGCCTTAGTACGAAACTACAGCCATGAGAGTGAATGTAAGTCTAGGCTTGTCTTGGTGATACTATAAGGCTTGCCAAGCCCACCTTAGGGTTAACTGTACCTAAACACCATTCTCTGATATTTGGGTGGTCTACATATCGTCCCTATTTACACAGAAAACTGGCAGACATTTTGGAAAGCATGAAGTAAGTAGTATATACAAGACTTCTTCAAGACATCTTCCCAACTCCCCTAGATGCTGACCCCTTGGTGTGGGTAGGGGGCTTAGGGACCAGCAGCTGGCCCATGATGTCTGGTGGGGTTGCTTTCTCACTGGTCCTTGCGGCCCAGCTGCTGATCCAACTAAATTAGTCAGAACTTTTCCTTCTTTCTGCAATTTTTTCATTCTCACTACTTCCTTCTCCTTCATGTAATATTTTTTTTTTACTAGCATTTCGAATTAATTATGTGGAATTTTCCACCTTTGCTTAAATTTACTGGACCTGGTAAACAGAAAAGATATCACAGCTGGGACTGGGTTTTATATCTGAAGCTAAATAGTGGGAACCGTGGTAGGACCATCAACTGCCCGATAATGTTTGGACCTGAGTGATATCAGGCGAAACTATTTTGCAGGGCTGGACCACAGATTCCAGGGGGGTCTAGTTTTGCGGATAGGACTCTCGGCATTCTGTCTGGTTTGCCCATAATAAGATTAGGGTGGGGATGATTGTATTCTGGTAATTCTCTCAGTCCTATCAAGCAGGTTTGGCTTACACTTGGGCTACTCTAATGATGTTGTGCCATCCCCTGTGGGGTAGGGTAGGGACGCGGACATTTGGGAGTCAGTTCTCACTTGTGCCATTAGTGGAAGAATAAAATCCATGAAAGGCTGATGATACCTTTTTAAGGTTTTCAGGTTTATTTCTTTTTAAACTTAAATCTTTATGAAATTAAAAAATAAAGATTCAAGTATCCCTGGACCCTTTGATGGCGGTGAATTGGCACAGTTAATGACTGCTGGAACCTCCCCTGACAACCTTCCTCTGGAAAACTCCAAAAAACCTTCCAGTGTAATTACACTGAAACCCTATGCTCCAGTGCGGAGTAAAGGGAAATTTAGTAAAAATTTAGTATCTGAAATAGGACCCGGAATGTTTGAAAACTGGTATGATAAATATTTGACCTTTAATTTGGAAGACTCTGATTGTGACATTTTTAATGTACATGAAGATATTGTCAGAATTAAAGTTGAGTGGGCAGTGCATGTATAACATGGGGGGAAGAACCCCCAGTATTCATAAGGTAAGCGTGGACACGAAACGGAAGGCAGACCCCTATCTCTCTCTCTTCTCTCTTCTCCAAGGAATCTACCCTCTTCTCTCCTCTCTCATCTTTCTCTCCTCTCCTCTCTCTCTCTCTCTCTCGTCTCTCCCTTCTCTCTTCTCTCCAACTTTTTCCCCATCGCACCTCTCTCTCTCAACCTCTTTCTCTCCATTCTAACAGGTAATGAAAATGAGAGAGTTGCATCATAACATAACGTTTATTTACAAGAATAACTAAATCAATTAACTAAGTAATCCAGTCTTACAGACTAACTTAAAAACAACTCATTGTCAAGTCACCCAAAAGTCCACACCTCTCCCTGGGAACTCTGTCCCCCGGTATTCCAGATCCGTCTGTTCAAAGATACAGAACACATCTCGGTAAGTACACACACAAGTTTAAAGACAAAGTTAATAAAATGGAACATCTTACAAGATATCAAACAAGCCATCCCTTTGGCTAAAGTAAAGGTAACACTTACCCATTCCCAACCGGAATATCACTCACTGATAAATAAAAACACTTTGGCACCCGCCATCATGGCTTCGCCTTCCTCCCCCGAATGTCTGTGCAAGTCTTCCCATAGACTTGGCTAGTGATACATTATGAATAGAAGAGGCGCACATGCACATACGAACACACAGTTCGCTAGCGCCTCGCGGTTCTAGCTGCATCTAGTTTCCCAAAGGCACTTTGAGAAGAGTTCATAAACTGTCGTACATTGACTTCCTGAATTAAGCACTTTTATCTCACGCCATCCCCTAGAAACTCATTCATCAGCTACTCTCAGGTCGTTACCTCTGCACTGTCCTCCACATTCCATAGGTCACAGAGAACGTACGAACAATATATTATTAATCAAAATCCCTATGTCTTACACATGCTTTTTGGAATTACTCCAAGGGCATGATATATGCACCCAAGCTTGTGACGTACTCTGAGGAAAGGCTCGTAGAGGAATTAAGGGATCAAGGGGTAATAAGAATTGAAAGAATGAAGAAGAAGATAAATGGAGTCCTAGTCCCACTTCCCAATTTAATTGTTACATTCAATTCCACCTGATTGCCTAGTATAGTGAAAGCAGCCTGGTTACGTTTCAAGGCTAAACAATATATCCCAAGACCGAGGAGATGTTTCCATTGTCAAGAATTCGGACATATGTTGGGGTCCTGTAGACAGAAACTACAAGGCAAGCCTGCTACTTGTGTTAAATGCAGTGAACCAGAGCATGGCATATGTAATAAGGAGGCCAGATGTATGCATTGTGGAGACAATCATCCATCATCTTCACTTAATTGTGATGTATACATCATGGAAAAAGAAATTCAGACATTAAGGGTGACCGAGCATATCACATTAGGAGAGGCAAAAGAGAGAGTGTTGAGTCAGTACATTAGACCAGGAATATCCTTTTCCAGTGTTGCTGCCAACCGAAGAAGAAATATCAATGTCACCAAAGATAATGTTAATAAAAAACCAGTTACGACCTGTACTCGTGCCTCTTTGGAGGCGGCGCCAGTGATTGCTGGCGCTCATGCCTCTTCGGAGGCTGCGCCAGTGATTCCTGGCGCTCCTGCCTCTTCGGAAGCCACACCAGTGATTCCTGGTGCCCCCACCTCTTTGGAGGCAGTGCCAGTGGTTTCTGGCACTTCTGCTTCTATGGAAGCAGAACCAGTGATTTCTGGTACTCCTGCCTCTCTGGAGGCTGTGCTGGGTGTACCTGGCACTTCCACCTCACTGGAGGAAGCACCAGCTTTAAATGGTGCTTCTGATCCTTTGGAGGATGCACCAATGTCCAACCTTCACACCCCTCCTCAGGCAGCATCAGCTTTGTCTGGTGTTCCTGAGACCGATAACCCTCTGAAAAGGAAGGCAGCCATAAATATAATCAGTCTCCTTCCAGAAATAAGGAGCAAGTCAGTAAGCTGAAAGCTCTTAAAAGAGGCTCTAATTTAACAGCCTCTAAAGGGAAGTAAATTCATTAATTTTCTACAGTGGAACTGTCAGGGATTAAGAGCTAAATGGGAAGAATTATGGCTGCTCATATCAGAAGTGTCTCCTGTTTGTATAGCTCTGCAGGAGACAATGATTGGTAATAATATGTGCCCCAGCCCACGTGAGTATACATCCTATCACTCCACCTATAATTTGAATATTGGAAGCCATGGTGGTGTCGCTTTATATGTTCGAAATGACACCCCACAAAATCCTATCAGTATCCAATTAGCATTGCAAGTGATAGGTGTGCAGATCCATTTGCAAAGAAAATATACAATATGCTCTCTTTATCTACCACCTAATGAAGCCTTCCCCATCAATGAATTTAAATCTCTTATTCAACAGTTACCACGCCCATTTGTTATTTTGGGAAATATGAATAGCAGAAATCCTCTTTGGGGTGACATCATCACCAATCAAAGAGGAAGGTGCTTAGGTTCCATCATAGAAGATGAAAATGTGGGGATCCTCAACTCTGGGGAGTCTATGCATTTTCATGTTCAAACAGGCACGTTATCAGCAATTGATTTATCTATATGTAGTGATGACTGTCTTATTGACTTTAATTGGAAAACTATAAATGATAGATTTACCAGTGACCATTTTCCAATAGTGGTGAGTGTAGCATCAAGTCCTCCATCTTCAAGGCTACCCAAATGGAACATTGGTAAAGCTGATTGGTCAACATTCCAGGAGCACAGCTCAATAGATGACTCTGCTGATGACTTTCCCTGTGTAGATGACGCTCTTGACTTTTTGAATACAATAATGTTCTCAGCTGATCTTCAATCTATACCTAGGACTTGGGGCAAATTTGTCCGCCGACCAGTTCCCTGGTGGACACGTAAATGCCAGGAAACTCATAGAACTATGAGATCTGCCTTCACCAGATACCACAGACGAAAACGTGAGTATTATCGTGTAGAATTTTTAAAAGCGAGAGTTCATTTTTGCATGGAAATAAAAAAAAGTACGAAAAGAATCTTGGACGATATTCATATCTTCACTAAATTCGAAAACTCCTCTGACTCGAGTTTGGAAGAGAGTTAGAAAAATAGCAGGAAGTTCACTCCTTGTCAACCTCCAGTTATCAAGATGAATGGTTGCGAGGTAGCAGACCCCCAGTTAGTGGCAAATGAGTTTGCTAATCATTTTGCTAATGTTGTGAAGAAAAATGATGATAGACCCTGTTCAGCTCAAAGACGGATAATGGAACAGGTCGAAATTGATTTTAATACCTTAAGACATGAGCAATACAATGCTCCTTTTACTATTAGAGAATTTGAATCAGCTTTGAATAAATGTAATGAATCAGCTCCTGGACTGGACGATATAACATATTCAATGACTAAGCATACCCCTGAAAATACCAGACTTTTCATATTAAGCCTAATTAACAGAATTTACCGAGAACATATCTTCCCCAAGCTTTGGGAGAAGTTAAAATTACTGCTCGCCTGCTCAGTGTGGTTTTCGGAGTATGCACTCCACAACTGATGTATTGTTACGAATGGAATCTTCAGTATGTGAAGCTTTGCCAACAAGCAGCATCACATCACTGTTTTCTTTGACCTAGAGAAGGCTTAGGATACAACATGGAGATATGGCATTTTGAGGGTCCTTTATGAATGCAACCTGAGAGGCAATTTGCCCCTCTTTATTAAGGCTTTTTTTTTTTTAAATAGGATATTTCAGGTTCAGGTTGGAGCAACAATGTCAGATGTGTTCAATCAAGAAGAAGGAGTACCACAAGGAAGTGTTTTAAGTGTAACCTTGTTCGCTTTGGTAATCAATGGGGTTTCTAAGATAATTCCCCCAGATATAACATACATCCTTTTTGTTGATGACCTATCGATTTCCTTTGCAGCATCAAGGATGGCAGTGGCTGAACGCCGCCTTCAGCTCTGCATTGATAATATAATAAAGTGGGCTGAGGTTAATGGTTTTAGATTTTCTGCCAGTAAAACTGTAACTATGCACTTTTGTTGTATAAGAGGAATCCACCCTGATCCAGATCTATTCATTCATAGGCAGAGAATTCCATGTGTTGGTGAAACAAGGTTTCTTGGCCTGATTTTTTATAGCAAGCTGACCTGGATTCCACATCTGAAATATATTAAGGCAAAATGCTTGAAAGCAATGAATTTGCTGAAAGTCGTGTCTCACACTTTGTGGGGTGCAGACCGAACTCAGATGTTGAGATTATATAAAGCCTTGGTATTTTCAAAATTAAGTTATGGGTGTGAGGTGTACACTTCTGCGAAGCCAAATAGCCTTAAAATGCTCAACTCAATTCATCATGGAGGAATACGGTTGTGTACTGGAGCATTTAAATAATCTCCCACCGAGAGCATGCTTGTAGATGCTGATGAGGTGCCACTGGATCTTCATTATAAGCGTCTGCTGGTTTGGACCTGGTATAGATTCCAGAGGCTACCCGTCTTTAACCAGCATTTGTATGAGAAATGAAAGGCATTGGCAGTTTTATGAAAGTCACCCCAAGCAACCTCATCCATTCGCTTTTAGAGTAAATTTTATTGTCCGTGAATTAAATATGCCAAGAATCAAGATTTTACCAGCAAAATACTCGGTTAGTCCCCCCTGGAACTTTCCAGAGGTAAAATTTTGTAGATATTTTAATTTTACCAAGACAGAATTGTCCAGTGAGGCCATGCGGTCAATATTTTTAGAACACTCTTTGCAGCATGATAACTCCACTGCAGTTTTCACGGATGACTCAAAGTCAGATGCTGGCATCGGCTTTGGTGTAGCCTTCCCTGATGTAGAGAGAAGCGGCAGGCTATCATCAGTTGCATCTATTTTTACAGCAGAATTATATGGAATTTTAAAGGTTTTAAAGGAAGTTTTAATTCGGAATGAAAGTAATTTTATTATATATTGTGACTCAAGAAGTGTTCTTCAGTCGCTGGAATCTTTTGACCCTTCAAACCCTTTGATTTTAGATATATTGGAATGGCTGCTTTTACTAAAAAGAAGAGGGAAAGAAATAAAGTTCCGTTGGGTGCCTTCTCATGTTGGGGTGGCTGGGAATGAGAAAGCTGACCAACTTGCGGTCTGCGGTCAGCTCCCCAGAACCCACAAGATGCCTACTACCATATCGGGATTTGTACCCTCTAGTAGGTCAGAGAATTAAAAAAATGTTGGCAGTCCCAGTGGGAGGATATTTCAAATAATCAAAAAATGCGTAGTATCACGTCATCAGTGTCTCCTTGGTCATATGCCAAGGAGACAGGAAACGATGTTGTGCAGATTGAGGATTGTTTGTTTGTTTTGTTTGTATGGCGTTTTAACGTTGCATGGAACCACTGGTTATTCAGCAACGGGACCAACGGCTTTCCGTGACTCCCGAACCACGTCTAGAGTGAACTTCTATCACCAGAAATACACATCTCTCACATCTCAGTGGGGACATACAAGACTCACACTTGGGTTCTTGATGTCTCGTGAAAATCCTCCGTTTTGCGAGAACTGTACTGTGCCCTTGACTGTGAGACATTTGCTGGTTGAATGTCCCTGACTTCGGAATTTGAGACATAGGTTCCTGTCTTGGGGATGTGATAGAGGTAATTTTATCCTATCTACAATTCTTGGAAAGGATTGTAATATAGAGCAGTTATATATCTTTATGAGGGAAGCTGGCCTCCTCAACAAAATTTAGACTATAAAATAGAACATCTATGTAAGAGTTTATATATTTGAACAAATTTATTCATATATTTTTATATTAAATTAATTTTAGATTTAATTCTACCTTTTATCTAAACTTATTTCGGTGTCAATAACCGAGATGTTGTGACACCAGTTTTTAACAGACATAATCAATCAATCTTCCCAACTGGCCAGCCGTCAGTTTAGAGAACTTAATTATTATAATAAGCCCTTTTTTTGGGTCGACTTCATTACCTCCAGCTGAGGGGTCCCTCTCTCTCTCTCTCCCCCTCGGGACACTGCATTGTTGGCAGAGTGGAGTAAAAAAATTACTTTTTCATCAACACATCATCAGTAATTAACCTTACATGAATTTATTTTCATGGGTTTAAATAAAATGTCTGTATATATATTTTCTTTATTTCCTCTTATTATACAACTGGACTACAATGCTTACATCATCTAAGACAATTTGAAGAGGATGTCTTACCTGTACTTGTCATAACTATGGCGTTACAATACCTTACATAATGCGTAACCTTTGGTGACATAATTATGACATTTTCACTCGTCAATCCTATGAAGTCACTAAAAAGGTTTTACCAGCTTGTGCAAGTCAAAGCAAGCTTGCATATCTTTCTAACGACGTCATTGAAAGACGTGACGTCACTCTACTCAACCTATTTTCAGGCATTAATCAATCATCTTTACTCTTTAGAAACTTAACATTGCCCATCCAATGGGGACATTTACATCTTAAATTTGGTGGTCCAGTCATAACTCTGGCACTTATAAAGTGGCACCGACTCTTACATCTCAAAATGGCCTCGGCCACTTTAATTTTACTTAGTACTGTTCATTATTACTACTTAACTCTTACCCGGTACCGATTGGCCTTTTATACTCAATATACTCGGTAATATAGATAGTACTACATTTCTCTCCCCCCCACCCCCCACAAAGTGCATTGTTCTCTTCTTACCCGCACTGCATTTTTTTTCTCTCTCTCTACCAAAGATCCCCATTTCAACATTTGTCAGGTGTTGGAACCTAGTCAAATCTCCTTTGGACCTCCAAATGTCCTCTATAGATGACGAGATGCGAAAAAACTGGTCCAAGAGGACCCCTTGGGATGTGTTGTTCACACTTTGAAAAAGGAATACCATCAATGCAACAAGTGAAATTATAGAAGTTTTATCAAATTTGGATGAGAGAGAGAGAGAGAGAGAGAGAGAGAGAGAGAGAGAGAGAGAGAGAGAGAGAGAGAGAGAGAGAGTGTGTGTGTGTGGGTGGTTTAAAATTCTTAAACGATCTTGACCAATCAAAACAGTTCAAGATGGCAAAGTACAGAAACTAAACAGTCAATTCAAAGATGACAAGGACATACAGCTCCGCTTCGATTCTCTAACAGAGTAAAAGTAGAAGTCTCAAAGTTCTCTTATCAAGCTCAACCGTCCCCAAGAGAAGGATAGTAATTCACTAATCAGGAGGATGAGAAGCATTAAATGATTAATACTTCAACACTGATGCTACAAATCAGAGTATGAAAGTCACCATTGGTATAATTTGAAATGAAGATGGAGGGGTTTCAAAAACCTAGTTTCTACCGACTAGTCCAAACAAGAATCAGGAGAATGATGCAAGAATGATGATATATAGGAAGGGGTTTATTATTATTAATAGGGGTTAGTTTTTCCAGACCTCTGAGTCTCAAGTAGACTCTTCTCGGGCTGGTTCTCAGGGATCAAACCTGAGAAGGGGAAAAAAAAAAAAATTAGACTTTATTTGAGAAACCAGTCTTATTTAAAAAATTTATGATTTTATTAATTGAAAAATCCCTGCTTTCAGCAAGAATATTTTTCATTTCCGAACTCCGCAGATAAATAGATCTTTGCTGGGTCCAATTTGGGCACTCAACAAGCAAATGCTGTACTGTCATGGGTGTTTGACATCTGTTAGGCCCTGTCCACACTACCGGGTAGTGCCCGACGGGCAAACACTGTTACCATACCCCGTTTCGAGACACAAGGTGGGAGAGTGATCGGCGGGCACAAATGGAGGTGATTAAAGATGGGGAAACCACGGGCAAACTAGCGAGTAACCCGTGAGTGTAGTTGAGTAAAACACCAGAAACTGACGTGTCCGGTGGTTTGTTTAACCAACGCTGGTGTCAAGCACAATAGGTTTCCAGGACCATAGTTTATTATCGATCTCTCACTTACAAAAGGGTGTTCTAAGTATAAAGTCATCATGTCCGGCAAAAAAACTACAAACATTCACTGGTCAAGAGAAGAAATCATACAATTAATTGACTAGTACCGCCAACATCCATGCCTATGGAATGTCAAAAGTGACATGTACAGTTGGACACAGGTTTCCCTGGTACACCGTCTTGCGAGACTTCGAAAAATTACATGGTAACAGTGTTTACTGAGGGAGATGGGGGGAGAACCTCTACTCTGCTAACAAGAGTTCCACCCAATAAGTTCTGGAGTTCGTTTGGTGGGCGGAGTTATTAGGTATTGGTTTGGAGAAAGACCACCACACGGGAAAGTTGTCTGAAAATGGGATACACACACCACCGACACACGGAGTAAAAAAAATCTGAGCAGTTTAATATAGTTGTAATGAAGATTGTTGTCTCATTTGTAATATAAGTTTGTTTATTAAGGTTCCATTTACCTTTCGGCGCAAAGACGTTTATCTTACAACCGTGTCTATTATTATATATCGGTCATACATTCATTACACAATACTTAAAATTGATCACATTTTAAAGTTATATTGGTATTGCCGAAAATCATGAACATCATAACAGGATAGTTTAACCTTATCGCGTAAGCCAAGTTTACAGCATTGGTTGCAGTACGTTTTCTCTCTCTCTCTCTCTCTCTCTCTCTCTCTTATACTAGCTAACTATATATATATATATATCTCTCAGCTATACTAGCTAACGTAGTGATAAGAAAAACCCCTGCGCTCAGTAGGCAGTTCTGATATGTCATTAGTGTATTCAGGAGAGGATCAGTGACCCAATAATATCGAAGATTGCCCCCCCTGACAATACCCGTAAGCATAACCAAAGCAAAGAAATTTCTCATCTCTGATACTGTAATGTCCTAAACTCTTGTTCCCTTGAGTGTTCGCTTGATATATTACCCCATTTTATAACATGAAATTAACGATTGGATCTCTATACAGTCAGTTCCATTATATTAATATAATAGAATAAAAAAGTTTATTCCTGATATACTATCATCAAAATCGAAGGTGTGCGGCAAAAAATTATCGCCACCAATCCTGTGCCACACAGGATTAGCTGGTTTAACGTTTCTGACAACCTCCTAGGCCACCCTTACCTCCCCTCCCCTGCGCAGTTCATACGAATGGAAGACGATCAGTGCAAACGGCCAGAAAGACCTCTAATAAGGCAAAGTAGTACAGAACCAATATCGATACAATAAGCTATGAAGGCGCACAAAATTAAAAACTTAAGAACGTCACATGACGTAAACAACATGTGTGGGACGACTTCTGCAACACGTCATATGACGTGGTTGACCTTTTAAGGGTTAACTGTTGTTTTTTTCTAAAATTATGTATGCACCGATATATTATAGACTATATATTTCGTTGACCTCAGGTGATAGGTGAAGTCATTTGGGCTTTCCTTATAGTGGCTGACATAAAGAGAGTATCATCTACTGAATTGACAGTTACCTTTTAAAATGTCCCACAGAGCATATGACCCTATACTCAGAAACGTCAACGACGGCCCAAAAATATGCCACATTTTTACTCTTGCTCATATAACTTAGGTTTTACACCAAAGATACATTGAAAATATCAGTAGGATATAAAGCATTACATTTCAAATAATGGAAACTATTTTAATAGACTTCAAGAAGCTAATAAGCGAAAATAAGTGGCGAAGTATCATATCTGTATCGGCCACACCACAGAGAACAAAGTATACAGGTAAGGCAATTTGCCAATACTGCTACCGACCTCACTGTATGATAACAGTGCTCAGCGAGTCATTCAGTTCTATAATTCAATGCTGTTAACAAGAAACGGTGATTAGGAAGACATCAAAACATGTGGGGCCTGAGTAAGTAGGAAAGTTTACTGCAATACTCAAAATATTGTATGGAGGCATTACGCCATTTTTTACAGATACTTCGAATATTATATCAAGAATATCATGGTTATAAGAAAACTTGTTATGAATTATGTTTATTAAAACATATAATCAAATAACTAGTGAGAACAAAATGAGAACATTTTATGTCCTATTACAAAAAATATAACATTTTAAATTATACAATCTAATACCTTGACCATCCACCCTCTCTCTCAGTCACTTCCCTCAATCTGTCGGGCATCGAATGAACAAGGTTGAAAATTTGCTGTGGTCTCCGTCTACAAATTTCTCACAGAGTTGATGTGAGCCATGAGTTGCTGTGTTGTTCTCTCATGTTCCATTTACATGTGTTCACCATCTGGGCCCACACGTGTTCAATCACATTCATATCTGTTTCCTTTTCTCGGCCATTCAAGAAGAAGCAGGTTATCCTGTCTGGCAAACCACTCTTGAACAACGTGAGCAGTGTGAAGGGAAAATTCCTTTCTCGTAACGAAGGCAAGGAGGTGGTTTGCAGCAGCTCAACATACTTAGCTGCTGTAAATCGTCCCTCGATACGGAACACATCACCCATACCATGCAGACACACCCAGCCCCATACGTTGCAGGTGACATGGCCAGATCGAACCACCTCAACGATGTTACGGGGTTCATATTTGAAAGAGAGAAAAATGGTGGTGTATAATATAAATATATATATATATATATACCTTTGGAGAATTTAAATTCTCCAGTGATGAACAACACTGAAAGAATTCTATTGTGTAATTATTTATTTAATATATTATATGGAGGAAAAAGAGCAAATGATGCCACTGTCCCTTACCTAATATTTATCTCAGAAATAGCACTCTTATTTTTGTTAACTCCCTTTGTATATTTTGACAGTCCACTTCCGTGGAACAAAATCTGAAGATTAATAATTAATATAAAGAAGAATGCAATTAATAATTGATGCATGTAATGATTTTGCTTATCATACAGAGGTCTATTTGTTCGCCAACAATGCAGCTTCCCATGCGATGTGGACGAGAAGCACTTCTCGTTAGTAAAGGATGACCCTGCCCCAAAACCCAAAAGTCCAAACCCTTATCAGCATGACATTGGGCCAAAAATCAAGCCTTCCTGCCTTATGTTGTTCCGTCAAGAGCTCCTTCGTCCCTGGAGTTCTGTGATGAATCCCAGCAGCATGGAGTCTGCGTCGTACTGTCATCGATGACACTTCTAATCCAAGGTCCTCATAAATGGCCTCGGCGTTGGTTAAGGGTTGCTCTCGAGCCACCCTGATAATGGCGTCAATCCTCAGCTGGGGTGGTTTTCCGTGGACCCCCTGGCTTAGCTAAGAGAACATATTATCTTAAGTTGTTAACCCTTAAACGCCGGAGCGGTAAATAAAAAAAATGACCCCCGTATGCCGGAGGGGTTTGAGAGTGAGCGCGTAAGCGGAAAAAATATTTTTTTCAAAAAATCACAGCGCGCTTAGTTTTCAAGATTAAGAGTTCATTTTTGGCTCCTTTTTTTGTCATTGCTTGAAGTTTAGTATGCTACCATCAGAAATGAAAAAAATTATCATTATCATATATAAATAATGCGATATATGATAGCGCAAAAAAACGAAATTTTCATATATAATTGTATTCAAATCGCGCTGTGCGCAAAACGGTTGAAGGTAACAAGTTTCTTTTTTTTTAGTTGTAATGTGCACTAAATTGCAATCATTTTGATATATAACACATTGTAAAAAACGATTAAAAGCAACACAGAGAAAATATTATCACAAAATAATGCATGAATTCGTAACGCGCTTACGTAAACACATATTTTTTTCAAAAACTTCACCATAAATCTAAATATTGTCCTAGAGACTTCCAATATGTTTCAGAATGAGACAAATGATTGGATATTACTATACTGTAAGAATATTAGCTTACAAATGCAGTTTTCGACCATATCTGACGTATGCTAAAATGAATTTGGACCGAATGTCGAATTTTTTATATATATTTTTTTTTATATGCAATTATTTCGGAAATAAGAAAAGCTACAACTTTCAAATATTTTTCGTTTTATTCTACATGAAATTGCGCACATTTTCATATATAAAACTCTATGAAATACCTAATAGAAACGGAGCAAATATTCCGAGAATGGGACTTACGCATTTCGGAGATTTGTGGCGGAGAATCCGCGCGCGGAGGGAAGGAAAGTTTTTTTTAAAAATTCACCATAAATTTAAATATTGTGCTAGAGACTTCGAATTTGTTTCACGATGAAGATAAATGACTGAAATATTACTAAGACTGTAAGAGTTTTAATCTTACAATTGCGTTTTCGACCATTTCGGTAGAGTCAAATTTGACCGAACGTGGTTTTTTTCTATTTATCGTGATTTATATGCAAATATTTTGAAAAAGAAAATGAGAATATGCTACAACCTTCAACTATTTTATTGTTGTATTATACATGAAATTGCGCACATTTTCATATATAAAACGTTATGTAACGGCTAATTTAAAATGGTGCAAACATTACCACAATCGCCATGTATGATTTTTTCGGAAGAGTTACCGCGCGGAACGTAAAGAAAATGTTATTTTTTCATAAATTCACCATAAATCGAAATATTGTGCTAGAGACTTCCAATTGTTGCAAAATGAAGGTAAATGCTTGAATATTAATAGAATATAACGCGGTTTAGCTTACAAATTGCCGTTTTGCGACCATTTCGGCTAGAGTCAAAATTGACCGAAGGTTGAAAATTTGTCACTTATCATTTTTGTTTTATATGGAAATATTTCAAAATTGATAAAAGCTACAACCATGGGTTGTTTTTAGTTGTATTGTGCATGAAATTTCGCACATTTTCATATATAAAACTTTATGTAACGGCTAATTTAAAATGGTGCAAACATTACCACAATCGCATGTATGATTATTTTCGGAAGAGTTACCGCGCGGACGTAAGGAAAAAGTTTTTCATAAATTCACCATAAATCGAAATATTGCTTAGACACTTCCAATTAGTTGCAAAATTAATTTAAATGATTGAATATTACAAAAATATAAGAGTTTTAGCTTACAATTGCGTTTTTCGACCATTTTCGGTAGAGTCAAAGTTGACCGAAGGTTGAAATTTTGGCACTTATCGTTATTTATATGAAAATATCTTAAAACTGATAAAAGCTACAATCATGAGTATTTTTTTGTTGTATTCTACATAAAAATGCGCACATTTTCATATATACTCTATGTAACGGCTAATTTAAATGGTACAAAATTATGTCAAAGTGACGAAATAATTTCAGAGATGTGTCACAGATACTTTTTAGTGCGGCAAGAAAGAAATTCGCGCTTGCGCGCCTGCGTAACGATTGTAAACAAAACAACACCTTGATCCGTGAACTCCCAGCATCCCCCGGCGAAAGGGCGTGATTCAAGAGTTTTCGGCTGGTAGGCCTAGTATTTTTCCTCCCGCGAATTTTAAAAAAACTTTTGTATGTCGACGTAAAATACGTCCAGTCGGCACCCGAGAGACAAAAAATGTCGACGTAAAATACGTCCAGTCGGCGTTTAGGGTTAACTTATAATTTATATAACATCGCAATCAATTCTAGATTCTTCGAATTTTGTACTCTATGGATTGATCATAATGTTTAGTAAACATGGCTGTATATTTTTGGTTTCAAAAGCATATCAAATAGAACGAGATTACATATATCCATAATATTCTCAATTTGATTGGTGGTCATTAAAACTGTAAATCATTCCTGAGCCATCACTGAAATGACATTTAATAAATAAACTATAGCTATCAAAAGACACAATGACTGTGACGGGTTGGGCACAAATAAAATGCTCTTATAGGCTTAATTTTACCGAGACACTCATCGAGTATCTAACTTGTTCGTGGTCGAGGTCGGCAAGGGCCAACCACCCACCGGTGGAATTATGGAGGTGCACCTGAAATATTTCTGTGGTGTTGGAATGGCTGTGGATATCTGTAGTCTAACCAAAATTATAATAGCGAGACGAAATACATTTAAGAAAGAAACTTTCATATCAAATAACAGCAAGATTAAATAACCATGAACAATGTAACATATCCACAATTATTCAGCATAAACAACTTACGCAAGTCGTTCAAGTTCCCACTCTCCTCCCACCCTTCTTATCCACAACTGTACCGTGGTGGGGGACACACCACATCACGTGCAATGGGTCGTATCGGGAAGCTATTGTCGCGTAAAGTGACAATTCGTCCTCGCAGCGCCAGATTTGTGTCCCTTCGATTCATGGTGAGGGGTTATGAAGTCTGATCCATTTAAAAATCCTGCTGACGCCTCACCTCCGTTGGGATTCAGACTCTGTTTTGAGTCGAGTAAAACAATACCATGATTCATTTATCATTATATCGTTCCTTGATTGTAGGATTAGCCAATAGGGATCATAATCACCATGGTATGAAATAAAGATACTACTGTTAAATATAATAAGCTCACATAATTATTGTTCCTGTTAATAATTACATTGAGAACTGAATACTCGTTGAGCACTGCTTCGTAAAATGAGCTCGGCAAAAGTGTTCGCGAATTCTCTAACCTATTTCTCTGTATACCGTAATTTATGAGAGTATCATAAATCACAAATTATAAAGAATAGACACTTGTCCTGTACGAAGAGGCAAAAGGCTCGATTAGCCAGAAATGGATATGAACACGACAGTATAAAAAAAAAAAAATTCGCCTACCCTCTCCCTCCACCCCCACTTCCACCCCCTTCCTCTTCCTTCCCTCACCTCTCCTCCCCATCCATTCTCTCTCTCTCTCTCTCTCTCTCTCTCTCTCTCTGAATGTTACTTCAGTTTAAGTATATTTTGTACGATTTTCTTTTATCTATCCATCTATCTAATCTAATAATAATAATTTACAATATTGTTTATATCTAACGATTCACTCGGTTGTTACCTACCAGCAAGGCTGGCATTACGGTACGGTACGGCCTGGTTGATATTTAGCCTATGTGTACGGTATGGAATTACGCAACGACAATTTTACCAAAGTACGATACGGTATAGTTCAGGTACGGAAAAAATGTGCAAATTCCGTACCGTACTACCTTACCTTAGGCATGGATATATTACTTTTGCTCTACGTTGAAAACAAGGGAACAATATTAATTAATTATTAATAATAATAACCAGTAATATAGGATTTTTTTAGTTTTTTACTATTATTCTTAGCATCAGCAGCAGTAGTAGCTATTACTATTTTTATCTTAAGGTCAAAATGTTTTTTTTTCTTTAGTGACTATTGACTTGGGTAAGGAGTAAATGATTATAATGATTAGAGTGAGAGATAGCTGCATGTATGGTGGAGTAGTAGAACGATAGATACTGTGATTGATGGTAAAGCTACTGTTATACTTGAGTTTGGTTACCTCCTTCGCAATCTTCATTTGGACTCAGGGCATCAGCCAGATGCTTGTATTACGAAGGTGAAGAAGAAATGGCCGCCTAGGAACATAACTGTCGGCATGGTAGCAGATACCCGTTTGTTACGCAACTTTTCAACTTTTTTTTTTTTTTTTTTAGCAAAGAGAGAGCCGCCAATTGCCTACTGATCGGTTTGAATAGTTAACTGGTTACAGTTGCTCTTTGTGTTACAAATAAAATTGAGCATTTTTTACCGGACATTCATCAGAGTTAAAACCTTGATTATACCGAAAAATTATAGCAAAATCTCGTACTGATACCAGTCTTCATTACAGTGTTATTGACCAAAAACATGACTGCACTGTCTGTGAAACCCACAGTAAGAGAGCTTTACCAATTACAAATAAACATTACCTTTTATCTGAAATGTTTTTGATTATACGTTTTGAAGTTAACTGCAATTGCGTTGTTTTTTATTTATACTTAATGGTAATTGTAATTGTAACTGAAAAGTTCAAATAATAAAGTACTTTATTTGAAATTGTTATCCTAGAGCAGCCCTCTTACTTTTCGAGAACTCATCTTAACCAAATGCAATAGAGATGTTTTGAGTCGCTACCCAATTTATTTATTATATTATTAAGGGAGAATCTTACCAGCTACTAATTTTAAAAATTGTGTTATTCCATTTATTTCCTTTTTTTTGTGCAAAAAGTTTTGTGAAATTTTTTCCAATATTTAAGTTTTGTATTTCAGTATTATTGAAGTTGTAATTGTAATTCGATAACAGGTCAGTAATTATGATTCTAATTGTAATAGACATAAAGCAAACGTAATCACCCACCTAACCAGCTTATATTACATAAGATATGCGACAGTAGCTACTTCATACGAAATGGATGAGCATAAAAATAATGGGAACAAAAGTAAAAAAAAATTTTATGTATACATGGGAGAAAACTGATTAGAAATTCGGTGATTTTTCCACTGCACTTCGGCTTCTCTCGTGGTACCTGTGAATTGTTCAATCTTTAATAAATCGACTTTATCTTTCTCGGGATCTATGTGGTTCTGCACCCTTATTTGACCAGTCAACCAATTCATATCCTCTCGACCTTCAAACCATTCCTGGACTATTCTGGCCGTATGGATGGGGCAGCCGTCATGAATGAAAATGACAGGACTACTATGAGATTCAGGGCTTCTGTAACACGGTTTTTTGGCAATAACTTTTTATCTATGCATTTCATAGATATAACGCCTTATTCAGAATACACATTATATATACACATAAATTTTGACTGTATTCTGCATTACGTAGGTTGAATAAATTTGGTACTTATAATGTGAAAGTGACTTTTTTTGAAGACGGACCAACTTCCTCAGAGATAAGGTTTCGAGCGCACTCGTACGTAACTTATGGACAGCATTTCTTCCCTCTTTCTCGATGGATGATTGGCTATACGTAACGAAGGCTATACCTCTGGCAACAATGACAAAAATTTAAATACAAGCAAAGCAGTACACCTTTATGAACTCTGAATCCTCTCCACTGATAATTGTCATAATGTTAATCCAACAAAATATGTTAATATACACACACTCCGATTATTTGTCTAACTCCCAAAATAAGTGTCCTAAGAAATTATAATCTACTTTATAGGTTACAATCAGATTGACAAGATGTAGGGAATAGCTGGTGATTTTCAAAGAAATAGTAGACAAGCTTGATTTGATAACTGTTGTATCCAATGTCAAGCAATTTTTATTTATCGACTATCTACCTATTTACTAAAAAAAAAAAAAAAAAAAAAAAAAAAAAAAGTAGACAGTACCGGTATTTGGCTTTAAACCTTCACCAATAATTATCGTCAGAATGATGACTTCATGAGGCTCCACCCACTTTGGCCTCGTCATAATTCAGGATAACAATGAAGGCTATCGTGGCCATTGTTGTATTAGAAAATTTAACTTCTGGCTATAAAAACTCATTTTCGAGTAGTTGTAAGAAATGCTAAATGATCCTCAGGGATCCCAGCATTTGGCCTATACGTTTAATTCATGTATATTGCTGCTATTACTAATTTTGCGGCACTACTGCTACAGTAGTATTACTACGCGAGCACAGATACCCCACCCACATCTATGTATCGTTCCGCCATTCATAAAGTCTTAATATCCAACATGGTAGTACAGACTAAAGAAGAAGAAAAAAAATTATATCGGATGATCCGTTGGTCTGCTTGAGATTTTAGCACTATAAGCTTGTATTTACTTTTGGATAAAAATCTTATTTTAACAAAAATAGTTTATATAAAGACTGTTTTACATAACAATCTCTCTCTTTCTCTCTCTCTCTCTCTCTTGGTAGCATAGTGAATAGTTAATGGAAATGTTCAAAATCCTGAAGGACATTACAAGTATTATAATCACGTTACGATAAATACAAATCAGACCATAAACATTGGATTTAAACTAGAAACTGAATAATTACCTATTCAGGCTATAGTAAGTATGGCCACGGGCTTTCTCTTGACTGTATAAAGTTTCTAGTCGTAAGACAAATGCAGTTTTGCAACCACGGGGACAATTCCAACTCCTGTTACCCATTCTTGACTACTATGGGTTTCAGAGCCGATGAAATAAGGTGAATGGGTTTCTGTCTGATGGATGGGCGGGGCAACATTTCGTAAAACGATGTTTACTTTGCTTACGTAATGAATGTTTTTCGACTCTTGGCTCGCAATCATTGGCCATGGCGTCGGCTAGATCATTTTTACTCTATAAAAATTAGAACTATCGGGTTTAGGTTATTGATAATGCTGACAAAATTTGTGTGTAGTTGTAAAATATACACATATGTCAACTTTCAGCTACATCCGATGTTTTGATAAGGAGCAAAATCCAAAAAACCATGTTACAGAGGCCCTGAATTTCATAGTAGGTGGAAAGGGATAATTCCGCTGGTGAAGTGAAGGGAGGAAGAAATCCTGAAGAATTTTAACGTATTTTTCACTGATGAAACCCTTCAGTCTTGGTGATATCACATATACCATGTAAGGAAATCCAGGCCCACATGTTTACGGTTACAAGCCACTCCTGGCCACTTCGTAAATGTTTCCTCGGTGGTATCTGAAGGAAAACAATCTAAATTTTTTACAATTTACGCGTTGCTTTCCGTAAAAGGGAAAATAATGATATATCGTTTGGGGAAATGTAATGCTAAGTAACAACTCGTGCATTAGGATAATGTTTATTCATCTATGAGGATTAATACTTATTACAAGTTTGCCTCTTCCAACCTCTTATACACTAAAACAGCTCGAAAGCTGATTAGTGGAATTCACGTTAAGAGAGGGACAGCACCACCTTTAGTAAACAGTGTTACAAACAGACAATTAACAATGACAGTAATGACCTGAGATGTTGCAATGCCAGTAACAGCCAATCAATCAATCAGTCCCACTAATCGTGTAATTTAATATATCACTTTGTTCGGTGATAACGATATCACTGCTACAGCACCCCTATTACACGCTAACAAGTTTGTCACCCAATCATGGGCTAGACCCTGAGGTGTTGTATAAATTTGATAGTTATCTGTCCTCTGCTAGTATTCGTTATAGTCTCCAAATGAACAGCAACATATAGTTCTCCGGGTACAGATCGTCGCTCTACGAGAAAGTGGGCTTTCAATGCGTGCTGTTGCACAGCGTCTACCTGACGTCTCCCCACCTCACACAACAGTAAATAAATGGAAAAGGAGGCAAGCTTAGACTGGGAAATTGACCGACTTTCGATAGCATTTATCTATTTCATTTATTTATTAATTTTTTAAACTATAAACCTTATAAACCCGTGAAATTATGAAACCTAAATTACAGTTGCTTTGGTCCTGTTGAACTCTAATAGTGATTCTTTCTCTTTACTTCCCAGAATACCAAGTAGCGTTCCCATAATTAAACAGGCTATAATTAATCTTGATTATCTAGGTATCTGCATATTAATTACCTATTTCAGTTCGAAGACCTCCACCACGAATGACCACCCGTTACGATAACGTCGACATTCGACGAGCAGCATAAGAAGATCCTTTTACCAATACTATTGCTATTTGTGAACATCTGGTATTAAATGTTTCGGCGCCATGACGGTGCGAAGACGTCTGCATGAGGCAGGAATACCTCATAGAATTCATGCCAAGAAGGAATTTCTCGCCGAACGGCATCGTGCTGATAGGCTTGCCTTCGTTCAACAGTTTTGGGAGGAGGATATGGAATTTTGGTCTCGAGTCGTATGCAGTGACGGAAGGTCTTTTACTAGCAGAAGTCACGGCAGAATACATAACTGAAGACCGAGTAATATAAGGTGAGTTTCTAAAATCATTAATAACAGTCAGACTATAATAATTATAAGCAAGGGTAATATTATAATCAAAAGATATTAATTTTGTCAATAACCATGTATTTTCCGCTAATTAATTATATTGCCAAGAGAAGTGTGAAAATAAAAATTCTTCATTGAAAACCCCCCATTAGTTCTACTATGGCCAGCTTTCAGGCATTAAGCAAATGCATTATTAATGTTATGAATAGTCACGTAGACAAACTTATAATATAGAGTACAGCCTGTTTACTGAATTAAAGAATATCATATCATAACGGACTGTTGCAGATCAAAGTTAATGCTATTATAAGTATTAATCCTTGCAGATGAATAAACATTCTTAACTTATTGCAAGGGTTGTTACTTAGCATTTTATTTCCCCAAACGATATAGAATTATTTTCCCTATTACGGAAAGCAACGCGTAAATTGTTAAAAATGAGATTTTTTCCCTTCAGATACTACAGAAGAAATTTACGAGGTGACCAGGAATGGGCATGTCACAGTAAACGTGTGGGGCTGGATCTTCTTATATTATATGGATGATATCACCAGGATTGAGTGGAGGCTCACTGGTGAAAAATACATTGAAATTCTTCAGGATTTCTAACTTGTTTCACTTCAACAGCGGAATTATTCCTCCCCTCCTGCTCCTGTCATTTTCATTCACGACCGCTGCCCCATCCATACGGCCAGAATAGTCCAGGAATGGTTTCAAGGTTGAGAGGATCTGCAGTTGCTTGAATGGCCAAGTAAGGATACAGACATGAACCTCACTGAGAATATTTAGGCTAATTTGGTAAAATGTTGGGAATCTGAGAGGGAGAGGAGACCAGATCAACTTATGAACCTCTGGGAACACAATGGAAACTCTTCCACAACCGACCACAGATCGTCAGAAACCATGAATCTTCTATGCCTAACAGATTGCAAGAGGTGATCTAGAAGGAATGTGGCTGGACTTCTCACTAATATTAAAAATAAATGTAAAAATTGAGTGTGTATATTTGGATTACCCCATGGCTTCCGCTAAACTTCCATGTCGTATGATGTAAAAAAAAAAAAAATAGTAAACAGACCTATGCATATCGTTTAGCTCCAGGTCATGATTATTATAATTTATTTGTTAGAAAGGTGAATTTGATATTTTAAAGGAGTTCAAAATCCAAAGGGAATTTCACTATCCTGATTTTTTCTTAAAAAAGTATCTAAAAAGAGAACCCTAGGACAATATCATCAAACTGCATTTCTCCAAATAGCTCTTTCCACAATGGAAAGGTAAATGACTGAAGGGGCTGTTTAACAATAGAGACGTCTGTCTCTTATCCTCACACGAATGATGATAAGAGCGAAAGGAATTTCTGTCCGTATGACATTAAAACATTTATCATAATTAATATATTAGAAAATATAAGCCAAGTAGATATGTTTATCCATATCATGTAATAATTATTGTAATGAACGGCGTGTAGGGAATAACCTCTTCAGTATATTCAAGAGGGAATACAAACCCAACCATGAATACATGAAACCTCTGAACATCAACAATTGTTTATCATTGGCAAACGAATTAAGTTTACCATATGGGAATGGTTAAAAGTTTGCACCAAGTTTGGGAGTCCTTCTTCACTTTCCATTACACGTTGTGGAATTTTCTCTGTCCCTAGTAGTTTC
>NC_061102.1:45797223-45799723 GCF_015104395.2 Macrobrachium nipponense | reverse complement strand
TATATATATATATATATATATATATATATATATATATATATATATATATATATATATATACTTATACTACCTGGCTAGAGCCTGGTGGCGGGCAGTAGGCGAGCATTGTTTGAACTGTAATATCGTCGTTATTTTTCATTGTAGAAGAAAAGTAAGAGCATGTTTGGAATCCGCTTGAAAAGGTCTATCAGAATAATGTGTTTTCTTTATCTCTACAACTAATATTAAAGAAGGTTTGATCCAAACACCCGGCCGGATATTTGGATCAAAACAGCACCCAGCTAAAAGCCGTCCCTTAATATTATCATCGTTATTTTTCATTGCAGAAGAAAAGGAAAAGCATATTTGGAATCCTCGCGAAAAGTTATATCAGATTAAGGCTTCTTTCTTCATGAATATTATAAAGAAGTTAGCATGGCCATCCAGATCAAAACGTCATCCGATGAACCATCCCCTATAAAATCTACATTGGTTCAATTCGGTCCAGTAGTTTCGCCGTCTATAGAGAATATGATTGCACACATACTCCGATCCTCACCTTTATAAGCTATATTTAGATGTATATATATACATACATACATACACACACACACACACACACACACACACACACACATATATATATATATATATATATATATATATATATATATATATATATATATATATATATATATAAGAAGTTTTTGAAAAATAATAAAATCAATAAAAGACAGAGTGCTTCGTACACGTAGATATAGATCGTTTACGTGGGACAAATGCTTAGGAATATGAAAATTCTTAGTGTTGATCTCGATGTCCAAAAGTTTGTTGGATTAACACTAAGAATTTTTATATTTCTAAGCATCTGTCCCCATGTAAACGATCTATATCTACGTGTACGAAGCATTCTGTCTTTTATTGATTTTATTATTTTTCAAACTTTGTTCAACAAAAATAAATCTGACCACATTTCTAATATCCGACAATGTCACTGTATAAAATTGCAAAATCTTGGTATCTGTGTTCCCAACCTTAACCAACGTGTGAGTTCAATTTTCAATTTTTCTTCTTATGTCTTATCTAAACGTGAAGAATTTTTATTATGCTTAGGGTTGTACTTTTGCTTGCCATGCTACAAACCTAATTATAACAGATTTTTCCTACCACTTGAGTCCCTATTCCAGCGACTCCTTCAACAACCATTTAAATTTGACACGAGTAAATTTTAATCTCAGCTATCAGAAATCACTCAAAGAACTTTCAGGAATATTACCACTGTTTGGACTCCTTAAAAAAAAAAAAAAAAAAAAAACTGATGTTAATATTTTGAAAAAGTTAGCTAAAAATAAAGATCTGATTATTACTAGACCAGATAAGGGTAAAGGTACCGTTCTAATGAATAGAGCCGATTATATTAGTAAGATGGAAGTGATTTTAATGGATGATAGTAAATTCCCAAAAATTGGCAAACCTGATTGCAAACAAATTTTTAACACTAAAGATAATACCAAAAATATAATTGACCCAGCTACTTATAACGATCTCTTTTGCTCTGGGAACTCTTTCGGTATTTTGTATGGTTTGCCCAAAAAACAAAGAAGTCGTTCCAATGAGACCAATTTTATCCTCTGTTCATGCACCTAACGATAAACTGGCCAAATATCTAGTTCCTCTTTTAGAACCGCTTGCGTCCAATCAATATACTGTAAAAAAAACTCACAAGAATTCAAGTCGTATATTTTACAAGAGGACTCTGATCTTTTTATGACAAGTTTTGGTGTAGAGTCACTTTTCACTAATGTTCCTGTTGAGGAGACAATTGAGGTTATTTTAGATAAGATTTTTATTGAACCCAGTACCATATATTTTAAGTATGACCGCAATAATTTTAAGAAGTTACTACAACTGGCAGTGCTGGACACTGCCTTGATTTTTAATGATTGTCTGTATAAATAGACTGATGGGATGGCAATGGGATCACCCTTAGGTCCCATATTTGCTAATATCTTTATGTGCTCCCTGGAGGAGAAATTGTTTGATAAATGGGATCATTTTCACAATAAAATTGAGTTTTTATGCAGGTACTTTACTGATAACTTTTATCCATCTCGTATCTTTTTTAAACACTGTAAAGCCTTTTTAAATAAGAAACAACTTGATTTACCAACTATTAGTATACGGTTCCTCGTAACAAACTATATGCGAGTATTCCTTATATTAAAGAGGATATATTTAAAAAGGATATAAAGTCAATTATTGAGAACATTGTAGCATGCTGCAAGTTATTTTAATTCCAAGAAATCCACTTACAGTTGGTTCTTTTTTTAAAATCAAAGACAAACTCTGTTCAACGTTGCAATCAATGGTTGTTTATAAATATTCTTGTCCCAAATGTGATTCGGGGATTTACGTGGGATCGGCCAAAAGATTGCTGAAGGTCAGAGCTGACTCACATGGAAGTGTTAGTCATCGTACTGGCTGTAAATTGTCCAACCCTGAATTCTCTAACGTCAGAAAT
>NC_061102.1:45782907-45796723 GCF_015104395.2 Macrobrachium nipponense | reverse complement strand
TAACGTCAGAAATCATTAAAAAATTTGCCATGTTGATATCAAATACACCGACTTTTCTATCTTGGGCCAAACAAGCGACTTACGCGAACTGCCCATTCTTGAGTCATTATTCATTAAGCAGTTGTCGCCAGGATTGAACTCACACACCACTTCTGTACCCTTGTATTTGGCGTGAGCATGTTTTCTTCGTGGCTCTGCCTTCCCTCCTTGTCATCTGTCATTTTCTGAAAGAGCAGGCGCTTTTTTAAATACTGTTGTTCGCTTCCTTTTTCTTAGTGATTTTTTTTTTTTTGTGTCTCTTTGTTTTACAATTTTAACTAGTTTAGGAACTTTTCAATTAAGAATGATTGTTTTTATATGTTTTAATTATGTGACATGTATTTTAACTCGTCTGTCAAATTCATTTCAGCCCTGATGATGTAACAAGCTTTTGTTACGAAACGCGTCGGTAAATAAATGAATCTTTTCCTGTCAACTGGTTGTCTCCTTGTCACCCATATATATAATAATATATATATATATATATATATATATATATATATATATATATATATATTTATATGTATGATTTTTTATAACACATGCTCTGTATTTTGCATGATAAACAAAATTCCGAAATTCTGGCCCACTATTTGTGAATATAAAGAAATCCTAGTCTATGCAACAAAACCTCATTAGGTGGGTTGCACAAGTTTACCAATGCTTTATGTATGAAAGGTACTTCTCCTGGCTAACAAAAAATAGAAGTGAAGTGATCAAATAAAACTCAAGTTCAAACATTTGCAACAAAGATACTAAATTCGGTTGCGGGCAAGTGAATATTGCAGGAACTTTATTAGAGATTAATGAGCAACTATTTTGCTGAATATCCATGCACCACGGAATGTTAACCATCATATATTCCTAGAGCCAGTAACTTGAAAACTGACTATACCATATTCTGCCTTAAGCGCCTTAGTGGCGTAGTTGGTTTGTTGTTTGCTTCTCACCTGGGTGGTCGCGGGTTCGATTCTCGGCCATTCCATTGAGGAGTGAGAGATGTGTATTTCTGGTGATAGAAGTTTACTCTCGACGTGGTTAGGAAGGCACGTAAAGCCGTTGGTCCCGTTGCTGAATAACCACTGGCTCCATGCAACGTAAAAACACCATACAAACAAACAACACTCTGCCCTAATGACATAAAAATAGATAAAATCTTATATGGGTAACTACAGAAAAATATTAACATTCAAATACATCGATTATTTGTAAAATGTACACGCTAAAAATATCTAAATGTCAACCCAAACAGTAGGATAAGATGATATTTGTTAATTTTTGGTAACTAAGTCAACTGATAAAATTCTGCTTGTGTTACCATTAAAGCTGTAAAATATTGTTTATTTTCTAAAAAAAAAAAAAAAAATGCATAATTAAAGCAATGTTATGTTGCCATTTCGAAAGATCACAGCTTTAGATTGGCGGAGGGCCAAGGGTTCTGTAAAAATACCTCCATAAGATGTACTTATCAAGAAAATTTCTGGTTGCATCAGTTTGTTTCATTCCTTCATCAGTATATGTAGTAATTACTCTCATCTTTTTAATGAAAAGTATTTTCTTTAAAAAAAAAATCCCAGGTCACGTGTATTTCATTACATTCCATTCATGACGTTTTCAATTGCGAGATATGAGTTTCGTTCTGAAATTACTCAAAGAATTTAAGAGTTTGTAGAACTGGCTGATTCTTGAAGATCTTTTTCTTCATTTTCCTAATATACATTCATCACCAAAGAATGATAGAAAACAAAATTCCTGAGACGGGAAGGATTTTTTTGTCTTTCACAAAACAGGCTACCAAGTTCACGAAATACGCACATTTTTAGAGAACACCAACACTTCAGTCAAGATGCAGCTCTTTCGTGAAATAGGGAGCCGTCAACTGCTTTCAGTAAATTGTCGAAATAACTGACTATTTCACGACTCAAAATAATGTATGTATGCATGTACGTACGTATTGAGCCTTAAGGTCCTAATATTATTCTCCTTTAATGGTACGCAATCTTAGGACAAGCAAATCATGATACGAAGGTTTTATTCCTTTTCTTGATTACAAAAATATGGCACAGGTATAATTCTAAACCATATTTGAGGTTATGGGCACTATTCCTATACTTTATATTTAGTTTCTTGTGATAGATAATTTGTCACGGATATTCAGCAATTTACAAAAATGTGGTTTTTAAAAATATGCTGAAAAGGATATGGTGCCATTCTAGATGACGATTCAGCCTCCTAATGGTACCTATACTACTGGTGTTTGAATACCACTGATTGGTAACGATATCGACTCTTTTCCTCCACATGATATCCCCACCTCAACTTGCAAACGAAATATAAACCTTTTCCGTCATCATTTTTCTCGGCCCAGACAGAAATATAAAGCAATACATCTCCTTGATTTGTATGGGATGACGCCCAGGAATTTGGTTGATGTTTCATAAGAAAGTCACGAAATGGGGTTATAGGAGTCATCTTGTAATATCTTCGGGCTTGGTATTTAGATTTTATTTCGGTTCACGCTTTGTACTTGTCTATCATAATTCTCGTTTAGCTGTAAATCTAGTTTAGAACATCGCTTAAAAAAGCAAAGAATCCATGGAACACAATGACAAGGCCATAGATCCCTAAAAAGTCGAGCCTATGGAAAATATCGTGCGAGGGACTTCGATCTCCGTAAGGTCGCCGGGAATTTCTCTTTGTCAGGTCACGCGTTCGCCTTGACGTGAAAAGTTCCTGGGAAAGAATGGAAGAAAAGAGAGCGGGTTAGGGTGACGAGTGAAGGGGAGAGAATCTTTGGGGCAGAAGAGGGGTCACTTTAGTCCCGATAGACGGGCGAGGGAACCTCCTCCTAGTAGTACCAGTCGCTCACTGGTAGCATCTAGTGAGGCATCACCAAGCCAGTTCTTCCTGTCATCTGGCAATAAGAAGAAGAAGAAGAAGAAGAGGCTTTTGTTGGCCTTGTGTTTCAGTTGACTGTTGTTCGTCGATGAATTTTCATTTGTGTCAGAGTGGCTGTTCGACGCTGCGCCTGAGAAGGACGTGATACGTTGGCTCATAAGGTAATTCAGAACTCTCGAAACCATTATGTTTGTGTTTTTAGATATGCAGATAAATGTCTTACATCACTTCACGTTTGCTGCTATTACTATTCTATGATAATAGAACCCTAAATTTTGTTAGGGAACTTTTCCTGCGTGATTTTATTCCTACCGGATTACCTACCAGGCGATTGATACGAAGGTGCAACGAGGAGTTACATTATAATTTACGCCAATCCCATTATGTAAACGAGTGAAAACTGTATGCATGATTATGCCCGGATATAAACGGAGAAAAAAAATTACAGAATGAAATTTGATCGAGTCTTAGTTCCTCGTGTCCAATCATAAGAAAAGTAGAAAAAGAAGCACGGGATGAAGAATAAAATGACAATGTTCATTTCGTCCGGTACCGGAGTAGCTATTTGTATATCCGGGTAACCTTGATCAAAATCTTATATGTGGATACGCGCTCGTTGGCATGACAACAGCCATAATGTGGAAGCATTCCCAATTCGAGTATCTTATCATTTCCTCTCTGACAGTTAAACTTTTCATGATGTGAAAAAAAAGATAACAATAAATAGATAAAAACTCTCGTTTCAGTGTTAAAAGTAAGTACTAATTTATTGTCAAAACATTTATACATATTTTAGAAAGAGGAATATACACTTTTACACATATATGTCATACAAGTACGGTCAGGGGCGCACGCGCGTATCAATCTAATCTAACTCTGACAAACAAAAGAAAAGCTAAAAGAAGGAACGATAAAAAAAAGTTTGAGTTGATCGAAAGCGATGAATATAAGGAAAACAGGCCACTGGTACGCTGACCGACTTGACTAGATCGTCTGAGAGAAGTATGGATTTTCCCTAAATAAACGTGGATGAACAGTGGCTAAAATAATATCGATCAAAAAGGGTTGAGTGGCTAGGTATGGGATCGAGACATAGGGTCTGTTGAAGAGGTATACCTATGCAGTGAATGATCAGACATTTTATCATTAAGTCAGTTCTGTCGGGAAAGGAGTCGGGTTTTGAAATCCCACCGTTATTCGAATGCTATTCCATAAATAATACAAGATAAAATCCCTCGGTATTGAAGCAACACACTATTTCAACATCACACCATCTCTTTGAAAGGCATATTTGGTAATCTAATGAGTGTAACGTCTTCAAGAAATGGTTCAAGAGAACCGAGCGCCCAAAGTTTGAATAAATGTTACAGGTTGAATCGCATTCTCATGAAATTGAAGTAGACAATCAGATTGGAGATTAGGCGCAGCTATGATTGGTAGCTTTATCTAGAAGTTAGTGAATTCGATCGATTACTGGATCCCTATTCAGACATACTTTGAAGGTAATTACGAGCGAAGCGAAGTCTTACTGCAAACTGGCTCATTTCTGGCGGCCCGGCCCTAACGCTATTCAAATGCTAATATCTCCAAAAGTATTGAAGATAAAAGAAAAATCCTTTCGGCAGATAAAACCTTACATCCTTAACTTTCATCCCATATAAGATTTATTTTAAAATCATCATACATTCACATTTAAATGATTTTTAAATTATTGCCTGAGCGTCTTACGTCATTCAAATGATAATCTCCAAAAGTATTGAAGATAAAAGAAAAATGCTTTCGGCAGATAAAACATTACATCTTTAAAGATCATCTCATATTTACTTTATTTTCAAAATATCATAAATTCACA
This sequence comes from Macrobrachium nipponense, assembly GCF_015104395.2. Lineage (NCBI taxonomy): Eukaryota > Metazoa > Arthropoda > Malacostraca > Decapoda > Palaemonidae > Macrobrachium > Macrobrachium nipponense. Next base: position 45,791,934 of record NC_061102.1, on the reverse strand, counting down.
TTTAAATTATGTTTTAATTATTGCATTATAATTTTCGCCACGGCCCAGCCCTAATGCCATTCAAAAGTGTCGAAGGTAAAAGAAAAATTCTTTAGGCAGATAAAATCTATATTTCAATTTCATCTAATATAAAATTTATTTAAAACTATTTGAAATGCGATTAACGATCATAATTATGTAGCAGATAGCAGATAGTTCAGTGATACCTAGCTAGTTAACCCTTTGTTTGTTTGTTTGTATGGTGTTATTACGTTGCATGGAACCAGTGGTTATTCAGCAACGGGACCAACGGCTTGACGTGACTTCCGAACCACGTCGAGAGTGAACTTCTATCACCAGACGTACACATCTAACATTCCTCAATGGAATGGCCGGGAATCGAACCCGCGACCACGGAGGTGGTAAGCAAACACCATATCCACCACGCCACTGAGGCGCTTGTAACCCTTTGATGGTTTAACTTGAATCTTCGCGAGTCATCGTCTTTTGGGAGACCTGCAGGTAGTTAGCAGAGGAATAAATTCGTTGGAATTTGGACATGAACAATGGCGAAGTGGTAAAGAAAGAAGCATCTACATGGAGAACAGAGTCAAAACCATGATCAGAAGCTACAACCTGCAAGGAGGTCAATAGTGAAAGGCAGAGAAAAGGGGTGGACGAGAAAACGAGACAAGAAGCACAATTTGAACTAAACAAACGAAGCGATGTAAAACGATAACAAAAAAGATGCAGAGCACCAAAGAAGAAATACAGAAATAACTTGGCAGAAAACTGTTGCAGACATAAGTTGGAACTTGGCATTACATCATATCAAGAGCATCAGCATATTAAACAATCAGTGGCCAAAACAAAGTAAGTAAAATGATGGTAAAAGAAATATAACAAACCTACATTTGTGCCACATTCATGCTACACAACAAAAATACACTTGACAAGCGGAGTTGTGATAACATACAATAACCAAAGTTACTGAGCAAACAACATCAAATATTATATAAGCTGAATTGCTGAGATTAATGAAAGGTTATCATAATAAGGCAATAAATCATGTAGCTCAGAGAATACGTATAGCTGAATCACGAAAATATGGACACATGATGAGTATGTAAATAAAGACAAATTCCACGAGGGCAAGAGAAACGAGGGAGAACTTCAAGGCCTTTCGACTTCTCGTCCTTTACTTAGCAGACTGCTAAGTAAAGGTTAAGAAGTCAAAGGGCTTTGTAGTACTCGGTCGTGTGTGTGCGTGCGTGAATTATTAACCAGAGAAATGTTCTGTAATGAATAAGAATATATCTCCAAAAATATATGTCAATAATGAAAGCATAATCAATATAATGTACATTAATAACTCAAACTCATATTAGCCAACGCCAGGTTTCAAATGAAGGTTCATTATCTGCATGAAGACAGAAGTATCAACAACAAAAGATATGCTTCCAAATCCGGAATCACTCTGCAAATGGGTATTAAATATCTGAAACCCTTTATAGAATGTATTCTTTTACGGAACACACTTAATTTCCTTAACAGCACATCAGCACTTTTATCAGTCTATAGAATTTCATTAATCACTTGGAACAATCCAACAGAAAAATATCTTGAATAAATACGACTCAACCCGGATGGTTCTGATACCAGCGCATCTTTTGCCATCCAGAGATTCCTAAATTCCTAAACACATCTTGGTGTCGGCCCAGAAAAGTAGGCCCATGACGCCGGTTGCCTAAACTGTTCTCTTTTCGATGCCAATCACATGTATTCTTGCATCAGTTCTTTCTTTTGATCACCATTCTGTACCAACTCGATGCTATGCAAACTGTTCAGGAATATAACCAGAGAATATTAACATTGTTGTCCGCGACACAGAGATTCCATAATTATCGTTCAGAATACATACATTTTTCCAGTGACGATGACAGGGCAGTTGAAATACTTCTGGACGAAGGTACGGAGCCGCTACTCGACACCTCGCCAGAGTCGACGTCATCACTTGCTATCAAAACATCACCTCACCTGCTGACTACCGTTGCCATACGAGCAAATGTTGAAAGAATCAAATAAATAAATAAACACCTCAGACTGACCATCCATTCGACCCAAGTTGCAAAGAAGGAATCTTTAAAATCATTGCAATATTTATCGTTGATGAGTGAAAAAAAAAGGCTCACTGAACATACTCATATCAACGAACGCTAACGATCTATGAAGTCATTGATATCAACAACAGTATGGAAGTCATTACCCTCACACGCAATGACCGCCTTACATTTCGACCTAGGATTCGAATGGAACGGTCGATACGAACGAAACAGAAATAATTACTCTTACTTCCATATATATATAATATATATAATATATATATATATATATATATATTTATATATATATATATATATATATATATATATATATATATATATATATATATATGTATATATAATCGATGTTCATAATTCAAATTGCAAAGCAAAGCTATATAATACATTTATATCTAGACAACTAGGTTTGCAATGCCTATATGCTATTATTATTATTATTATTATTATTATTATTATACTTAGGAGGCAGACCCTCTTTCCAGCATACTTTATTAAAAGTAATGGCTACTTCAGCAGCGTTACACTTGTAGAGAGTCTTCTCTATTTTGCGAATAGCGGCTTTTTCCGAGGTAGAAGCCCTCCGTCAAGCATTTCAGCAGTGTAGTGTGCTGAATTAACAGTCGAACACAGCTCCGATGATCGGCTCCCCTTCCTCGACGTCCTTGTAAGCAAGACGGAAGACGGTCTCCGTACTTCAGTCTACACAAAGAAGACCAATCTAGGACTTTGCCTCAACGGAGACAGCGAGTGCCCCGCCAGATTCAAAAGCACCACCGTCAGGGCCTTCGTCAGGAGGGCCCTCTCTCACTGCTTGACCTGGCAGGAGACTCACCAGGAACTCGTCCGCGCCTCCCAAGTACTCCTGAATAACGGGTACTCAAATGAATTAATCAGCAAGGAAGTCCGCACAGCCCTGGAGAAATGGTACGGTAGTGAGAGCCCTCAGCCCCGCCCCCAGGATAATATCAAGCTGTACTACAAAGCCTTTGAGTTCCCATTTCCGTAAAGAAGAGGACCCCATTAAGAAAATTATTTCTGAAAATGTATCCCCGACTGACGACACCAAGAATATCGACTTAATCATATATTACCAGAATCGGAGGACGCGCGACCTTATTATGAAAAATAACCCCTCTCCACAGGTACGAGAACCCCTGAAGTAGACGCATGTAGTGTACCAGTATACATGCCCAGTCCGCGAATGCAGCGGCGCCTCCATAGGTATGACTACCATGCGCTTGTCGAAGAGAGACTCGTGCCACGCCCAAGAGGAGGCTACCAAGAATCACGCCCGCACCAAACATCAGGAGGCCATCTCCCGGGATGTCATCATACATAACACGAAGATCATCGGGAAGGCCCCTGATGCCCGTCGGTTGCGCCTGCTGGAGGCGCTCCTCATCCAGCAAATAAAACCTACACTGAATACAACGCAGGAAGAATTTCTCCTCCCTACGAGTATGAGACCTGCCACCAACAATGACACCACCGATCACGACAACTCCACAGAAGACAACGCCCCCGAACGAGGTACTCCTGCAGCCGACGGAAATCAAATTAACCGTGACGTCCCACAGCGTAGCGCAACGCCCATCAACGTTACAGCATCGCTCAGGAGGTCCAGACGGCTGCAGGATCTGCAGCATAGTAACCATCGGCTCGAAGAAAGTAGCTTGAGACCTGGCTCAGGCAACCAATGAAAACGAAGACTCACCGCCACCAGCCAATAGGAGACAAGCATGGGGCAGACCCCCAGCTGTCAACCACAGATATAAGGAGGACGGACACCACACCAAGATCAGTCCACCCTCAGCTTCCCAGCCCGAGGATGTCAGGCAGCTCCAGACGAAAGCTCGCTTTAATTAAAGAAAAGAAAGAGAGAGGAGAAGGAGGAGAGAAGGAATGAGAGAGAGAAGAAGAGAGCAGAGAGGATGAGAGTCCTGTTAATGGACTTTGATGACTATTTGGTTTATCATAGTTATCTGTAAAATTCAAATATATACACCTATTTTGACCCTGTATTTGACCATGACCTCTATAGGCGCTCTACTAGCCTGTTTAAGTAGCAAGGAAAAAGCCGCTATTTTCAAAATAGAGAAGAATCTCTACAAGTGTAACGCTGCTGAAGTAGCCATTACTTTTAATAAAGTATTATTATTATTATCATTATTATTATTATTATTATTATTATTATTATTATTATTATTATTATTATTATTATTATATCTGTTTGGAAATTTTTCTTTCAACTATAACATCTCAAAAATTGAAATACAAGACTGGTCTTGCACTGCCACCTGCTGACTTCCTCCTCATGAAAGTAACAAAAGTAAGATATTTACGTTTTTTCATAAAGACATCCAGAAGAATTGAAACCAGACTTCTTAAAGAATATTTTATAGGACGAAAATTAGCAGCATATCTATAATATCTCATAAAACTACTAATTGAAAACATTGCAAACTGAGGTGATCATTTGACATTAAAACACGATTCTTGAAGATGCATTTTGCAAATATGATCACCAATATACACGAAGACGTTTCCTTGATTTCTAAAAATGAGAAATATGAGCCAAAGCCAGAGAATGTCAAGGGCAGAGCTGTAGCCTCAAGGCGACGTCAATAGCATGAATTCAGTTCCTTTTGCACTCTTGGTCGATGCCATAAGGGGAGAGCAATGAACCCGGAAAGAGTGCTGGATCATCAATAACGCAGATGGAGTGAGTGAGGGGAAACTACGCGAAATGATTAAGGTCACTCTTACGTTTGCAATGATTAGTTTTTTGCTTAGTCACAATGAATAAGTGGATATGGAGACATCTTAGTGACAATATGTATAAAAAGCAAAGAGAAGAAAGAAAGAAAATAAGGAAGAAATCAAAGATAAGCTTGGCTTGTTGCATAAGAATGTGGCTGGCGTTCATGTGTCACAACCCATTTGATGAGCCAGGAGAGGAAAAGAAACAAAAAAACAAACCAAACCCGAGGAGATCCCTTATCACGAATCTGATAGAATTTATAGCAGGAACTACAGAGCAGCCTATGATTAAGCTGTCAGAGTAGCGTTAGGGTCGATTCTGACAGAGATGACCCTGATCCGAGGAAAATTCGGTTATCATTATCAATATGAAAATCATGACTGTTGTTGTTGTTCTTTACTGATGATAACGATTATTGGTACTACTACTTATTGTTGCTGCTATTTCTGCTGAACTTGTAAAATTATTACTGTAGTTAAACCTATCGTCGCTTTCAATTTCGGAATCATAACAACCTATACGGTGCAGTGACATCACATAACAAATCCACGAATGTTAATCAATCGCCGCGGTTGCCACGTCATGATTATCGTAGGGCGAGTATTTCTGTCATTTATCAAGTACTTTTGCTGCTGAATTCTCCACTTTTAGCTTTCTACCGACTAAGAAATGTATAAAAAATTCTTTCCTGAAGAGATGCCAAACTGGAATGATTAACTAATCAATTTCTTTTTCAGCGAAAGGGTAGAAGGTATCAAACAGCCACTGATGTATCATGTGTGCTGTATATCATAGGCGGCCGAATATCATGACGGAATTAGTCACACATCCAGTAGGTCATCCCAAAAGATAAACGGTCCACGAACGACTGTGACCAGTTTCTTACATAAAAGATTGCGTGCTGATGGAACTGTAAACTCTTTCTGTATTGATGAATGTGTTTTATGATTCTGATTGCGTCTTTATGGTCTTTTCATGTTTGAAAGAGAGAGAGAGAGAAAGAACGAGGGGAAAAACTGGTCAGCTGCTCATCGCTCCATATGGTTTTGCCAGAAGAAAAAACTAACCGAGTTCAATGGAATTCTTTAAAAATGTGTCCAAAACCATAGTGTACTGTGTAAGCATTCATAAATGTATATCCGTATCTTTTCTAAATTTTCTTTTGTATATACTCAGAAAGGTAGATTGTTGAAGTAATATCTCTAAAAACTGCTGTAGGTAGATAAGGATGAACCATACAATTTTCTTTTCTTTTTGCGCGCTCTTTCGTGATGACTTGTTACCTTTCAGTCATGACAGAAGAGCTTGCAAACAAACATAATTACAGACAGAAATAATATGAAGAGCTGTGTTTTTACAGTTCGTTTTTATTACATGATCTTGTTCATTTTGCTGCTAATACAATAGAGAGTAAGTAACCGTGTTCAGTCTGTAAAGAAAATTGCTGATGGTTTCACTAAAGTCGTAGTCGTTTTGATTAGGAATATAAATGTATTTGAAATTGAATTTTGAAAACTATTGATATGTTGCATCAGTTTTTGACAATAAGTTTGCTTTAGTAGTACTGTGATTCCGTGCTATAATCATAAATTAAACAATGCACAAGACTTTTCCTACATGTTGTAATGATTTGGAGGCTTATGTAAAATTAGCTTTTACTGTAAAGAAAACTTAATTTCCGATCCGTCTTATTATAATGTTAAACAATAGCTTCTGCTATTGGCTTTTCAGGTGCCTTTTTGATGTCATCTTTAACATATTCATTTTAGAATAAGAGATGGATAAACAAAATTTTCAAGCACACAAAATGTAGTTTTAGATTCTTGCTTTATTTATGTATATGAGCCCCACTGCAAAATAAATCAATTAACAGATAAATTAGCAAATTATAAGGAAATTTCAAATTACTTTTAAATAGATCCATCGTATGATTTATAATTTTTCGCATGAGAAAATTATTAACATTTAAACCAGGGTTACTCTATATTAGACTTGGCTCTTTCAGGAGAGTTGGCAAAATGAAAACAAGAAAGTAAGAGGCGTCATTCATATATTAAAAAGAGGAAATATGTTAAGATAATAAGAATTTCATGCTTCAATCACTAAAACTTTTGGTTTGGCGTTTGGCAAGTACAAACGAATTGTTCGTTGCTTAGTTTTTCATTCAATATCATTCGAATGGGATACCAAGCTTTCGAACAAGTACTTGTTCGTAAAGTACGAAAGACTGATGAGCACAACAAACCAAAGATGAGCAAAATTATGTGATTGCAAGTAGTGAAGTAGTGATTAAACAGAAAGCTGTCCCGTATATATATATATATATATATATATATATATATATATATATATATATATATATATATATATATATATATATATATATATGTATGTATGTATATATGTATGTATGTATATATATATATATATATATATATATATATATATATATATATATATATATATATATATGCGTGTGTGTATGTATATATATATATATATATATATATTATATATATATATATATATATATCAGTATCTATTTTTTATATATATTCTTTATATATCTACCCGAAAATGAGAGAGATTATAAATAATAGTATAATGGATACCACGATGTGGTTATCCATTTTTGCTGAACTTTACTGATTGAAATCATAGCTGAAGATTTTATAGTTGAGCACCACAGCAATGGCAGGAGATTAGGTTCAAATAAATCTTTACCATATAAGATGACAATAAAGATCATGGAGGGCGATTTTGTTAGTCGCACGATAAAGTCCCCTGGATTCATCCAGAGGTGAAAGGTTATCTTGTCACTGGTGAATTGATATGAAGAGTTGTGTGGAGAAGAAGAAGAGAGAGAAAGAGACGAGAGAGAGAGAGAGAGAGAGAGGGATTTTATGTCTGGTATGATATTCAGTTTTGAAAGAATAATTTTCTGATAAATTACAAGCTGACACCAACAAATTTTCTATAAAGGAGATCCGGTAAGGTAGTAAGTTCGTTGTAAATATATATATATATATATATATATATATATATATATATATATATATATATATATATATATATATATATGTGTGTGTGTGTGTGGTGTGTGTGTGTGTGTGTGTGTGTGTTTGTGTGTGTATGTATGTCTATAAGTATATATACATATATTTATAGTATATATATATATATATATATATATATATATATAGATATATATATATATCAAATTACCTTTGAAGTCAAGATCAATCTGATAGCTCTAATAATAATTAGCCTCCACTTTAATAGCCTACTATTTTTGTTGGTCACGAGAGGGCAGGTACCAAAGCATATTCTGTATAAGGGGACGCGTGAGTGGTTTTATGTTACTGTTGTTTTGTTATAAATAATACTAGCATTAGTAATAAAGCCATACAAAAATCCTCCGTATTTACAAGGTTTTACTGAGCACACAATTAACAAACAAATGAATTGAAATAGCGACGTTGAGAACCTGTCCTTGAATATTGTCCTTCAAGAATTCCCAACTTATATTTATTTCTCAAGTGTGGGAGACGTTTGTGACGAAGCTTTTTTATTGCCCTGTCGAGACTCAGGTAGCGTGACAGTATTATTCACAGAAACTATTAATAAATATTTGACTGAATTTTCGGATGGTTTGTCACTTTAACAAATTTCAGTCAATTTTTAATGTAAACAATATTCGCATTCCGAGGTTGATAGACTGATTTTCCTGCCCTCTAAACGTTTCACATGTTCATTTCTGTAGCAAAGTTACAGTTTTAATAAACTGCAACCCAGCCTTTATCCTTCTTCTCCTGCAAATATGGGTACCTCCGTTTGAAATGCTGGCAGGGGAAGTTTGGCAACCCTGGCCTCCGCACATAACCCAACCTGGAGCACTGAAAATTAAAATAGCTAATAGGGTTGTGACTCAACCTAACGTCACCTAACCTTACCCAACATAAGTCGCTTGGTCCTACTTGGCGCATGGGGCAAACTCGCCACTTAAAGGCCTGTCCACACGAGCGGGCCTGATCGGCGTGCTCCAGGGTTGACGGGCAAATTCTGGCTGGATTGCCCGTGAATGGTGTCCACACGGGTGAGGCGATGGAGAGATGTGAGTGCCCGATGACGCCAGTAGTGTGTTCAGTGCGGTATGATAAACAT
>NC_061102.1:45760407-45777907 GCF_015104395.2 Macrobrachium nipponense | reverse complement strand
CTACCATAACGGCAATCACTGGAACTGTGTAGCGTTCTGCGAAAAAAAATTTGTCCTCTCAATCATCTTCTAGTTGTGGAACTGTAATTGTCTTCAGTGTAGGCGGAACTTTAACCATCTCATGATCCCCATGTAAGTGTCTCATGAACACCTCTGTCGATGAATTGTAGATTCGTTGGTTGAGCACCATAAACCGTTCCGAAATGCCTCTGCATGAGTCATTATTAAGGGTCTGTGACTCCTGTAGGTGTATCCTAACACCCTCTTTGATAATCTGTGGATTCGCCATCTTCCAATAAAGGAATCGTAACCGTCTCCTTGTTGCCGACTTAAAAATATTCCACGACTTCCATGCAAGTGCTTCCTGCACCTGCCTCTTAGAAGTATCGTAGATCCATGGTTTGTCCCAGATTTTGTCCTGAGACGGATCTACACGAGCCATCGAAAATTTCTTGTCCCTGTATTTGTAGCGGTCTGTGTTCAGACCAAACATCTGGCGCAGTAGATCCTAAGTTGTTTTCGTTGTCACCACTTGGTGTGAGCTTGGGAATTCTGTAGTCATCATGTGTCCATGTTTCATCATTAATAGGTCTTAACTAACCCCATTACAAGTCTATGTATTACTAGAAACAAATTCCTACTGTAACACACAAATTTGTCATGAACTAACATGCCCAACGTTATAATCAGTTACTAACGACTGAAATTCTTCATTAAAATAAACATGGTCTTTATCCACTGGCCCCTTTTAAAAACTTACTAGGAGAACTTCTATCCCTAATTGTCTACTCACAATTAATCCTTAAAATGACAAGTACACCAACAAAACCCCATAACGTTTATACACCAAAATCCTCGTAAAGTTTATACAACTAACCTGCATCGAATATAATGATGACTCTTATTTCTCTCTTATGTATCCCAAGATAAATTCCACCCCCTCTCTATCACAGAAACCCTATGTAAAGATACCATCAAAACAACTTAATCCTGATTACAGGGTTCCCCTTATAAAAAAATTAATTCAATTCTTTTATCATATTACCAAGAGTAGTTGGTATCACCCACTTAAATTACCGCCGTACCATATCAGTATCATTTCCCGAATGACCCCTGTAATGGACCGTACTTGGTCCTGCAGGATCTTAAATGCAAAAAAGGAAATGGGACTGAAATGGGTGCAAGAAATTGAGACCAACAAAGGAGGAAGGAGTAAAACAAAACTAGAAAAATGGCCTTAAACTAATTTTTTAACATCAATATGTTATCGTTTATACAATGTTATCGTTTATACATTATATACAAATAAGTTCAGTAGTAAAGGTACGATTAAACAAACAAATGAATCAGTAAATAAAAATAACTTAAATTCATACGAATGAGCTCAGCAAGTTACATAAAACAAAAAGAGTGTAAAATAAAAATATGCATCACAAGCATGAGTAGCACACAAATTTTTCTACAAAAGAGCAATAAGCAAAAGTCAAAATACAAAAGCAAATAAATAAGAAGTGCTGCAAATAAAACATTACCAGAAAAGTAATTGATAATACAATCAAAAGACACTCATCAACATAACGAGATCGTTGTCTCTATACAAAAATCATACTAGACACAAAATCATGAAAAATACTCAATGAGATCGTAGTCTCGATACAAAATCACAAATAAGCCCACGTTCTATCAAAAGTAACCATAATAAGGCTACAAGAATGAGATCACTCTCACAGACGAAAACAGCCGAGCCATCGAGACAGCATCTAGTTGTCGAACAGGAACACATCCTCACACCAGATGAACGAGGACGAGTCGTCGAGACAACCCCTGGCTGTCGAACAGGAACAAACACGCACACACACACACACATCAGGACAGGGTCATCCTCCAACATGAGGTCCCTCACAAGGACGAGGTCACTCCAAAGGACATCCAGGTATCCATACCTGGCGCTGCTCATACAAAGACTGCTCTTCTGACTCAAGTACTGGTTATCAGGTAACCATACCCGACGGGGATCTTGTACTGACTCGCTGACCAAATACTGACTGTTCAGTACTCCTCGATACCTTGCTACTGACTGACTCTGTCGGAAGACAAAGAGACAGATGTAAACTCAAAATACAGACAAACACTAACAGGTAAGGAGGCCACAACCACAAGGGTACAATCGACAAACTATTGTCCTAGAAAGACTGCTTATTCTTACAGCCCTTAAAATTCTTCACAATGGAATGTCATCATCTAGAATTCCTAAAAGCAGTATAAATCTCTGAGTAATCTACTCCGAACGAAAATATCAACAATTGGTCTCATCCGAGATATAACAAGATTGTCAGCACCTAATAACCTGTTTATTCAACACATCCCCAATCAGCAACATTGCCCTGTCTAGTTAGCTTCGTAAATCCCGAAATCACAATTAAACTCAAATTAGCCCCAAATCTTCATTAATCCTCACTGGGGAATCCTCAATGAATCCACACTGATACCACATAACTACATTAATCCTCAAAATCCTCACTGATACCACATAAACACACGAATCCTCAAAATCCTCATTGATATCACATAACCACATTAATCCTCAAAATCCTCATTGATACCACATAACCACATTAATCCTCAAAATCCTCATTGATATCACATAACCACATTAATCCTCAAAATCCTCACTGATACCACATAAACACATGAATCCTCAAAATCCTCATTGATATCACATAACCACATTAATCCTCAAAATCCTCATTGATACCACATTACCACATTAATTCTCAAGATCCTCATTGATACCACACGGGTACCCAAAAATTGCCCAACCCCATTATATAACCACCAATTTAAAATACACCACAAAATGCTAAATCCTAACCCATTTAAACACCCCCAAATATACCCCAAAGTAAACCATTTGTGATACCGTCACATGTATATAGCACCCAAGAAATCGCCTCATCAGGATATAAACCTCAGAAAACCACAATCCATAATATATACCATAATATATCGCCATATTACCACAGGTGAATATAACCTCATAAAATACACCACCACACCAAGGAAACTGTAAAACCACAATGCACCAATACCACCCCCAAGAGCCATATTACCACAAAGAACCACAGTCACCACCCCATTGGCTCATAAAACCAAAGATCACCACCAAAAATCATAACCACCAAAAGTCATCACCAAAATTCAACACCACCAGAAATCACCAAAAATCAGCACCACAAATCACCAAAAATTATCACCAGGAATCATTACCGCCAAAAGTCATCACTCCAAAAAATTTCTTATATTTCTCAACTCCGCATTATTTTCCCACATATTTCACCCGAGTTATTCCACTATTACAACAATTACTCTGGGTTTTTATGCCAAATTGCTGCAGTTGTGCATAATAAGAAAATAGTGAAAGAAGAAAAGAAAAAAATGTTAAATAAGATTGATTAATCTCGTTTTATTATCAATTTGCAAAATCTAGAAAAAAATGCAACTGAGCAGTGTACCTTTTTATCATTTTCCCGTCTTCTTAATCTTTGATATATGTGTCAATTTCGACTGACCTGTCTTTTCATCTAAGACTATAAATCTGTTTCCTCTCTTCTCCTCAATAACTCTAAAAGGACCCTCAAACTTTGGACCTAACTTGTAATTTAATTAATTTCTCACATTGATTTTCAGGAATACATTATCTCCAATAGCAATTTTAACATTTAATGATTTCTCGTTGCTTCTTTGTATCATTTCTCGGGTCTTAGCCTCGATATTACGGGTGAGACAAGCATGTCTCTCCATTGCTGTGGAAATGAATGCCTCAATTGTTTCCCCTGCATGATGAGGTATAGGAAATAAATCGGATGAGCCTGGCGCTTGGCAACCAATCAATGTTTCAAATGGATGCATTTTGGTAGAATCACTGACCATAGTATTGTTATTTCTAACCGTATCTATATATCTATCAAAGTTTCTATCATTTCCTCCTATACTCTTCCTGAGACCTTTGAGCACTTTCCTGTTCACATAACCCATTCGTTTCAGGTCTGTATGGAATCATTTTACTTTCTGTATCCCCATGACTTCTGCTAGACCCTTTAAGGTCCTGATTACAAATTCTCTACCATTGTCGGTCAACAAAACCTCGGGCGAACCACGAACCACATCTGCAGATGACTCCTTTGAAAAATGCTACAGCTAATTCTTCGGCTGTTTTATGCTTAAGTGGAAAATTTTCCCCTGTCCTCGTTAGTTCATCTATTACTAGAGTCACAAAAATTTCCTAAGATATGTATTCTCATAAAAGGTCTACTTGGTATCGGATATGACCCTAATTTGCAAGAAGTTACCCTTGCGGGTTTGAAAGCATTGCGCACTGTACACTTTTTCAAAAAATTTTCCACATCTGTCCACATATTTCTCCAAATATACTTATTACGCATCTCATTATATGTCTTTTCTACCACCAACTGTGGACTATTAAACTTGCAATGTACCATATCTAAAACCACTGGAATTAGGACTCTCGTAATCACGATCTGTGTCGTGTCCCCTTTACTTTCACTTGTCCTTAATTTATATTTAATTTTCCTGACCAACAGATTACCTTCTAATTCTAAACCTGAAAAACGTAACTTATAACCTTTCCTGATTGATTCCCCTCTGAGGAATGCTTTCGTGTCTGCCAAAATTCCATCCTCATCTTGCCTTTGTTCAAAAAGACAGATATCCCATTGTACAGAGTAACTAGTAACCACCCCAACTTGAAATCCTTCCGTATCATAAAAACTTCTACTAAGGGCATCTGCGACTACATTTAACTTGCCCTCTATATATTTGCTCTTTGCATCAAAATATCTGATGGTTAGGAATCATCGAGCTCTTTTGGGCGACGGATCGGGCTTGTTAAAAAAGATCCAATAATGGCATTTGGTCTGTCAGGGCTTCAAATTTATTCCCCATTAGCAACACTTTAAAATGAACCAAGCTTGATACTACTGCAAAGGCTTCCTTATCTACGATAGCCATTAATCTTTCATTGCTCCCTTTTGTCCTAAATTTCCTGCTGTAATAACCTATTGGATGGAATCTTCCTTCAAATTTTTGCATAAGGCAAGCACCTATACCCACCTGACTGCAAACCTACAAAAGTATCCCGCCATTCCCAGAAATGACTTAATTTGTTTCTTTGTCTTAGGGACAGGAAAATCTGCAATTGCTTTGACTTTATCGTCATTTACTCTAACTCCCTCTTTAGATATGACATGACCTAAATATGTAATTTGTTTCTTCAAGAAGGAACACTTACGTAGCTTAATTTTCAATCCTGCTAACCTAAGTCTCTGAAGTACTTCCTTAAGCACTTCTAGGTGTTGCACGATCGAGTCTGTTGCAATCAATATATCATTCATGTACACAAAGACATTTTTACCCAATAGCCCGCGCAAAACTGTGTTTACTGACCCCGTGAAAGTCAAAGGACTACCTGACAAACCAAAAGGCACCTGCGTAAATTCAAAATGTCCCTTGGGCACTGAAAATGCAGTATATTTCTTGCTATTTTCACTAAGAGGAACCTGCAAAATACCCTGCGTTAAATCACTTGAACTGTAGGAATTATGTCTCCCAATTTCTACGAAATGGCCTGGTATGCATGCAACTGGATAACGGGCAGGGATTGTTTTCTCGTTCATGTATCTAAAATCGATGCATACCCGAACAGATCCATCCTTCTTAGGCACTGCCAACAGAGAAAAGTTGCATGAGGACGCACTAGGTCTAACAGTTCCTTCCTCTTCCCATTTACTGACCTCTATCTCTACCTGTTCTTTGATTTTGAAGGGTATGAGGTATGCAGGAATAAAAATGGGTTTTGCCCCTTCTTATGTTCTAACACATTACTCAGTCCTAACTTATCCCCTTTTAAAGCTACAGTATCTCTAAATTCAGCCGAAAGTTCGCTTACCTCTTCTATATGCTCTTTGCAGTTTGCATTAGCTAAATGTTCCCTAAAGATTTTCCTCCTTGTTTGCATTTCTGCCTCTGAAAACTCAGTTCTCTCCTCTATGATAGCCACTGAACCACTAACATTATTCCAATCTTGGAGGTCTATCACAGTGTTCTTCTGATACTTCCTAACTTTATCATTACAGTTCAGTAATTCCACTTATATACTGCCAGTATTGGATACTCTGTTCACTGATACGGTGCTAATAATCCCTCTTAGTTTCTCGCTACCCTCAATTATGCACACCTGTTTGGGTCTTTCCAATTCCCTTAGTTTGTACCTGGATTTAAAATAACATCCTCTAATAAAACACATTTATATTTGTGGTATAATGCATGCATCTTTTTGTTCCACATCACCATAAATATCACCCATATTTATACCAGTGTCCCTTATTCCATCCACCATAACCCCAATGTTAATACCAGTATCACCACTGTTATTTCCCATGTTACCCCTGTTATAAGCCCCATTATCACTGATATCCCCATCATAACTGCCATTGTCACTTCCATTATCCCAAATATCCCTGTTAACACCGCCGTGATCACCAATAACCCCGTTATAATTACCAACACTACCGCCAGTATCCCCCATATCATTGGTATGCTCACCAACACCACCGCTGGAATTTCTACTGGTATCATCGATGTGGCCACCATGTTCACCCATATTTTTACCAATATCACTGCTGGTATTCCCGATATCAACCTCTGTATCCTCAGTTTCACTTCCCCCCCAGAAAATGAATGTTCATAGGACATCAGACGAACGTACTTTACAAGCTTGCGAACTTCAAGCCCCAAACTTAAAAAGTGCTTGAGATACACCTAAAAAGTACCCGTTTTCGTGTACACTTTTAGGTTTGTGCAAGCCTTAAATATGCTTGAAATAAACCTCAATAAAAGCCTTGGAAGAGCTTCAAAAAACCATGGTATAAGCCTTCAAAAAGCCCATATAGAACCTTAAAGGGGCTTTGTAAATGCCTCATAATTACCTATTAACTGCTTTTAACATACATTGTACAATCCTGTACAGAACCTTAAATAGGCTTTATAAATGCCTCATAATTACCTTTTAACTGCTTTATACAAACGTTGTAAGGATATTAAACAATCCTTATAGAGGCCCTGAAAATGTGTTTACAAGGTTTATTTGAACCTTGCAATAGCTTTGAATAATAATTTTCAAGACCATAAAATGAAAGTTCATTTACCTTACAATAAATAACTCAGGAGAATGAAAGTTTTAATCTTGCTTATCATTTATTTTGCACTAACATGTTCCAGTGAGGACTAACACTTTACAAGTAAATAGTCAAATAATGTGGCCTCTTGTTTTGTATATAAATAACCTACAAATGCACTCGATTGATTCTTACCTCAGTCACAACAACCTCATTCCATAAAAAAATTGACAGTATAAAAAGTATATATAAAGTATGTATGTACATACATACATACACACACACATGAGACTTGTGCTAATGGACAGCTATTTTTTATAAAACACATACACATTAAATAGTCTGTACCATACTGAAGATTGCAACCACTTTGAATGATACAAACAAAAGATGAAAGATTCAAATATATCACATCCCACCAAGCGCATGAACCATTTGTTTTGGTTTTATTTCTATATTTCTTTTGGTAACAGATATATGCATGTACAAACACTGAAAATATACATGAAATAAACCTTATAAAATATGCTAATATGTAGATACATATATATAAAAAAACATAATTTGGACGCACACACTTCCATCTCCCTTCCTATGTGGAGTCATTGATTTCTTCCTCATAATTTTCACTGAAGCGGTAATAGCTGCCAAAAACTGACAGTGGTACAGTTCCACCTTTTCAACCAGATGCCATGACACAATTCAGCCATGCCTCAACCTCCACAAACAATTCAAGTCGCATCCTGAAAAAGAGTGATATATATGTAGTTTTCCCTCTCTCACATTAGGTATTGTATGTGTTACTGTAGCCTACAGTGTTTTTGAACTGATTTTGCAAATCTTTAATTCAAGTTAATTGCAACTTATTAGTAACAACTGATTAACAAAAAATAATATACATGAATATACCAGTACAATATAGGGTAGGGGTATGAAATTTCACAAGATATAATAAATTAACTGTTCTTGTAACTCACTACTCAGTCCATTATACTGTAATAAGATAATGAACTTGCAGACCCTGAGAAAAATATGAAGCTATACCTCATTCATTTTATCCTGAACCGTGCAAAAGGGAATAGCCCAGGTGAGTTTGTAAGCCAAACGCTGATTTGCTGCTACCGTCCAATTACAGATCTGAATTATTTATTTATTTTTTGCATTGGTTTTACAAATACAGTGCTTTATCACATTCCATAAAAATGTAAGGGTAATATTATCACAGCATTGAAACCTAAACTGAGTTTTAAAAAAAAGTAATTTTGTCGAAAAATTATTTTTTCCTATATACAAACCTAGGTTGTCTAACAAAAGGATATCCGCGGGAACGCGCCGCCGCTACCGCATACAAAGAGTTCAAACTTGAATCGCTGTACCTGGGTCTGGGGTAACTGCGCGGGGTGAGCCCGGCCAGCTTGGGTAGGTCATTGTGATACCATTCTTTGAGCCGTTAGAATACTTAGTCTAAACAGACACACTCTTCAAAAGGGGGGCCATAACTCAAAGAGGGGTGGATGAGGAGGGCCATTAATCTGTTAGACAACCTAGGTTTGTATATAGGAAAAAATAATTTTTCGACAAAATTACTTTTGTTCCGACTAAGTACAAACCGTCGGTTGTCTAACAAAAGGAGACTCGAACTGAGGATGGGAAGGTGAGTGACCTGAATGTACCCCTTTGAAGAGCCGCCAATAACTTCACACGACCTGATGTTAACCCAGACCCCCTACTCCTCATGACACTTTACACGGTAAGGATTCAATAGGGGAGAACCCAAGGGGCTCCGGCTGTTGTCCTAACCTATGGTACTAATACTCACTCAGAGAGCTGTTCCTGAAGGATTCTTAGCCATCATTCTACGCTCCAGGTAAAGTCAGTAGTGGCCAAGTCGTGTCATGGACAGTACAGTCATACGTAGGATATTACCAGGAAAACTCACTCATACCCCTTACATTCGGCCAGACTTAGGCGGGAATTGCTGGGAGTGTGTGTGTGTGTATTTCCAAATTGAGGTACGCAGTGCGGGTGACCCACGCCTAGAGGATCTCTTGGGCTGCGACAATGGGGCCCAGAGAGAACACTTCTAGAGATTTGAACGTAACTTCTCGTAGGTAGAAGGAGGTGAAGGTGGTTTGACTCTTCCAGGTGCCTGCTCTCAATACCTGACCCACTGAGAGGTTCTTCCTGAAGAGCATAGAGGAGCCTATGCCCCTAACTTCGTGAGCCCTCACCTTTGGCATTGGTACTTCCTTGTTTTCGTAGGCCCTTCTGATCCAGAAGGAGATGGTATTCTTAGCCACCTCTTTCGGATGCTTGCCCGTGGTCACGAACAGCCGTTTGATAGCCGGTCTGAACTGTCTCGTCCTCTTGAGGTAGGCTTTCATGGCTCTGACCGGGCATAGAATCAGTTCCTCTTTGTCAAAACCGGTAAAATCCCCCAAGGAAGGAATGGTAAAAGAGGAAAACATCTCCTCTGGCTTGTATGGGTCTTGAGTCTTGGCTACAAAGCCAGGGACAAACGAGAACCCCATCTCCCTCCAACGCCTGGTGTGTGACACTTCGTAGGACAGCGCGTGTAGTTCGCTGACCCTCTTCGAAGATGCCAGGGCTAAGAGGAAAAGGGTCTTCAAGGTGAGTTCTTCAAGGAAGCTGAATGTAAGGGCTCATAGGGAGGACCTCTCAAGGATTCCAGGACTAAGGCTACATCCCAGTGGGGAGTCCGTAGCTCTCTCGGGGGACAGGTCTTCCTAAAGTGCTTGAAGAGCAACAAAATTTCTGGAGATGCAGCGAGGTCCATGCCTTTCAACGCGAATACTTGATTTAAAGCCGCTCTATAACCCTCCACTGCCGATATGGATAGTCGTTCATCCTTCCTGAGGTGGTGGAAAAAACTCGCTAGTTGAGGGATGGTGGCCTCGTCTGGGGCAATGCCTTTATCTTGACACCAATCTTGAAACCGTCGCCACTTTCCCTGGTACAATCTGCCTGAGGAAGGTTTCACAGGATTGGCCATGGCCTCAGCTAACTGCCTGGAAAAACCTCTATCGCGGAGGATTTTGATGACAGTCTGAACCCGTGTAAGCGGAGGGCCGACGGATTTGGGTGTAGGCATCCGTTGTTGGTTTGGGCGAGGAGATCTATTCTGTCTGGTAGGCTTACCGGGTCCTCTAACTGAAGATCCAGCACTTCTGGGAACCAGGGGGCTTCCGGCCACCAAGGAGCTACTAAGGTTACTCGCAGGTTCTGCGAGTAGCGAATCTTCTGAAGGATCTTCTGGAGGAGGGGGAAAGGCGGAAAGGCGTAAGCGTCCAGGTTCTTCCAATCTTGCAGGAGGGCATCCTCCCCCGCTGCCTGCGGGTCTGGGAGTGGGGAGAAGAACACTGGCAGTTTCCTGTTCCAAGCGGTGGCAAAGAGGTCTATCGACGGAGAGCCCCACCTCTTTATCAGGCCATCTGCTACTTCTTGATGGAGGGACCACTCTGTGTTGATTATCTGTCCCCTCCTGCTCAGATGGTCCGCCCAAACATTTTTCTTGCCTGGAATATATCTTGCCTTGAGGGTGATGTCCATTTCCTCTGCTAACTCTTGGATTTGTACTGCCAGGCGACAGAGATCCAGTGAGACTGTGCCCCCCTGTTTGTTTAGATATGCCACCACCGTGGAGTTGTCTGACATTAGGCCCACCGTTTTCCCTTGGAGTTGAGACAGGAAGTGCTGAAGGGAGAGGAAGACTGCCTTCAATTCCAAGACATTGATGTGAGCTGCTTTCTCTTCTTCCGACCACAGGCCGCTCACTTCTTCCTCCGTCAGGTGCGCCCCCCACCCTTCTTTTGATGCATCCGTGAAGAGAAGAATCTCTGGGGTTCTCGGACTGAGAGAGATGCCCCCTTGGAGGTGGGAAGGCACCATCCACCACTCCAGGGACTTCCTTACTTCTTGGGAGAGAAGAATTTTGCTGTTGGGGTCCCCTTCCTGAGGAGACCATTGTTTCTTGAACAGCCACTGAAGCGGCCTCATACGCCTTCTGCTGTGAGGCACTAGTCTCTCTATTGAGGCCATGTGTCCTAAGATGGACTGGCAGAGTTTTGCCGTGGGAGGGCTGGGCCCCAAAGCTCTCCGCACTTGAGATACTAGGCGGAGACACTGTTCTCCGAGGGGAAGGCCTTCATGAGGATGAATCTAGTGTCATTCCGAGGTTACACCATCCTTTGTCTGGGAGTGAAATCCGACTTGTCGACATTCACCACCACTCCCAGTTCCTGAACGAATGACAAAAACTAGCTGAAGGTGCTCCGCACACTGCGCAGCCGTCTCGGCTAAGATGAGCCAATCGTCCAGGTAGCGGAGGAGACGGATGCCTCTTGCGTGTGCCCAAACTGACACTATCTTGAAGACCCTGGTGAACACCTGTGGGCTGTGGCGAGGCCGAAGCACAGGCAGGTGAACTGCAGAGTCTTTCCCTTGCTGACAATCCTGAGGAATTTTCTGGAGGAGGGGGGTGAACAGGGACTTGGAAGTAGGCCATCTTGAAGGTCTATTGAGGCCATGAAGTCTCCCTCCCTGACACAAGCTCGAACGGAGTCTGCCGTTTCCATCCGAAACTTTGTCAGAGAAAGGAACTTGTTGAGGGGTGAAAGGTCTATGACCGGCCTCCAACCCCCTGTTGCCTTTTCTACCAGGAAGAGTCTGGAGTAGAACCCTGGACCTGGATCCTGAACCTCTTCCAACGCCCCTTTCTGAAGTAGCTTGGATATTTCCTCCTCCAGGGCCCGTCCGCGGTCCGAGTCCGGTCGATAGGAAGGGACTTGGATGGGGGTAGGGGATAGAGTGGGTGTAGACTGGAAGGGAAGACGGTAGCCTGACTTGATAACCTGCAGGGTCCAATCTTCCGCTCCTGCTTGCTGCCACACTTGCCAACTGGCAGCCAAGCAACCCCCTACCTTCCGCTGACGGGCAGGATCTGGCCTAGAATTTCTTGCGGGGACCTCCCTCTCTTCTGTTGCCCTTCTGCTTCCGCTCCTTTGATGGAAAGGGACGAGTCTTCTCCCTATGGAACTTGTCCTTCGACACAGAGGTAAGGTTTCTTCTCTCTCGCCTACGCACGGGAAAAGCCGGTCTCTGCGCTTCTCTTACCTGTTGGCTAATCTGTGGTGCTGGCCGTGGTCTATGGCCCGGGGTTGCGGAATTGGAGAGAGCCCTAGATTGGAGAGATCGCTCCTTCTTCTCCGCTGCCTTGCGAACTTCTTCCGCAGGAATAAGTTCTTTCTGGAACAGCGGGTTTTTCCGTAAGTCCGGGAGGAGGTCTCTCCACCAACTGGCGATTTGGCCTCCTTGAAGGCATTCTCTCTCCTTTTCCTCCATATTAGCCCACAGGACCGCTAAGTTGTCTGCTTGGTGCGAGAGTGTCTTGATCCCACACTGCATGAACGAAGACAAGTTCTGCTGCTGCTGAGGCTGGAGCTCGGGTACAAAGAACTGCGGAAAAGTGCTGCCAGTAGACAGTTCCATCCATACGAATTCGTAGCGAGGGCCAGAGCTAGAGCGCGATGAGTCCTTCGGTTTCTGAGGGAGAGAGCAAGAGGTGCTTTTTCTGAAGGGCGTCCAGACTGACATCTAAGAGATCTGCAACGGTCCCTGGAATATGCAGACTCCCTTAGTTTGTCACCTGTTGGCCTATAATACCTGCTGGCCCCCTGAGCAGGGATAGGAAGCCACCTCTGTTTCTCAGATACCCTAGTTGGTGAAGTCGTGGCTTCTCGGGACGCTCTAGCCATGGCTAGCCTAAACCTGGTTGCTCCAGGGGAGGCTGACCGAGGGGGGCTGTGAATTCTTCAGGTTGAGCACCTTATGCATCTCTGACTGAAACTCCTGGTTCAGTTCCTCAGTTTCTGCTAGGCCATTGGCGCTTCTAATCAACGACAGAATCTGGTTGAATGATAAGGGCTCGGGCTCCGCAGGTGAGCTAGTCTGACTGCCGTCCGAATCGGGGTCAGAATCGGGCTCCCCCTCGGAGCATGAATCGGGCTCGGAATCAGAGTCAGAACTGTCACCCAAATCTGGAAACAGTTCCTCTGACTTCTTTTCCAAAAGGAACTTCTTCCTGGCTTCTTCCATCCTACGGGCAGACTCCTCTAGACTGGTGTTCTTCTTCTCCACTTGCTGGGAAACCTCCTTTTTGGAGCTTAAGTAGTCCTCCACCGCCTGTTTGACCAGGTTCGCAATGTCCAGTGCGGGAGTGAGGACCTGGGCCCCCACTGTACCTAGGCTAACTGATGGAGGTGGTGCGGAGGTACTAGGCTCATGCCTAGCTTAGCTTTTTCGGGCATCAACGCTGGCACTGGTCTCTCAGCGCGACCTAGGCCTTGCGGCATCGAAAGGTCGCCATTGATGCTCCTCCTCCGAGCGTTGTGGCTGGCTGGCTTCTTGCGTCGGGTTGCCGCAACTTCTGGAGGGGAGGGGGCCTCCGGCTCCTGCGAGTTGGGTCCCGTTCCGGGCTCCTTAGCACTGTCCTCAGGATGGGAGGGTGAGGCATCAGGTCCGTCACCGGATCCCTCCTGGGGCTGGACTGATTGTGCCCGAGAGGAACAGGGGGTTACCTTGGCACCCGGCTGTGTCTCGGTACTGCTATGGTCATACCTAGATAGTTCGGCCTTTAGGCTAGGCGGGAACAAGCTCTCGGTTGCAGACCCCTTCTTGTTACGCTTCGAGGCAGGAACATGGATCCCAGCCCCTAGGGTAGCTTCTTTCCTCTTACCTGCTTTCCTAGCCCCCGACGACGAAGGTTTCTTTAGCCTAAGTTTCTTGGGAAGGACACTAGGCTCACTAACTAGGTCCCCCGTTAATAAGGAGGAAGGATTACTAGGCCTAGTGTTCTCCAATTGGGCACTATCCCCCTCACACACGTCCTTAGGCCCCACAGTAGTCGGCCTAGGCCTAGGCTTATCGGCATCAACATTAGCGTCACTGAAAACACTCTCATGCGCCTCATAATAGAGCCTCCACTGATCATTATTCCACTGCGCACAGGTTGAACACGATGCATCAGGGGAACATTCAAAACCCCTACAAGCAATACACCACAGATGAGGATCCGAGGTTGGCGAAGGCAAAGATGTACCGCAACGCATGCCATCGGAAACACACACACAAATCCTCCCCGAAAAACCCACCATAGATCCGCCTTCCATACTTACAGGGAAGTTAGGATGCTAGGTAATACTAAAGGATAAATAAAAGGATAGGAAAAGGGCACTGGGGAAGCACTCAAGCACAGGATGTCACAGATATATCACGATAAAGAAAGACTACAGTCGGCGGTCATGCGTTGTTTATCTCAAGTCGGGTCAAGGCGGAAGGAGTAGGTGTTGACACGACGGCTACCGCGAAAAGAATGGTATCACAATGACCTACCCAAGCTGGCCCGGGCTCACCCCGCGCAGTTACCCCAGACCCAGGTACAGCGATTCAAGTTTGAACTCTTTGTATGCGGTAGCGGCGGCGCGTTCCCGCGGATATCCTTTTGTTAGACAACCGACGGTTTGTACTTAGTCGGAACAAAATTATTTGGTACTAGAACCAATCCCTTTCTCAATATTTACCATGAATATCTGTTCCTCAAACACTAATTGCACTTACATCACCCATTACTTTTCTTTCAATGCTAGAGGTCCTCCAGCAAGGAAAGGGTAACTCTAGGGAATATTTCACGCCTTATTTTCTGTTTTCCATAAAAAAAACTGGAGGCAACTTTAAACATAACTATTTTTGCTATTTGATATTTCCTCACTTAATGACTAGCCTAGTATCTATGCATTCTATATACTATTGGTAAGGGTTAAGAATGCGGGATCCACTGACCATTAATGTAAATAAATACAACCTAACCTAATATTACTTAATCTAATCAACATAGCCCATGTTATCATTAAAATGCTGATTTATTGTAAATTGACGAAGGTTAAGTTAAATAAGCCAAATACTAAGTCAGACTATAGTAGTTCTACATAAAGAAGTTTAAGAGGATTCCACATTCTTTACCCTTAACCCTTAGGTATTCTCCTTAACTCAGAGTGGTGAAAATTAAAGATTTTGAGATGTCTTCTGAAAATTCACAATTTTAGAATTATGTCATTTAAAAAAAAAGACAGCTTTCTGATGTTATTTTACATATTGTTTAAAGAAATTCAAGTGGGGCAAACCCTCCAGCACCTCAATTTTTAATTAAAGTTGAAAATTGTCCTCCGGTACCAGAGCTTCCAATTTGTGGCACTGTCTTAACTTTTGGAGTCTACTTCTTTTTATTAGCACAGCCTTAATAGCCTAGTAAGAATCACTAAGTTACCAACCTTTTATTTGTCTATCTATGCAAAAAAAAAAAAAAAGGAAAAAAAACCTTGGTCTGTAAAATAGGAAGTAACCCTTTATTCTATAACCACCCAACAAGCATGGGGGCCTTATGGGAATCAGGGGTTTTGGGTGGACTAGCCTAACCTAACCTCTGCGTCAATCAAGCATTACCTAGATGGGGGTGCCCCCTACCCCCACTTTAAAGGTAAAGTGGGGCTTCTCCCTCACATCCCTTGACTTAATTACTAAGCCGGGGACGGCCGTAGTACGCCATAAATTAGGTATACCTAGGTACCTATAGGTAGCTAGTACTAGCCTAGTAGTATAGGTTTACTTAATTTTTGGCTGAGACCTTGTCACCTTGTGCAGCCTATATTCTCGCCAATTTTAGTCCAGCCTAAAGGTTTGCTCACATTAAAACCCTTACTACAAAAGCAACTCTTCCTAGAGTCGTCGTTGGTATTTCAATTCCCCAAAGAAATTGCAGAATTACATAATTCTCTAAGTAGACTAACGTTGCTTTTCTCAAATATTGATATACTAGGGATAGGTATATACTATAAAATGATAGTGAAAGATAATGGCATAAGCTGCTATCACTTACCTATGGGCCCTGGCTTTCTCACGTCGTCGTAGGGGTATTTACCTATATCAGCTGGCATGCACTTGCATGTAAATTTTATTCAGCCACTTTGTCAAACAAATTCAGTTCGCGTGCGGCCCGCAATTTGTTTACGCTGCTGCCAGAGACATCTGGTGGCGGCATTTGGTGACCATTTCCCACACAGTTCAAATTTCTCGATCACAGATAATTGCTGTATCATTTTGAGCTTATATAAACTTATTTCAGTACTCTACATGCTGTCGTTTGCTCACCAAACGAGGACGAATGTTTAAAACAACAATTAATAAAGGAAGTTTTTAAGAAATGGAAAAACCTTTAATTTCCTTCGAAAGGTGAAAATGAGGTTTGTACATGTTTTTGTACACTATAATATTACGATTTTTGTGCATCACTATATTTCTGCATGTGACAGGTCTAAAATCAATGAGAAAACGCATAATTTACTGTATATCGAGTTACATTATCATTGACGTCCTAAGTATGTGAAAAAAACGTTTGTTGGAAGTTTGTGAAACACTCACCTAAAAAGTGCCTTCATGAGCCTGAGATGAACAGCGTATTTGAAGCTCACGAACGTTCGCTTCCGGGGGGGTTATATCCGCATATCCCAACCATTATGCCACTAACACCTGTATGGACCAATATCCTGTGTCTCCTACATGCAGGATGGCCCAGCAAAAGCCTGTTGCCCAAGCAACCCCTTTTATTACCAAAAATGGTTCTATCAGTACTCTATCCCCCAGAGCAAAATGTGGAAAATATGAGTCTCTTTGTATTGTATTTTTTGGATCGGTCCCATTAAAAAATGTACTATCCACCGTGGGACATTTGGACATGTGTTTCTGAATTTGGGAATAAATAAGTTCCTCATCTGATGTGGGTTCAATCTTTTCATCAAAGCTATCTACAATGGTGTCTGGGGCGTCGTGTAAAAGCATGGAAAAATGCAAAATTTTCTGAAAGTTGTTAAGTGAGATTTTATCACCATTTACCCATGTGGAATTTTCCAACTTCTGCATCCCTTCTCCCGCTGAGTCAAAAACTTTTGAGCTATACTCAATAAGGTTTTAATTACCTTTCCTAATCTTATAAAAACCTCTTAGGTCTCTCACTATATCTCCGTGTTCCTTTCTTTCATAGGCTGCCCCCAGAAATGCTTGTGTATTGGAAACTATAGCATCTACATCACAAATCCCCATTATTGAAATCTAACAAGGGTTTTGTCTCTGTGAACGCCTTTGCATCATTTTTAATTCCCTTGGTGTTTAAGTAGTTGTTCACTCCCTCAATAAAAATTTGCACTGGCTGAGACAGAACGTCATCAACAATTCCCCGA
>NC_061102.1:45740407-45752907 GCF_015104395.2 Macrobrachium nipponense | reverse complement strand
AGATATATATATATATATATATATATAATAATCTATCTATATATATATCTACATATCTATATATATATATACTTATCTATATAATATGTTATATATCTGTATAGATCTATATATTTATATAGTATATAGTAATATATCGAGTCTATACATATATCTATATATACATTCTAATAAAAGGAGCCCATAAAAACACCAAAATATAGAGAGAAAAGTACTATATTTCAGAGACTGCTGTCTCCCTCTTCAGGTAGATGAAGAGGGAGACAGCAGTATCTGAAATATAGTACTTTTCTCTCTATATTTTGGTGTTTTTATGGCTCCTGTTATTAGATGGAATTCTGTTGTTACAGAAAACATTTTTACCAAGCATAGACATATTAATATATAATATTAATTATAATATATATATTATATAAATATTATATATTATTATATATATGTTACGACCCTCCTGTGGGGCCGTGGTGCAAGTTCTTTAAAGCACCAGGAAAGAGAGGGCAGTAATACAGTGTCCAATAAATAAAGGTCAATGGAGACAAAAACACGAGAGAAAACTTAACAATATTTATTACACAAAACAATAAAATAATCAACAGTCAGCCTTGTGACTATAGGACAAATATAAAGTCCTTAAATTAAATCCAGTAGGATTACCTAACCTCTAAAACTATATCCCTAAGATAGTAGTAAAATAACACAAGGAATAAATAAAGGGCCCAAACAACCTACCTATAACTAAATAAGGTTAGGAAGGAAGGAGTAGACATAAAGAAAGAAAACACTTATTCCTTTTCTTATACGAGAACTTCAAAAATAATGAAACCACAGAAAAGCTCCTCATAGTTTATAGAGGGAACAAAGGGTTACACCCACACTTGTTGGCATCCAAAGGTGCTAGGCTGAGGGTCATAGCACTGGGGGAAGTCTGACACGGTATCACGGCAAGCTACCAGGTACGGCGTCACTCGTCAGGTCACCGCTAGCGGAGGGAGTTCTGGAGCACAGGTAGCAACAGGGGTATAATAATAATAGTGCCTCCCTGAAATAAATACCAAACGGATATTACCTGTTCACAGACTCCCTACATGCCTCCTCGGGCCACAATGCCCCCACAACTGCCGCACTGGTGAAGACGACGTCCTGGAGGATGCAGAGGCGCCCTTCCTGCATCCACTCGGCCGGGAATAATTCCTCTGCGTCGTCCTGAGCCCGCAGGAAGTCCACACCTCACAAAAACACTAGCCTAGGGTAGGCTACAAAAGCTCAGAACGCCGTGGGTGGCACAGGAACCGAGCCCACAGCACAAAAGGTAATCCAGGTAATCCAATACGCAGCTTAAGTGTGGGAGGCATGCAAGTCAGGCCCGTACTACTAGAAGAGGAACCTTATCCTCCGAAGAAAACTTTTGTCTCCAAGGACGAACACAGTAAAATCAGGAGATGAAACTGCCAGTCAACACTCCAGAGTCCATGGCAGCTCTCACCAACACCAAAAAGAAACAATAGATGGAGTTAGGAGTGAAGTTTTTACACATTCCAATGCCGGGGAGTAGGCCACTAAACGTCTTTAGCAACACAGCCTTGTCACAAGAAAAACCAAACTTAACCTTAAATAAATCAACAATTAAAAGAAAATCACAAGGCTGAGACTAAAACAAAATTAATGACAATTACGTTAATACCTGATACCTTCCTCCCCGAAGAAAAAAAAAAATTTTTGAATAATAAAGCACAAAAAAAAAATTTTTTTTTATAAATGGAAGACCTGTAAAAAGAGCACATTAAAGACTATTTATTAATTAGACTCAAAGAGTACATAACAAAATGACAAAAACCTGAAACAGAATGACAGTTAATCTGAAACATAATATACAAACCAAATATATATATATACATCTTACCATATGCAACCCAAACCAACATGGGCAAAAACACCTCAGCAAAGAAAACCTTAAAGACTAAGAAACAAACCTATCTAGCTAAACCTAAATAAAGTTCAGACACACACCTTAGCCTACCACACACACAGCACCACTCCAGATGTCTTAGTATAACACCATTATAAAAAAAACTACTAACAGGACAGAAGCAACTGGCGTGGTCGCCTACAAGACTAAGTTATGTTTCGAAAGAAAAACTTATCAAACTTAACCTACTAAGAAAACGCACAAGAACAAATTAAATTATACTACACCGAATAATTTTTTTTTTCATACAACCAAATTTGAGAAACGAGCAGGGCAGCGCATGAGGAGGGGTAGGCCAAACATGCTTAAGTAGTCCTGGATATGGCATCAGGAATCTTATTTTCCGAGCCTTTCACGTGCTTAATAATCAAATTAAATTCTTGTAGAAAAAGCGCCCATCGCAAAATCCTTTGGTTGGCTCCTTTCATCCGTTCGATGAACACCAGCGGGTTGTGATCTGTCCAGATTTCCACGGGAAAAGAAAAATTGGTTACATAAGGTTTAAAGTGAGTCAAAGATCAAACCAAGGAAAGAGCTTCTTTTTTAATGGTTGAGTACCGCCTTTCAGCTGCCAGCAACTTCTTGCTGAAGTAAGATACCGGATGAACTTCACCGCTTTCCTTCCTTTGGAAAAGAACACCTCCTATACCAACGTCACTAGCATCCACGGCGATGATAAATGGCTTATGAAAATCTGGGGAAGTTAAAATAGGATTAGTTACCAATATTGATTTATGTTGGTTAAAAGCTTTTTCACACTGATCAGACCATGAGAATTTCTTTCCTTTTTCTAATAAACTAGTAAGAGGCTGAGCAAGATCAGAGTAATTACGGACGAACCGGCGGTAGTACCCAGTCATGCCCAGCACTCTTCTTACCTCTCTAACATTACCAGGTCTTTTCAAACTTATAATTGCCTCGAGGTTAGCTTGTTTTGGAGCCACCTGACCCAAACCAACCTCGTGACCTAAATAACAAACCTTGGCCTGCCCTACTTCACACTTGGCCAAATTAACTACAAGCCCGGCACGCCTTAGAGCTTCAAAAACCTTACGAAGCCTTACCATATGGGTGTTCCAGTCATCACTATAAACAACCAAATCATCAATATAAATTTCTGTTCCTTCCAGACCACAAATGACCCTATTCATTAATCTCTGAAAAGTGCATGCAGCATTTTTCTTGCCAAAGGGCATAACCTTACATTCGTAGAGTCCGAAAGGAGTAACAAATGCAGATATCTCACGAGCACGATCGGACAATGGAACCTGCCAGTACCCTTTTAACAAATCCAATTTGGTAATAAACTTGGCAGACCCGATCCGATCCAGACAGTCATCAATACGGGGTAATGGAAAAGAATCATATTTGGTGTGGGTATTAACCTTCCGATAATCCACACACATGCGGAACTTACCATCCGCCTTCTTTACCAGTACTATGGGAGAACTCCAGGGACTCACTGATGGCTGAATAAGGTCATGCTTCAACATGTAGTTGATCTCCTTACTGACCAAATCCAATTTTACAGGGTTCAGCCGGTAAGGACTCTGCTTTACAGGCGAAGCACCACCCACATCAACATCATGGCTCAAAACCTGGGTTCTTCCTGGGGCATCCTGAAAAAGTTCTGAAAAAGAATAGATTAAATTAAGCACTTCTTTTCTTTGATTAAAATTTAAATGTCCTAAACTACTTTTCAACAGTTCTAAATTTTGCATATTTTCCCCTAATGCATCCGAAGGAACCTGACACACTAAGTCATCGGACTCCTCTGGAGGTACATCAACTACCACAGACACGGGTTCATACACGATCGCTAAGGGATCACCACACTTACCCACATAAGGCTTTAAACGATTAATATGAAATATTCTGCATTTACGGCTTGAACCGGGAGCCTCAATCTCATAGTTAACATCAGACAACTTCCTCAGAACCTTCCAAGGACCCTTATACCTCGGCTCGAGAAAACTGTCTGGATCCATACTCAACACTAATACTAATTCCCCCGGTTCAAATGAACGAACCTTAACCTTTTTATCAAAATTTTCCTTCATTCGGGATTGAGACTGTTCCAAATTCTCCCTGGCAAACTTCCAGGCATTCAACATCCTAGACCTTAAGTCTTCCACCAACCCTCCAACTTTTACTTCCCCCTTCCGGCTGAATTTTAGCATCTCAAACATAATTTCTAATGGTCCTCGAACTTTGTGCCCAAATACCAACTCGAAAGGAGCTACACCTGTAGAAGAGTTAGGGGATTTCTAATAGCAAAGAGGGCAAAAGGGAGAACTTTGTCCCATTCATTATCAGAATCATAACAAAGTTTCTTAAGTACAGACTTGAGGGTTTGATGAAACCTTTCCACCACACCTTGACTCTCCGGATGATAAGGTACGCTGGTAATGTGCTGAATGGCCAGTTCAGCACATTTGCCCCTAAATACCTTACTCGTGAAATTCGTCCCACAGTCGGTCTGAATTACACGAGGGAGACCATATCTGGAAAAGAAATCAATTAACTTTTCAAAAACAAACTTTGAAGTAATACGCCTCATAGGTATAGCTTCAGGAAAACGAGAGGCTCTATCCATGATAGTTAGTAAATATACATAACCAGTTTTAGTCTTGGGTAAAGGACCTACAACATCAATTACTAACTCAGAAAATGGTTCACCTATGGCAGGTATGGGATGCAACGGGGCTTTAGGGATCCCCTGATTAGGTTTACCCATAACCTGACAAGTCTCACATTCTCTGATAAACTGCTTTACACTCATTTTCATTCCAGGCCACCAAAAATATCTAGCCAAACTGTGGAAAGTTTTCGACATGCCCAAATGACCTGAAAAGAAATTTGTGTGAGCTAATTCCAACACAGATTTTCTGAACTGCAACGGCACTATGATCTGTTCAACACGACCAATTTTATTTACATCATCAGTGGCGGGACGACTAAACCTGTATAAAAGACCTTTTACAATACCAAACCTAGGCTTCGTTAGATCCTCGACATCACCCAAATCAAAATTAAATTCATCTTTCTGAGCTTTAATAAAAGCAGCTCTGTCACAATCAAAGTTAAAAGGACTAACTACATCACTTCCACTACTCTCTACTGACCCGGGCCTTTCTACATCTAACTCTACACTACTTAACATTAAGTCATCATCATTATCTTCAAGTAAATTAGCAGCTCTTGCTGCGGACCGAGTAGTTACAGCCACGGGACTGGCATTAACGGACAATATAGGGAACAGCTCCCGACCTTCCCCATCCAGCATGTCATTCCCCAGGATACCATCAATTCCAGGGATAGGCAGACTATCCACCACAGCCAACTCAGTTATTTGATCATATCCTGGAAAAGACAAGTGGACGTTAACCAAAGGAGCAGACACAACTGAATCTGGGAAACCTCCCAACACTACAAAATTACCAGTATATTTAGTACCACCATTTAAAGTAGTCTTCAAAATCAACGACCGGGCAGAACCGGTGTCCCTAAGAAACTTAACCTGGACAACACAGTTATCACAAATCAATTTTCCAGGCCATACATATTTATCAAACTCGAGTCACAATTGAGCATTAGGAACATCTTTGACCTTATTACCTACACTACTACTGTCTACTACAGATCTGTCTACAGCACTACTATTTACATTAGACCTATCAGGAATTACAGCCACAGGACTTTGACCATTACGTTCCAGGTAATATCGACGAGCATTGCATTGGCTTTGGAAATGCCCTGGTTTGTTGCACCAATAGCAAGTTCCTCGACGACCTGAACCTCTATTTTCATTATTATTTGACCTGGTAGTACCTGCATTAGGGTAACCCCTATTAACAAAAACTCTAGGGGGAGGAGACCCTCCTTGGACTCTACTCATATCCCTACCACCTGAAACAAAATTAGGGTTAACATTATTTTTAGGGGTATGGGGAATCGACAAAGAGGCTTCTCCTCTCCTACCACCACTGGGGGCGCGAGGCGAAGGGTTACTCAACATTTCATACTTGAAATTTCCACTACCAGACCGATGATTCAACACATACTCATCCGCTAACTGAGCGGCACTACTCACTTTAGTAGCCTTCACCTCCTCTAGTGCACCCTCAACTCCCTGCTACAGGCTTTCTTAAATTCTTCAAGGAGCAGAAGTTCGCGAACTGCCCCCCCACGAAGTGACGACCGCCGACTTCTTAACCAGTCATCGAACTGTTCCTCCTTGATGGCGGTGGGCAAAACTCAACGAAGGACTGTGCAGGGTGTTTAGTGAAATTACGAAACCTGAGGCGATAGGCCTCAGGAACCAGGTCATACGCTTTCAAAACCAAGCTCTTAACTTTTTGATAGTCCCGAGCTACTCCCTCCTCCAAGGCATTATATACCCGAATTGCCTTGCCAATCAACCTACACTGGATAAGAACTGTCCACATCTCTGTGGGCCAAGACAATCGGGTAGCCACACGCTCAAACGCCTTGAAGAACTCTGGGACGTTCTTCTCATCAAACATAGGCACTAATTTAAGTGCCGCACCTAAATTAAATTTCTCTTTAACCTCTACCTTTGGTGAGCTAGCCATATTTGCTCTCTGTAGCCTAGCCATTTCCAAATTTAGGTTTACCATCTCCCTCTCATGACGCCTAGCCCTCTCGTTTTCCTCAAACTCAATTTTACGCAACTCTATGCGTTTACATATTAACTTAAATTCTCTGTCTTCCTTAGATTCACCCAAAACATTAGAAAGGGGGACAGTGGTTCCCACTGATACAGAATTAAGAGGCAAAAAAGGATTATTAGATAAATTCCCACTACCTTTAAGGGGACCTTCAGGAAAGTTTGCAGGACCTTCATACAGGGTACTGATACGAGGAGGATCCTCAAACAAGGTTAGACCAGCTGCCACACTCACATTGTCTCTATCCATATCCACACTCCCTTCACTAACACTTCCTAAATCATCCTCCCTATCGCTAACCAAATGCTCTGCGTCAGCCATGTCCTGACTAACCTTACTCCTGATTAATGACAAAACTTCCTTCTTTGAGTCCGAAGACTTCACCACAATACCCAACCACCGTGCACACTCTATTAAAAGTTTCTTACTCAAAACAGGCAGATGCTTCAAACAATCAGCCGACCCCAAAAACTCTGCCGGATCAAAAGTAAATTCCTCCATCATGCAAAATTAAATAATTTGGGGGGGAAGGCAACACTACCCAAAAAGGTAACAAATACTGAAGCGCTCACTCGAGTCCCGCTCCACAGACCCAATTACTGAACACCCTGAGCTCTCGATCCTGTCACGGTCGCCAATTGTTACGACCCTTGTGGGGCCGTGGTGCAAGTTCTTAAAGCACCAGGAAAGAGAGGGCAGTAATACAGTGTCCAATAAATAAAGGTCAATGGAGACGAAAACACGAGAGAAAACTTAACAATATTTATTACACAAAACAATAAAATAATCAACAGTCAGCCTTGTGACTATAGGACAAATATAAAGTCCTTAAATTAAATCCAGTAGGATTACCTAACCTCTAAAACTATATCCCTAAGATAGTAGTAAAATAACACAAGGAATAAATAAAGGGCCCAAACAACCTACCTATAACCAAATAAGGTTAGGAAGGAAGGAGTAGACATAAAGAAAGAAAACACTTAAATTCCTACCTAATATTATAAAGCAAAACTTAACATTAACACCCTAGGATAGGGGCAAATAAAATTTTCTTATACGAGAACTTCAAAAATAATGAAACCACAGAAAAGCTCCTCATAGTTTATAGAGGGAACAAAGGGTTACACCCACACTTGTTGGCATCCAAAGGTGCTAGGCTGAGGGTCATAGCAC
This sequence comes from Macrobrachium nipponense, assembly GCF_015104395.2. NCBI lineage: Eukaryota > Metazoa > Arthropoda > Malacostraca > Decapoda > Palaemonidae > Macrobrachium > Macrobrachium nipponense. The sequence continues at coordinate 45,745,077 of NC_061102.1, read as the reverse complement.
TGGGGGAAGTCTGACACGGTATCACGGCAAGCTACCAGGTACGGCGTCACTCGTCAGGTCACCGCTAGCGGAGGGAGTTCTGGAGCACAGGTAGCAACAGGGGTATAATAATAATAGTGCCTCCCTGAAATAAATACCAAACGGATATTACCTGTTCACAGACTCCCTACATGCCTCCTCGGGCCACAATGCCCCCACAACTGCCGCACTGGTGAAGACGACGTCCTGGAGGATGCAGAGGCGCCCTTCCTGCGTCCACTCGGCCGGGAATAATTCCTCTGCGTCGTCCTGAGCCCGCAGGAAGTCCACACCTCACAAAAACACTAGCCTAGGGTAGGCTACAAAAGCTCAGAACGCCGTGGGTGGCACAGGAACCGAGCCCACAGCACAAAAGGTAATCCAGGTAATCCAATACGCAGCTTAAGTGTGGGAGGCATGCAAGTCAGGCCCGTACTACTAGAAGAGGAACCTTATCCTCCGAAGAAAACTTTTGTCTCCAAGGACGAACACAGTAAAATCAGGAGATGAAACTGCCAGTCAACACTCCAGAGTCCATGGCAGCTCTCACCAACACCAAAAAGAAACAATAGATGGAGTTAGGAGTGAACTTTTTACACATTCCAATGCCGGGGAGTAGGCCACTAAACGTCTTTAGCAACACAGCCTTGTCACAAGAAAAACCAAACTTAACCTTAAATAAATCAACAATTAAAAGAAAATCACAAGGCTGAGACTAAAACAAAATTAATGACAATTACGTTAATACCTGATAATATATAGATATATATATATATATATATATATATATATATATATATATATATATATATATATATATATATATATATATATATATATATATATATATATATATATATATAGATATATATATATATATATATATATATATTTCTAAGGACAGCAGTAATCACTCAAAGAATAAACATACTGGAGTATGGAGACACGTTTTGCTCTTTATCCATTTATTAAGTGCTGATGTTTCGTTGTCTGCTTGATAAATTTTCCTGGCTGAAATCGCGAGTACACATCCATTCTGAATAAGCAGTAAAATATTTGCATATCAAATTTTTGCTAACACCATAACTAGAAACCTATTTAAAAGTTTTTAAAAGCCACAACAAATAAAGAATAAAAACAGCATAAAAACACAGAACAGCAGTGAAAGGGCCAAGGGCCAATGTGGAGTTTAAACAAAAAATCTGGATAGTTAATTAAGGAATAAACAGTTAGGTAGAAGATGACAGGTGGTTGAAAGCAGGTATAGTTACCTTAACTATGATTGATTCAAGAGTGATTAGTTTATCTATATATTGGGTTCTTCCTATAATATTAAAATGACTGGCATCTATGTGTCTTGCAACTTTTGCTATGATTTCCTATGTTAGATTGCTCGGGATTTGACAGTCGACAACCAGTTCTGTAGCTAATACCTTGATGAGAGGAAATCTGGAATTTTAGCAACCTCCTGGTGCAACCAATGTAAATGCCAAGATCCCATCTGGGACCATTAAACGTAATGGATCACACTAGAGGCAAACAGGGGCCTGATCTTATACTTAACTTGGAAGAGTGAATTAATAGTTCGGGGGTTTATCAAAATTAGTTTTAAATAGGTTGATACACTTTTTCATAGATTTATTATTATGTAAGAAGGGAATCTAGCGAACATACGTAGCTTGGGGAGACTATGGACTATTTGGGGCAGATGGAATTTCAAGTTAAGTAGCTTATTAAGAGATCTATTTAAAATCACTGGAAACAAATAATTATTCTTAGAGTCATCAGCAAATAAAGTAACTTCAATGTGAAAGGTAGACCAACTTGATGTCAGATTAATGGCTCTATGGAGGAGAGTGGACAGGGATTTCACCTAAAAGTTAAAAAAAAAAAAACATGAGCTATAAAAATTGGTACCCAAGCCAGTAAAGGTGTTCTTTCTATAAACAGTATGAAAGCCAAACTCGTCCTTGGATATCCTCACATCAAGGAATGGAAGTGAATTTTGTGTCTCTTTCAATTGTAAATCTAATGTTATGGTATTGGTTGCTTAAATATTCAAGAAAGGTATCAGTATGGTAATCACATCTGAACATGGCGAAAATGTCATCTACGTAGCATCTATAAAAGTAGCCGGAAATTAGGGAGACATACATCCAGAGCTCGTGCCTCCAGGGAGCATATAAGTATGTTAGCAAAGGTAGGACCCAGAGGGCTTCCCATGGCCATCCCCTTAATCTGCTTAACCCTTAAACGCCGGAGCGGTAAATAAAAAAATGACTCCCGTATGCCGGAGGGGTTTCAGAGTGAGCGCGTAAGCGGAAAAAATATTTTTTTCAAAAAATCACAGCGCGCTTAGTTTTCAAGATTAAGAGTTCATTTTTGGCTCCTTTTTTTTTCATTGCTTGAAGTTTAGTATGCAACCATCAGAAATGAAAAAAATTATCATTATCATATATAAATAATGCGATATATGATAGCGCAAAAACGAAATTTCATATATAATTGTATTCAAATCGGGCTGTGCGCAAAACGGTTGAAGGTAACAAGTTACTTTTTTTTCGTTGTAAATTGCAATCATTTTGATATATAACACATTGTAAAACGATAAAAGCAACACAGAGAAAATATTATCACAAAATAATGCATGAATTCGTAACGCGCTTACGTAAACACATATTTTTTTCAAAAATTCACCATAAATCTAAATATTGTCCTAGAGACTTCCAATATGTTTCAGAATGAAGACAAATGATTGAATATTACTATACTGTAAGAATATTAGCTTACAAATGCAGTTTTCGACCATATCTGACGAGCTAAAGTTGACCGAATGTCGAATTTTTTATATATATATTTTTTTATATGCAATTATTTCGGAAATAAGAAAAGCTACAACTTTCAAATATTTTTCGTTTTATTCTACATAAAATTGCGCACATTTTAATATATAAAACTCTATGAAATGCCTAATATGAAACGGAGCAAATATTCCGAGAATGGGACTTACGCATTTCGGAGATTTGTGGCGGAGAATCCGCGCGCGGAGGGAAGGAAAGTTTTTTTTTTTAAAATTTACCATAAATTTAAATATTGTGCTAGAGACTTCGAATTTGTTTCACGATGAGATAAATGACTGAATATTACTAGACTGTAAGAGTTTTATCTTACAATTGCGTTTTTCGACCATTTCGGTAGAGTCAAATTTGACCGAACGTGGTTTTTTTTCTATTTATCGTGATTTATATGCAAATATTTCGAAAATGAGAATAGCTACAACCTTCAACTATTTATTGTTGTATTATACATGAAATTGCGCACATTTTCATATATAAAACGTTATGTAAAGGCTAACTTAAAATGGTGCAAACATTACCACAATCGCACGTATGATTTTTTCGGAAGAGTTACCGCGCGGACGTAAAGAAAATGTTATTTTTTTCATAAATTCACCATAAATCGAAATATTGTGCTAGAGACTTCCAATTTGTTGCAAAATGAAGGTAAATGCTTAAATATTACTAGAATATAGGCGTTTTAGCTTACAATTGCGTTTTTCGACCATTTCGGTAGAGTCAAAATTGACCGAAGGTTGAAAATTTGTCACTTATTTTTTATATGAAAATATTTCAAAATTGATAAAAGCTACAACCATGGGTTGTTTTTAGTTGTATTGTGCATGAAATTGCGCACATTTTCATATATAAAACTTTATGTAACGGCTAATTTAAAATGGTGCAAACATTACCACAATCGCATGTATGATTATTTTCGGAAGAGTTACCGCGCGGACGTAAGGAAAAAGTTTTTTCATAAATTCACCATAAATCGAAATATTGTGCTAGAGACTTACAATTAGTTGCAAAATTAAGTTAAATGATTGAATATTATAAAACAAAATATAAGAGTTTTAGCTTACAATTGCGTTTTTCGACCATTTCGGTAGAGTCAAAGTTGACCGAAGGTTGAAATTTTGGCACTTATCGTTATTTATATGAAAATATCTTAAAACTGATAAAAGCTACAATCATGAGTATTTTTTTGTTGTATTCTACATAAAAATGCGCACATTTTCATATATAATACTCTATGTAACGGCTAATTTAAAATGGTACAAAAATTATGTCAAAGTGACGAAATAATTTCAGAGATGTGTCACAGATACTTTTTAGTGCGGCAAGAAAGAAATTCGCGCTTGCGCGCCTGCGTAACGATTGTAAACAAAACAACACCTTGATCCGTGAACTCCCAGCATCCCCCAAGGCGCGTGATTCAAGAGTTTTCGGCTGGTAGGCCTAAAAGTATTTTTCCGCGAATTTTTAAAAAACTTTTGTATGTCGACGTAAAATACGTCCAGTCGGCACCCGAGAGACAAAAAATGTCGACGTAAAATACGTCCAGTCGGCGTTTAAGGGTTAAAAACCCTACTATTAAAAAGAAAGGGAGTGTCCAGCATGGTTAGTTCTAAAAATATCTTAAATTAGCATTTTATTAAAGTTGTTGAACAAGGAATCGTCAGAGGGATATAACTTGTCTAAAATGATGTCAATAGTCTTGATAATGGGAATATATGTAAACAGATATTCAACGTAAAAGTTCACTGCGTACAGATCTGAGTCCTGCATGATAATGTCATCTTTGAAGGAAGCCGA
>NC_061102.1:45677907-45737907 GCF_015104395.2 Macrobrachium nipponense | reverse complement strand
ACATTAAATTAAATTCACCGTCCTCCTTGGACTCCAGGAAAAGGATGAACAGGAACCAGAGGATCTCCTGGTGCAGGGTTTTCTACAGACTTAAAAGGATTAGTGGAAACATTTAGTTTTTGAGGCAAATTAGCCTGGCCCCCATAAATAGTTCCTGTCCGTGGAGGATTCTCAAATAAAATTATACCTACATTCACACTTATTCCATCATCATCAAACATGCTACCCTCACTACCTCTTGCAATTTCATTTTCCCTACCAAATGTTCAGCCTCAGCCAGACCTTGAGCAACTTTAGTTTTAACAGCTAACAAGAACTAACTTTTTGTATCCGCTGCCCTCGATGGAATACCTAACCACCGGGTACAACTTACTAAATAATCCTTATTCAATACTGGCCGACCCTAAAAAATCAGTTGGGTCAAACACAAAATCCTCCATTGTACCAAAATTAGCAAGGGAGAAAGGTAATAATCTACAACCCTCGGGTTGTTATGCAAGTTCTTAAATTATATTAGAGTTGTTGTCAGTATTATAATGTATCTCAGTGCTTGAGAAACTTAACAATGTTTAATGCTTAATAAATACAAAATCTAAATCAATCTTGTGGGATGTAGAATAAATAATGTAATATCTTAGTAACAACCAGGGAAGGATGAATACCAGTCCTTAGTGTCCCACTGAACTCCCTAAAACTAGAAAAGCTAAACCTATCAAAGAGAGGAAATAACAATCATTAGTAAATAACTTGTTTGGATCCAATGATTTTGCTGGCCAGACCAAAAAACTACCCTAATTCTAAATCAAAGGAAGAACTAAGGCAGAGTAACAAAAACAAGGAAATAATTTTAAACCCTACCTATACCACAAAGCTAATTACACAAAACCTTGTCCATAAATGACTCATCAGGCAACGTTATGAAGTCATAGCACAAACATGACAAAATAAATATTTATATAATTAAACAATTTAAGTGCTATACAGTTTTCTCACATCAGTGAAGGCATCCAAGGAGAAACAATACTAGGGCCGTGATCCAAACACAAAAATAGCTAACAGGGCCAGTCATGAACGCCAGAGCATCAACATAGAGTGAAGGCGATCCCAAACGAAAGAACAGATACTCTGTATTATTTGGCGTCAACCTTCCTACAGATTGTCTCACGAGCTAGCAAGCTCCCAAATTCACGGCAGTTGGACGGAGACGTAGAAGTGGCAGATAAATATACATTAGTGTCAGGAGAAAGTGATGGCACCAATTCCCTGGGAATTCCTCCTCAACAGGGAAAGGCAGGAAAGGCTCAAGTCTCAGGTGACAAGAACACCTGCGTGTCTGAAGCACCCAAACCACAGGTCGAGGCAGGAAAATACTCTAGTTGCAGGTGACAAGAGAACCTGCGGACAATAGACCAAGGCGAGGATCCAAAACTTAGTCCAAAAACGCTGCCAAATAACCGACATCCAAAATCCAAATATCAGTCTGCTGCTCAAGAGATAATGACAGAAGAGTGCTACAGCCTAAACTGACTTTGTCCAAGCATCAACGTCCAGACATCACCAAGGAGGCGTTTATAAACACTTGTAATAAATAAACAGGAAAAACAATCATTAAAATGATTGTTTGATAATATAAACAAACGGGGAGGAAGTGCTTAACCATAATGAGTAATGTTAAATTAAGCACTTTATGTTAAGCACTTGAAATGACTAGACAACGGACACTTAAACCTCAAAATAATGTAAACAAATACTTTCACAAATCGATGGCTATCCTGCCACAAAATGACTCTTAAAAAAGTAGTTATTAAACCTAGAAAAACAAGGCTGATCTAAATTTATAAAAGGCAGATGAAATAATTTAAACTTTTCTAATAGACAGGGCGTTTTGAAATTAGAGCCCCGCCCCCCCCCCCCTCCCCCCCCCTACAGTATTAATTAAAATTGATACAGACACAAACAAAAGTAATTCAGAAGAGGCATTTATTTAAGTTTCTCTCTGAGTATTTAATATTTTGTGTGGCCTCCATGTGCCTGCCACAGCCTGCATTATTGAGGGGTATGATTTCAGCAAATCATAAAAAAGCTGAGACTCAAATTCCATTTTCCTGAGCACTTCGGTCACCTCTCTTCGCAGGTCATTGAGGCTTGGTATACCACCATAGTTCACTGTGCTTGCTTCAACATGATCCTTTAAGATAGTACTAATGTTTTCACACCCATTAAGGTTAGGGGAGCTACCTAAAAATTCACTTGACGAGAAGAAATTGATACCACTGTTTCAAAGCAGCTCCTGTGTCTGAAGAGCATTGAAACATGGTGCCTTATCATGCAAAAATGTGACTTCTTCAACAGATAACACATTTTCAGGATTTTTGAGGAAAGGAAATAATCCACCAGTAAGCACAGTTTATCTGAAGTATTCACCATTCCATGACTGTCCTTTTTCTTTGATGATCCACATTAACCGTTTGGCTGGGGAACAGAGGAAAATTCCCAAACATTCAGGAAATTTCACAACTTGGTGATAGCACACATCATCGCTATCATCCAACTTTCAGCCCAAATGATGTCATTTTTATGATTTGACTTCCTGACTGTGTAAATGAAGAATTCATCTGATGCTGCAACATGGAGAAATTAAGCGTCATTCCAATCTTTAAGAAATGAACCACAAAACCATGCACGGTCTTCTCTCTGTTGCTGAGTGATGTTAGGCTTGCTGATAACATGAAACGGCTTGATACCAGATTTTTTCAACTCACAATTTACAGCACTATAACTTCTCTTCTTTCCCCTTTTTGTTTCTAGTTCAAGTACCAATTTATGTAAAGACTTTGTTGGTCTACCCAATGCCTCAGCTATGATTTCTTTTTGATTCCTGAGAAAGGACTTCAGGCCTTCCAAGTTTCTCACCTTTTTTGCAATGACAGTCATATCGATTATTGTTCCAGTTTCCTTTAACAAAGGATTCATCTCTTTTAAAGTATTTAGCTAGCCAGGAACGTGAAATGAAGGATGCACCATCATCCCTGGCCTCTCTGAAGGTTATAGCCCGGATTCGGTCAATCCATCTGATTTCCTCCGAGTCGTTAGCCATGGCTGTATCTAACTCCGTCACTCAGTCTGAAAATACAAGAAATGTAAAATGAAAAATAGCTTAATAGAAACTTAAGATAATGTACTTGGAGATAGGCTATAGACTTCATAACTTTCCATTTGTTCTGTGGAGGGTGGGCTCTAATTTCGGAACACCCGGTATATAGAAATATATAGATATATATTATATATATCATAATATATATATATATATATATATATATATAAATATATATATATGTATATATATATATATATATATATATATATTATATATATATATATATATATATATATATATATATATATATATATATACTCTTCAGGAGGTTCCATGATGCAAATGATAAAAGGCCAAGTTTATTAACAAAAAGAGTTTCGCACTAATGACTCAGTTCATTATCAGTCTGTGAAAAGTAAAAGACAAAATACATTATTTGCATAAGAGGAATTCACAATGCAATTAAAATTTACAAGTTCAAACAGTAAATAGTAAAAGCATAAAAAGCACATAAAACAGTAAACAAAAAGAGACTACTAAAACACCAACCGTCCATAAGCAGGAGAGAAGAGTGAATGACATACAATAGTGTCCAAGACCGGACGACAACTATGCCGGCTACAAAGTTGCTGAGGAAGCATTACTATTGAGAGAGGAACCAGTCTTTTAATATATAATGATTCTAAAGTTGTTAAGTGGTCTGGGTCCTTTACATAACCAGTTATTGAGCAGTGTTGTTTCATGACTTCGGTTTTACATATTGCGGAATGATTTTTGATATTAGAAAATTCTGGCTGCTTCAATCTTTGGCCAGTCATTAGTGCGAAACGTTTTTTTGTTAATAAACTTGGCCTTTTATCATTTGTATCATGGAACCTCCTGAAGTCTATATATCTTGCTGACTGAAATATTATATATATATATATATATATATATATATATATATATATATATATATATATATATATATATATATATAGTACTTTATTTCAAACTTCTTATATGACTTATATTGCTATTGCTACTGCCTTAGCTTGTTACCTAGGAGAATGAGCTATGTTCTCATTTATTCAATATTTCCATATATAGTATCATATATTAGCTGGCCAACCTGGCATTGCCGGGAATACTGAATGACAGCCAAGTATTTACCTTAGGAAAGTAGTAACACCTACTTTGGTTATGATTAACATGGTTATTCAAAGCTATGAGTTCAAGAGGGTTACTGGTCTCTTTATTAGTCCAAAGGACATATATTTATGTACATATTTATTTCTCTATTTATTTATTGCTTGGAGCTGTATCTAATTCACACATCCGGAATTCTCTTGATTTTGTGGAAAAATTAAATAACATTGTACTAAACCCTAGTGATATCTTTGTCAGTTTTGATGTATGTTCCTTGTTTACAAAAGTCCCCATTGACTTTGTGCTAGAATATTTAAGTAATGAACTTGTATTGCATGAATTACTAATGTCCGTTAGTCACATAAAATCATTGATCAAGTTGTGTATTTGTGATTGCATATTTATTTTTAATGGAGAATATTACCAACAAATATTTGGTATGGCCATGGGTAACCCTTTATCACCTCTCCTTTCAAACTTATATATGGAAGTTTTTGAAAGACAACACCTCCCGAATATCACGCTTGTCCCCTTAAAATGGTTCAGAAATGTAGATGACATCTTAGTAGTCTTACCTGTTGGTATCGATGTAAATAATTTATTGTCTAAATTGAATAAAAAATTTAGTGCCATCCATAATATTCACTGTTGAAATTGAAAATGACAATGTCATCCCATTCCTAGATATATTAATACACAGTGAATCTTTCCAATGTAAATTCAGTATTTATAGGAAACCCACAAATAATTAAACATATGTACATTTTTATTCTAGCCACCATCTTAATATAAAAATTTCAATTTTTTCTTCTATGTTTTTACGTGCTTTGCGTATCACGAGTCCACAATATCTGGACCAAGAAATAGAATACATAAGAAAGATAGGAAACGATCTCTGCTACCCACCTCATATAATTGACTTATGTTATCAAAAAGCTCACAAAAAGTTTTATAGTGTTGCTAGTAATGAAAAAGAAATGCCTAAAAATGTACTTAGCTTGCCTTACTTTCGTGGATTTGAAACCATAAAATCAATATTTAAATCGTTTAAAATTAATGTAATTTTCTCTTATAACAATACCATTAAAGATATGCTGATTAAGAATAGTCCCATAACAAATAACAACATCATTTACAAAATTGCTTGTAAGCATTGCCCATCTTTTTACGTCGGTCAGTCAAGTAAAAATTTGTGGTATGTATTAAGCAGCATATGTATTCAGTTAGAACAGCCCAGACTTCAAATGCACTGTTTATCCATCTGAGCGAAAAATCACATTGTATAAATTGGGGCGATAGCTCTGTAATTGCTAGGTCTAATGATTATGTTTCAAGAAACTTACTGGAATCAGCAATTATACAAATCACTAATAAAAACAATCTAAGTCTTAGTTTGGGATTGCACCATTTGGACACATATTTGTAAAATGTTCATGAAGGACCTTAAAATAAATGAACTACTAATTAATTAGTCCCACATGTATAAAGTTATTATCTCTCTCTCTCTCTCTCTCTCTTGCTCTTTCTCTCTCTTTTTCTCTCTCTCTCTCCCTCTTTCTCTTCTATTCTCTGTCTGTCTGTCTGTCTGTCTGTCTGTCTGTCTCTCTCATGCTCACTATATTTATATCCTATTTTCGTCTTTTCACTCATTTTTTGGAACATTTTTTGTAAATTTCATGTTAACTAAAACAAAATGTATTGTTTTTCGATTAAGATTTGCCTTGACAAGGCACAATGCCTAAATCCTTAATCTATTTCTTCGTGATGTTACCAAGTCGTATATGCCTCCTTGTTTTTCAAAATGCATTGTTTTCTGGATGAGTCATCTGTTGACCACGTGTGTGTTCCTCCAAGGTGTGGCTGCCCAAAAATCGCTAATCTTGCCCTCTGGCGTTTTTCGTTTCTGTAGAGTGAAATGGACCTTATGCTAATCTTGTAATGTCAGTTTAGATAGTAAGCCTACTTGTGCTATGTTTTTGCTCTGTATGGTCAGTTGTGCCTAAGTAAAGGGTCATGTTAGACCGAAAGTTCTTGGCTCTCTAGCCTTTCATTTTCCTCCTTGGCAAAACCTTTATATATATATATATATATATATATATATATATATATATATATATATATATATATTAACACGGGAATAGTGCTTCTTACTTACCCTCCCCATAGAGTATCCCATAAGTATATTCAGTTTTTACATGTTTTGGATTGTATGGATATGCTGTAGTTTCTGTTAGGGCAAATATATGTTTAAGTTTGTGACCGTGTGATATCCGATAATCCTAGAGTATCTCTTTGATATTTTACCCTTTTGACAGTTAACCATCTGGTATTCTTGATCTTTTTGTTTACCAGAGAACTATCTATCCAACTGCATTACATTCGTTCCTTGACAACTTGACGATGTCTTAGTAAAGATGAAACAGCTTGGATTTCTACCTATCACTTTCCTGTGGTATTTGCATATATATATATATATATATATATATATATTATATATATATATATATATATATATATATATATATGTATATATGTATATGAATAACTTGATCACGAAGTATATAAATCATGATGCTATGTATAAATAAAGGTTTTTTTGCCACGAAGGAAAAAAATGAAAAAGCGAGATAGCCAAGTACTTTCGGTCCTGTTCGGACCCTTTACTGGACCGAAAGTACTTGGCTATCTCGCTTTTTCATTTTTTTCCTTCGTGGCAAAGAAAAACCTTTATATATAATAATCTTAATTATATAATATAATATAGATAACTTATAATATATAATATATTTATAGCTAATATTATATACATAGTCTATCCTATATGTATATATATATATATATAAATATATATATATATATATATATATATATATAGATATATATATATATATATATATATATATATATATAATATATATATATATATATATATATATATACATATCTATCTATATAGTATATATATATATATATACATATATAATATATATATATATATATATACACATATATATAGATATAGATATATATATATATATATATATTATATATATATATATATATATATATATATAATATATATATATATATATATATATATATATATATATATGCCACTCATTATGGGAAAGGGTCTTCTATTCATATTGAATGTTGTACCCGAAAAACGTTCCAGCAGCTACTACTTGAATAAGGAGACACTCCTCTGTGGAAGAGTGGCAGCTCACTGGGTCTTTCATTAATCCCCCCTATGCCATCAATTTCATTCCGATGAATATCAAAACCTGTGTGATTCGGGAAATTTTGATCCACCAACCCTAATGATTTGCATGCGCTTAATGACAGAAATAGCTTACTTGCCCCATCGACAAAATACATACGCTCACTTATTGACATGCTGCCATACTTGATGTTAACCTGATAATACCCCATTACACTCATTAGATCTCCTGCTGCATGTTGTAGATTTACTTCCGCTTTATTTACAGTTTTTACATCAATGCCCGGGTTCTGTGCCTGGACTGACCCAGCAATGCATACCTCAGCCCCGGTATCAGCTACAGCTTCTAATTTCCAACTTTTATTACTTTTAACACACGAAACCATAACACCCACGATCGGTTGCGTGCATGACGCAGCGCCAACACTCGATCAGACCCGCCATCCGATGACATAGTTTTCGGCATATCCTCTCATCCACTGGTGATTCTGCTCGCAGCAATGGTGTCAACCTTACCATATGATGCACCCTTGCCAGACGTACGACCCCTGCTCCCATAGCAACGATTGGCAAAGTGACCTGTTTTTCCTCAGTGAAAACATTCAGCAGTGCTAGCAAGACAATTGGCACAGCCCCTCGGGTGTGCAATCCCTTAAAACTCACATTTCACTCTTGCCTTGGAGCTCGATTTTGCCACACCTTCCTTCTTTTTCTGATTTGTTTTCACTGCTGCTACTTCTTCCAGTGGCAATGATGATTCCTCCTCCCTCTCGATGCCTGCCTCGTTGAACTCTCTTCACTCCCCTCTTTGTGTGGGGTCCCTGCATTCCTGTACTGCCTCCTCGAATCCCTCGCACTTTGCCATTATTACAGAATTGTACTTTTCAAAGTATTCTAAAATATCCTGGTATAACTTTCGATTCTCCATCCCTCTCACAATTCTACCTGCCAGCACATATTCACATAAACCGTCTCTGCAATTAGGACATGCAAATGCAAACTCGAGGGCCTCCCGCTGACACCTGTGGATGTATTTTGTCGTTTCTTCGTCTCTCTGTCTTCCTGTGAAGAACTTATCCCACACAACCGCTCTGTTCGCTGTCTTTGTGGTTATTTTTCTCAGGGCATCAAAGGCGTCCTCTACTCCTAAGGAATTCCAAGTGGCTGAAGAGAATTGGGCGTCTATTGTACTTTGCAGTTTGTCTTCGCATAGTAGTCTGATACTCATTACTGACTCATCACGGGAAAACCTGCTGATTCTTACTCAATCTTCCATAAATTGGTTCCAGTGCTTAAAATCCTCTGCTGACATCACATACGTGCATTTTGTTGGGGAAATATGCTTGCTGTTCCCCCTACCAAGTGCTGAATTATTCCCACCTGTTCGTATGGCCATACCTAATGCCTGAACTAATGCGTTTAGATCCACTGTTGCACCATCGCCGATGCCGTTTCTGGCATCTCTAGGTCTCATTAATCTAGGGGTGCTTTTCAGCGATCTTCTGCATAATCACGACATTCTGCGTAGTAATACTCCGTCACTGCGCCATATAGGATACTCTATGGGCAGGGTAAGTAAGAGACACTATTCGTCTTAATCCTAAGGTGGGTACAGGGCAACTGGCGATTGAGCCAAAGTGTTGCGCGACGGAGTTAGGTAATGCGTTCTTAACCATAGACATAACAACACTTGGTTCAGTACGTAGTGTTACTGATACCAGTAACATGATACATACTTATCCTACAGTATTGATTTCGTTACTTATATATATCTACAACTTTTTTCATTATGAAAGCATAAAGTTTAAATAAACCAAGAATTAAATTTAGAACATTTCCATTATTTGACTTGATGAAACAAGATTCAATGATATTCCTTTTAACTGTGTCATTACATGGGATTAAGGCACTTGCTTGACTCCAGTTAATAGGATGATCTAAATCTCTATGTACGAATAATGCATTCGAGATTTGTCCAGTTCTCACAGAATATTGGTACTGTTTGAGTCGTTGTGAAAGAGATTTACCGGTTTGTCTGTAATAGACTTCACAATTTGTGCAAGGAATTTCATATATGCAGCTGAGAAGATCTTTAGGAGAATTTTTTATTACTAAACTCATGACATTAATATTACTGAGAACAACATTTATGTTAAAAAGCCTGAAAATTCTAGGAATTCCTAAAAACCTTTCCTCATAGGGTAATTTTAGAATGTTATGCTTACTAAATTCAAGTTTGTCATTAGTTAAATAAAATGTTTTTCTAGCTCTTTTCCATGCCAAATCTACAAAAGTCCTTGGGTATTTAAAGTTTCAAGGCTATATCATAAATAGTTTTAATTTCAGCGTCAATAAACTGTGGGCTGCAGACACGTAAAGCTCTTAGGAACATCCTAGAAAAAACAGAGAATTTAACATTTTGATGGTGATTGGAGTAGTAATGAATAAAAGAGGCACTGTTAGTCGATTTCCAAAAGACTGAAAATGTGAAATTTCTATCATTTCTATGGACAATTGCATCAAGAAAACTCAAATTACAATTTCTTTCTTCCTCTACAGTAAATTTTATAGAAGGGTCTAAATGATTGACATTAATTAGGAATTCCAGGAGATTTTCGTGAACTGGCCAAATACAGAAAATATCATCCACATACCTAAACCATATAACTTTTTGGGGCAAAATTCTTAGTAAGAGTTTTGTCTAAAAAAAATTCCATATAAATATTGCTAGGGATAGGAGATAAGGGATTATCCATATCCATGCCAAACTTTTGTACAAAAAGGTTTGCCATTAAAACAAAATTTATATCTTTGATACATAACCTTATGAGACTAATGACGTTTGCTACAGTTAAGGCAATATCATGATGTTCTAATTCATCCTCCAAAAATTCAAGTTAATTATCTACAGGCACTTTTGCAATAAAAGAGACAACATCAAAACTAACCTTATTAAAATCAAAATTCAAAATTCAAACCATTCAATTTGTTTATAAAATCAAGCATTTTTTTTTACGTTCATGTTAGAAATTTTTACAAGCCAACTAGATAAGCTATAAGTAACTGAGCCCACAGAACTAATGATTGGTCTGATAGGGTTATTGATTATGTGTGTCTTGACTAAAGCATACATATAAGGTAGGGAGGCGTATTGCTTATTTAATGTAGTCACGTACACCTACTGTGATTTTTTAAGCATAATACATATATATATATATATATATATATATATATATAATATATATATATATATATATATATGAATAATTATCACATCACTGTAATTCATATAAATTATTCGAGCTATAAATGTCCTTTAATATCTAATTCGCTCTACATGGGAATTGATACTATTTTCATATATATAAACTGAAGAAGAATTTTTTTTTTTAGTTAATAATAATTTCGTCCCCTCATGGGACCACCGCCCAGTGAACGGGGACGAGATCAGGACGACAATCACTTGTTAGCCGATCCCATGAGGGGACGAAATTATTATCAACTAAAAAATTCTTCTTCAGTTTACATATATGAAAATATATCAATTCCGAGGTAGAGCGAATTAGATATTAAAGGACATTTGACATTTGTAGCTCGAATAATATATATATATATATATATATATATATTATATATATATATATATATATATATATATATATATATATATATATATATATATATATATATATATATCAGTGAACCAGGGAAGAATCAAAGGCAGCATCGACCTCAATTAGAAATTGTCATACTGGAAATGTTAGTGGAATCACTATGAGGCGTTACAGACATTGCTGTGAAACCATTTGATTTTCGTACGTGATCTGCAAGTTACCGGGTATTTTTGGTTGCCTGATAAATTTTCTGTGACGTTAACTTTGTAGAGAGAATTCAAAATAAACCCGAAGTAGACGACGGGAAGTTTGGCGACATTATACAGGTGCGTGTTGCCTCCATTCAACCCAAGAGTTAAAATGGAAGGGAGGTTGTTGTGGGTGGGAGATTCCGTAATGGATGCGCCAGGCAGAACTTCGGTGACTACGCCATTCACTGAGACCGAGCAGAAAATGGGATGTTTTGGTATTCAGAGAGGAAACATTCCTTCAAGGAAAATTGATATTCTATTCGGAATTTAGTCAGTGCTCCGAAAACAGTGACTGGAATGTTTCCTTTTGTCTCGGCTTCAACAATAACCGGAAGTTTTCTTTCGGCTGCACTTTGGATACTACAGAAAACGGGTCTCTTTGGAACAGTGCCAAATAGCGTCTAGATCGGTCATGCGGTTCTGATTTATAGCGTCAATACATACTAACATAGTAGGTACAAACATTCACTTCTATACACATACACACACACACCCACATAGTGTGTATATATACATATATAATATATATATATATATATAATATATATATATATATATATATATATATAATATATATATATATATATAGAGTTATAGTTATGAATCTTGGCAGCGAAGATTGCAATATGGACTAATTTTAGCAATTCATAATAAACAAAAAGATTGTGAAAAGGAGGGTTGAAGTCACAAGAGAGATACACTAGTTAAGTAAATGTTAAATAGTAAAGTTTATTTACAATTTATATCTATCTATCTATCTATCATCATCGTATATATATATATATATATTATATAATATATATATATTATATATATATATATATATATATATGCCATCTGTCAATTTGATAGAATCAATGCACTGATGAGCAAAACTCGACTCTGCAACGGGTAAATTTGTCACCTAGGTAAAAAAGTTATTCTTGAATGCAGCAGCATATAGTACATTGCTCACTCTGTAGAATAATTTAACACCGGGAGAAAGTTGGGCTCGACTTCTCAGCCCCTAAAACACCACTTTGCTCTATGATTTTGTTTGCTTTTTTAAAACTGAAACTGTTCACTTTCCTATCAAACACCTTAGCCAAATCCCTGATTAACGTCCAACAAAAGACATCCCCCAAGGACACAGGCGTTTATGAAATCCCTTGCCTGGACTGTGACCAATCTTACATCGGATTTACAGAAAAATCACTTCCCCAGAGATTAATACAACATAAACGGTCAGTTAGGTATGGACAACAGAACTCAGCTATTTTCAACCATATAAATGAACAGAACCATAGAATAAACTGGAATTTGTCACGTATAATATATGGAAGCAACTGCCGGTACAAGAGTCAAATGATGGATTCGGCCTTGATTAGACAAAGACAGGTAATGAACATCTCAAAGGACGCATGGGATTCAGATGCATTGACAAAGTTTTCATTCAACCAAAGCTTAAGAGGATTAAAGGAAGATTATCAATGAGAGTGACCTAAATTGGCTTACCTGTGGACGGATCTCTTGGTATAAATACCACCTTTTCTGTAATTTTTCTCATTCATCTACCTGAAGAGGGAGACAGCAGTCTCTGAAATATAGTATTTTCTCTATATTTTGGCATTTTTATGGGCTCCTTGTTTTTAGATAAATACACACACACACACACACACACACACACATATATATATATATATATATATATATATATATATATATATATATATATATATATATATATATATATATATATATATATATATTCATATTCATTTTTGTATTGTACTATATTATATATTATATATATATATATATATATATATATATATATATATATATATATATATATATTATATATATATCATATATATATATATATATATATATATATATATATATATATATATATATATATATATATATATATATATATGACTGGTAAAAATGTTCTGTAACAACAGAGTTCCATCTAATAAAAGGAGCCCATAAAAACACCAAAATAGAGAAAAAGTACTATATTTCAGAGACTGCTGTCTCCCTCTTCAGGTAGATGAATGAGAAAAGTTTACAGAAAAGGTGGTATTTATACCAAGAGGTCCATCCACAAACAAGCCATTTTAAGTCACCCCCGCTGATAATCTTCCTTTAATCTTCTTAAGGGTTGGTTGAATGAAGACGTTGTCGATCGTGTCCGAAATCCATCCTCCTTTTGAGATGTTCATTACCTGCCTCTCTTTTATTAAGGCCGATTCCATCATTTGACTCTTGTACCGGCAGTTGCTGCTATAAATTACATGTGACAAATTCCAGTTTATTCTATGGTTATGTTCATTTATATGGTTGAAAATAGCCGAGTTCTGTTGTCCATACCTAACTGACCGTTTGTGTTGTATTAATCTCTGGGGAAGTGATTTACCTGTAAATCCGATGTAAGATTGGTCACAGTCCTGGCATGGGATTTCGTATACCCCAGAGTCCTTTGGTGATGTCTTTTGTTGGACGTTAATCAGGGATTTGGCTAAGGTGTTTGGGTAAGTAAATACAAAAGGGTTCGATTTTCCGAGGGGGTTGGTTATTCTCTTAATCGTGTCCAGGTGGGGAATTATTATTTTATTGTTGGGTGTATCTCTGGTCTTGTCTTTAGGGGGTCGGTAGAAAATTACGTTAGCTTTGTGAATTGCTTTCTCAATTATATGGTCAGGATATTTTAAAGACGAAAGTTGCTTGCGAATTAGTTCAAATTCTTTTTCCAGGAATTCTGGGGAACAAATTCGTAAGGCTCTTAAGAACAAGTTACTAGCTACACCTATTTTGATAGAAATGTCATGATAGCTAAAGTAGTGAATGTATGAAAGTGAGAACGTTGGTTTTCTGTATATGGTAAATTTGTATTCTGTCGTATCTCTGATTAGTAAAACATCAAGAAAAGGAATTTTGTTGTCTGTTTCCCATTCAACTTTAAATTTGATGCTGGGCACTAATGTGTTTAATTTCGAGAGGAATTCATTGAAATTGCCCCACCTATTATCCCAAAATGTTAGGATATCATCCACGTATCTCATCCACAGCATGTTTTTGGGTTTTATTGCATTTATTACTGTAGTTTCAAAGTATTCCATGTACAGATTGGCTAGAACAGGACTTAAAGGACTACCCATACTACACCCGAATTTTTGCTTGTAGAATGATTCCCCGAATGAAAATACGTTATTAGATGCACATAATTCAACTAGCTTTATTATTTTGTCAAGCGCCAATGGGAAATGATCTGAATAGGGGGATAATTTTACCCTTAAAAACTGAAGAACGTCCTGTACTGGTACTTTAGTGAACAGGGAATCTACATCAAGGCTTAAAAGTTTTATGTTGTGAAGTGGTATATGTGCTTCTCTGAATTTGTGACAAAAATCTTCCGAATGTTTAATGTGACTGGGAGAAAAAGTGCCTAAAAAAGGTAATGAACATCTCAAAAGGAGGATGGATTTCGGACACGATCGACAACGTCTTCATTCAACCAACCCTTAAGAAGATTAAAGGAAGATTATCAGCGGGGGTGACTTAAAATGGCTTGTTTGTGGATGGACCTCTTGGTATAAATACCACCTTTTCTGTAAACTTTTCTCATTCATCTACCTGAAGAGGGAGACAGCAGTCTCTGAAATATAGTACTTTTTCTCTATTTTGGTGTTTTTATGGGCTCCTTTTATTAGATATATATATATATATATATATATATATATATATATATATATATATATATATATATATATATATATATATATATATATATGTACGTATCCATGGTAGAAAGGTAAATGAAACAGGGACTTGGAACAAGTACTTTCGTAGTATATTCTACATTTTCAAGTTCACACTGAATACAAAAGAAGTTGACTGGCCTTTATATACAAAATCAGAAAGAAGGGAGGGGTTACTGAATATTAATCTGGGCGACATGTTCTTTAAGCAAAAGAGATCAGGAAAGAGGAACCAGGTATAATCCTGGGTGCAGATTCAAGTTCCTCGTTGACGTCCCTTTGATAAAGATGGACCCTTTCACCCTGCAGATTATCGAGGAATTATCGCAGTTAGTATCATGGCATGTTTTAAACCAATGATCCGCAATGCCAGTATTATAATCCACATGAAATGGTATATTTGCGCTAAGAACATCTCACCTTTGGCTCCTTAGAGGTCTGCCCAACATAAATCTTATTACATTCTCTACAAGGAATACTGTATCAATATTGTTTGAATTTGGAGGGCTATTCTTAATTAGTTTATTCCTCAAAATATTATTATAAGAAACATAAAGATGATTGTGTAATAAATCCTTCAAGCAAAGAACTGAACCATAATCTTAGATATGCTTTAGGTTATGGTTTATCGTGTGCCATTAGTGATGAGTTTTCGTACACAAGCATCATTACTTCAAATACCTAATAAAATTGGGAATTTCCCGAAAAGGTTTGTCGATGCAATTCAAGAAACGGAGAAAGATAAAAATTTGCATATGACAAAAGCTGACAAACCCAACTGCTTTGTACTAATGGATAAAATTAGTTATGTGGAGATAATGGAAACCATATTATCTGACTCTAGTACTTACAAAAAACTACGGAAAGAGCCATTAGTTGATCTCATAAAAAGTTTCACTTCTAAAATAAAAACTATACTAAAGGATTTCAGTTCAATAAGAGAGAAAGTGATAACTATCGGCCCATTTTTACCTTACATGTACAGATTAATCAAGACTCATAAAAGAGACGTACCTGTTCGTCCCATTATCAGTTCAACCGGTCTTATAAGCTATAAACTTGTTTAATATCTTGTTAAATTACTATCACCTATCCTGGGCACTATTTCAAATTCCCATTTAAAAAACTGTTGATTTCTGTGTTAGACTCTCCCATATTGATTCATCCAGTACTGACAAATTAACAGTTTTGATGTAACATCTTTATTCACTATAGTTTTTATTGAAGATAGACTTACTTTAATATTTATTACAACATTTGGACTCGTATAATATAGAATTACATACTAATGTTATTATTGATTCCGCATCCCTTTGTATAAAAGATTTTAAATTTACTTTTAATGAAAATTTTTATGAACAGATATTTGGTAAGGCCATGTGCGACCCTCTTTCGCCACTCTTGTCTAATATTTACATGGAAGTTTTTGAATCTAGACTTATTCCAAGAAATTTACTTTCCAAGGTATTTTGGGTTAGATATTATGTAGACGATGGTTTTTGTATTGTAAAAGAAAATGTAAATAGTCCTGATTTCTTGTATACAATTAATAATCTTGTACCATCCATAAAATTCACAATAGAATATGACGAAATTAATTGTATACTATTTTTGAATGTCTTAGTTATTAGAAATAACACCAATTTTAGTTTTAAGATATATAGGAAACCCACGAATTACCATATATTCATTTTGACTCTACCCATGCTAAACATATTAAGATGTCAACATTTTCCTGTATGTATCTCAGAATTTTTAGAAGTCGATTTTAATATAATTGATAAAATAGGAGATACATTATGTTACCTTCCATATTTTTTGGAACTTTGTAAAGATAAAGCAAAAATGACGTATCACAATCCAATCAGTATTAACAAAGAACTTAAGAATATTCTCTGTATACTTTTTCATCCTAATTTCATTCCTGCTGTACCAATTCTAAAAACTATTGATATTAACTTAGTATTTAAATATAATAACATTTTAAGGAATAAACTAATTAAGAATAGCCCTCCAAATTCAAACAAAATTGTATACAGTATTCCTCGTAGAGAAGGTAATAAGATTTATGTTGGGCACACCTCTAAGGAACTAAATATAAGATGCTCTCAGCACACATATGCCATTCCAAGAGGATTAACTAATTATGGCATTGCAGACAAATGGCTCAAGATTGGGCCATGCTATAGCTGGGATAATTCCTCGATAATCTGAAGGGTCAAAGATCACTGAAAAAGGAATCTATTGGAGTCCATCTTAATCGATGTGACATCAACAAGGAATTTAAATCTCTACACAGGATTATACCTTGATCCTCTTTCCTTATCTTTTTTGCTTAAAGAACACGCCGACTAGATTAATAAACTGTAACTCCGGCTTCTCTTTCTGATTTTGTATATAAAGGCCTGTCAACTTCTTTTATATTCAGTGTGAACTTGAAAATGTAGAATATACTACGAAAGTACTTTTCCAAGTCGCTTTCTATCGTGGATGTACTTGAGAATATACTTAAATCCACGATAGAAAGCGACTTGGAACAAGTACTTTCGTAGTATATTCTACATTTTCAAGTTCACACTGAATATAAAAGAAGTTGACAGGCCTTTATATACAAAATCAGAGAGAGGGGCCGGAGTTACAGTTTATTAATCTAGTCGGCGTGTTCTTGAAGCAAAAGAGATAAGGAAAGAGGATCAAGGTATAATCCTGTGTGGAGATTTAAATTTCTTGTTGATGTCACATCGATAAAGATGGACTCCAATAGATTCCTTTTTCAGTGATCTTTGACCCTGCAGATTATCGAGGAATTATCCCAGCTATAGCATGGCCTGTTGTGAGCCATTTGTCTGCAATGCCATAATTAGTTAATCCTCTTGGATTGGCATATGTATATATATATATATATATACATACATACATATATATTCATTGAATAGAATGGCTTTCTCACTGTTAACCAGCTTTTTTGAAATTGCTTCATATTTTCTAATTATTTTCTTTACTTCATTGTTCAGGTTACTAATGGACACATAATGGGGTTCTTCCATTTACTCCAGTATTTTTACACGCGACAGCTGTTTCGTCAACCTATACGTATTGACGTTTTCAAGCGTACTGATACAAATATGAGCCTACATGCGTTTTGTGACCTCATGAGGACGGAAAGGTAGTACAATTGCCAGATACCTAGTTTTAAGTATTTACAAAACCCAGAATCTATGGGAGATATATTGATGATATCTTTATCACAACAAAGGGCGACAATGACATAGAAGAATTAGTAAATAAACTCCAAGCAAATTCTACATTAAATTTTACGGTAGAAAGAAGTGATGAGAAGATGCTCCCTTTCTTGGACGTACTTGTGACCCAAAAGAACAACAAATACAATACCACCGTATACACTAAAAAGACAGACGCTGGAAGATGCTTAAATGCTAGAGGAGAATGCCCTGATGCATATAAACGATCTGTGGTAAATGCATACATAAAACGCGCCATAACACACTGTTCCACGTGGAAAGCGACTAACGAAGAAATCAACAGAGTTCAACAGCTGCTCACAAATAACGGATATCCAGATGACATGATCCAGCAAGTTGTCAAAAAGAGATTAGAGGCTTTCCATAATCCGACCCCGAGGAACAACACACAAGACAAAGACAAAGAAATAGTGATATACCATCAGATACCATACAACAAACACCACGAAGATGAAAGGAAAGCCATCCTTGGTATACTGCGAAGAGGAACCACCCCCCTAGCGCCATATAACAAAATAACAGCAAGGATTTACTGCAAACCAAACCTTACGGCCTCTTTGGTAATGAAAAATAGTACGGCCCCATCGACGGAGAAAGAGGTTACATCTGATATAGTATACAAGTTTGTCTGTGCTGACGAGCAATGTCAGTCCCCCCAAAAATGCTATATCGGACACACAACCACCACACTCAAACGTCGCATGCAGGCCCACAGAAACCAAGGAGCCATTCATCAGCACTTTGTGGATACCCACAATAAAAAACCATCATTACAAGAACTTCTCACAAACACCAAAATAATACACAAGGAAGGCAACTACAATCGTTTATTGATATCAGAAGCAGTCAGCATCGCAATGCAACGTCCCAGCCTTAACATCCAACGTGAGGCAGACTGTTCCTTGCCCTCGTGTAGGAGGCAGTCCTTCAACCGCGTGGAACAAAACCCCCACACGCGGACAGGAGCGCACACTGACTTTCAGTGAATTAAACATATATGTAATTAATATATATTTATGTATAATGTGTATATAATAACTTACTTTCAACTTTTTATATAATTTCTGTTGTTAACATATTTATTTATTTGTCTTATTTTATGTTTCACTATAGTCTTTTGTAAATACTTAAAACTAGGTATCTGGCAATTGTACTACCTTTCCGTCCTCATGACGTCACAAAACGCATGTAGGCTCATATTTGTATCAGTACGCTTGAAAACGTCAATACGTATAGGTTGACGAAACAGCTGTCGCGTGTAAAAATACTGGAGTAAATGGAAGAACCCCATTATGTGTCCATTAGTAACCTGAACAATGAAGTAAAGAAAATAATTAGAAAATATAAATATGAAGCAATTTCAAAAAAGCTGGTTAACAGTGAGAAAGCCATTATATTCAATGAATGTTGTATCCGTGAAAAATTGTGCCCTAGAAGTATTACATATATATATATATATATATATATATATATATATATATATATATATAATATATATATATATATATATATATATATATATATATATATTATATATATATATATATATATATATATATATATATATATATATATATACCAATGTATATATTGTGACAAAGTGCCAAGTATCTGGTTACTACACTTACCATTCATTAATTGAGTACCTCACAACAGCCAGACACCTGAGCCTTCATCACAAGTAATAAACAACTGAATACTCTAAAGGCAACAGCGATCCCTTAAACAACTTACCAGTATTGCAGAAAATCAGACTAAGTTCATCAAAACAGGTGTGAAGTAATCTTATGCGTAATTAAATTAACTAAAGGGCATCACTCCATCAACAACTTTAAAAGTCTAAGTATTTCCCTGATTTCAGCAGTCTACGTACTTCCCTGGTTCTCACTCACTTCAAGTAAATTGAAGGAAAACAGCTCAATTACCACTCTATGTTTCTACCTACACAAATCATATAATATATGCATGTATACTGGTGAAAAAGAAAACACTTATAAAAATTCTAAATACAAACATTTATTATCAAACTCAAATTTATAAGTGAAATTCACAATATCAGGGTAAATTACTGTTACTTGAAAACAAAGTAAAGTTTAATTAATTCTTGATTTAATTATGTAAAATTAAATCAAAATTAATTTATCACAAAATTCAAGAAAATTAATTAATTCAATCACAATTTAAAAGTGTTAGGAAATCAACAAAAATTTGATAATTAATTCACAAGTGTTATGCAATAATGAAACTTGAAAAGAATTCTAAGTAAATGCAAGTTAATTCACAAGTTTTAAATTCAATTAAATGTGCAACGATTAATTAATGAAAACTACTAAGTTAATAAAATTGTGAATATAAATGAAAACACAGAAAAATGTGGAAAATAGCAATATTGCAAAAAAGTATCAATCACACAGAACATATAATAAAAATGCATACTTCAATTAGAAAATGGATAATGCAAAAAAAAAAAACACTTTAATAAGAAAAAAAATGAAATAAACACAAAACACAAAAATTTGCAATGTGTAAAAATTTAAATTGTTTCACTCAAACCATTGTAACTACTAGTTGCAACTAATAAAAATACAACACTTAACCTTGGTACCAGTTTTCTTTCTGTTGCAGCTTGTTTCACAATTTCACCACAATTCACAATATTTCAAAAAATAAAAATAAAAGATGCCGTTACACACTTTTTGTTCAGATTCCACAAAAAGCACTAAATAATACTAAATATCTCTAAGAAATCCGAAATCTAAAATTCACGAGTGACCTATGTCTAAGTAAAAATCTTTATGTTACTTTAATATCAAGTATGGCGTGGGAGAGAGAAAGAGAGAGAGAGAGAGGGAGATCTAAACGCTATGAGGATTTAAGTCTGAATGAATGCTTTCTTTCTCCTTGTATGGGCACTTCAAGTGACTGACAGGCTCAAAACGTTTTGGACACACAAAAGATGATGCAATCTTTCTAGAAGCTTCTAATATGATGTAAATTTACAAAAAATCATGAAATCTACACGTGGTTTCGGCAAAGACATATGCGTATGAAACCAGTCATGAATGTATTAGCTCAACAAAGACACATATTCGATCGAGACAGAAGTCGAGCGAGTAAGTTTGATTAGGATTGACATGTATCCAAAACACAACAGAGACCTCGAGATCTCTAATCTCAAGGTGATGACAAGTTTCCAAAACAATTTCTACCTTGGAACGGACAAAGTTAATCTCTCTCTTTCTTTACATTCTATGTTATATACTTTTAAAATAATGGTATGCGAAATCTGAACATACATTTTAAGACATCCTATAACTCTAAGCTAACTAAGGAATCTGTAAATGTTGCAAAACTCTTTTCTAACATATTTTATACAGTCAAGGAGAAGATATAATCTTTATGAAAGTAGCAGCATAAATATATATATATATAATAATTATATATGTATATATATAATAGAGAATATAGATATATAGTTAGAAGATCGATTATATATCATATATAGATATGATATAATATATAAATAGTCACAGGACTGCCTGGAGTATAAGATTTTAGTCCAGAAAATCTAGAGAGAATGGCAATACTTTAAATTATTTGGAAACGACAACTGACGAAAGGGTTCCACAGCATGAAACTATCACCAAATACTTTCAAAAAGGTTTAAGGTAAACATATTATGTCCACTTGAAAAATGATTCACTAAGGTAATCAGAAGAATGGAAAAATTACAGGGGCTCTCACTTGCACCGTGGCACTATTTCACTACTGAATGTTATGTATAATATCAAGAATAAATGTGCCACTGATTTGCACGCAAAACATTAAA
Source organism: Macrobrachium nipponense (assembly GCF_015104395.2). Classification (NCBI taxonomy): domain Eukaryota; kingdom Metazoa; phylum Arthropoda; class Malacostraca; order Decapoda; family Palaemonidae; genus Macrobrachium; species Macrobrachium nipponense. The sequence continues at coordinate 45,715,762 of NC_061102.1, read as the reverse complement.
TCTAGTGAGTAAATATGGTGCAGAATCAATGACACCTGGCTCGGGTGTCGCTGGAAGTTAGGTTTTCTGATATCTGTCAAAATAGGTGCAACATCTCTCATTCCCTTGGTCTCTACTAATTCCAGTAGGTATCTGAAAAGGCCATTGAAAGCGGCCAGAGTAGGGTATAGAGGAGAGAACACAAAGAAGTGCTAATTAGGGTGAATGGGATTTGGGCTTGTGGGTAGAGATGCAGATGCAGGCACCACAGAAAAAGGATATGGGTATGAGGTAAGGTCATGGAGACCACATGTGTGAGGGTGTGAAACTTCATGAATATTAGGGGCAGGAACCTTCCAAATGACTTTTGTAAGATTTGAATTGGAACAATAGTTTTGAGGGGGTGCAGTCCCAGAAGTCTTCTAACTTTCTTGAATAGGCAATTCATTATCGGCTTAAGTCTAATGTCTAAATTGGATTTGGGAGCGGCGGTGACCATGATGGGTGTTTGACAGGTAATAAATAAAAAAAATACATGACATTAAAATGACATTTTTGCAGGTGCCAATGGCCTAACCATGTTTCAGGAAAAAGGGGACAGATGGTGAGTCAAAACAACTCAAAAGTGAAAACACTTTTTTATTATACTCTGTTTTTTGTTCTAAATCAGGTGATGTTCCATAATCAAATCCTCTATTTCCCCCATGTTTTCGTTCATTTTCCTTCTTGTTCAATCAAGTAAGATGTTACATGGCCTAAATAGTCATGAATGTCTACAGACTTGCTTCAAATGGCAAACATGATTCTCTCTCTCTCTCTCTCTCTCTCTCTCTCTCTCTCTCTCTCTCTCTCTCTCTCTCTCTCTCTCTCTCTCAATATAGAACATAAACTTCTTATTACTAAATCATGTCTGCAGCAAAGTTTGTATTTAACAATTCAGGCATATATTGCAAAATTCAAATCAAACTCAATTCCACTATGAATTTAATTTTACCATTAAAACAGACTTGCATATATCTATTACTCTATGTAACTAAATTTTAACATACAAATCCTTTCCAAATGTCTTATTTACCATGGTTAATGCTTTCACCTACCATTACTTTCATCTATAATTCCACTTGTGTTATCACTGACACAAGGCCTATCACCAATAATAGTGCAGATAAGCAAACATAAATAAACTAGTCTGGGATACAAAGGGGGTAAAAAGCGGATTTTACATATGGGAGTTATTATAAGATACAAGTAATTACTGCAGGGAGATATTTAGTCTTCACCTCTGGATAGTGAAACTAAATATTAGGGAAATATGAAGATAAACTTCATAAATGTAGTCACTTTTCTCACAATTTTAATTCACAATCTTTAATAGACTGAATTTTCAAGTGACTGGAGGTAATTGTGGACCTGGACTGGCTTACCATGACATTTCTCCTTGGCTAAGCCATTGTGTTCAGAATGTGGGAACATGGTACCGAGTGCTTTCGGGTGAGGATATGTAAGCCTGTCCTCCTCTCATGCTTACTCTGAAGGGTGTAGTTGGCTGTTGCTAAGGAAAGGGACTTTCTGTGGATGGTGTAAACAGTTCTTTCCTCACTCGTAAGTTTTGCTCCTGGGTGGGCCATTCATAATGAATGCGATAATATTTGCTCTGTGACTGGAGTGGATTCTTTTCTTGATTCCTAGGTGGGGCTGGCACAATTTTTATTCATATAGAGCAGTGACTCAGTCCCCGGGATGAAGTACCCTAATACATGTAAGTGGCGTCTGGTTGGGGTGTGCTGCAGCACCCGGCCTAGTCGTTGCAAGTTAGCCTGACTTGATTATTGGTTCTTCTCTCCTCTGTGGCTAGGGGGAGACACTTTGGTGAGTCTGTGGCTGGCCCGGCTTCTAGCAGGGGATTGCTAGGTTGCTTTTGATGGAGGCAAAAGGGGCCCACGTCCTCTTGGGGATGAATGTCCTGCTGGGCTCTATTTGAGAGGCACTAAGGGTCTCTGGCATGGCGAATGCCAGGTTACTTTCCATGTAAGGCAGTGAGCAGGGCTCTTGTCCAGCCTGCCCATTTATATCTGGGGCCCTCTGTTGCAAGGTTTCTGCTGGAAACTGCTGTGTGTAGAAGGTAACATTGGGACCAGGAATAACCTCAGGTGAGTAGGCAGGGGGCTCTGACATTTCAGTGGGATTCGGGTCAGTTTCCTTGATGTCTGTCATGTCTATAAGGGACACAAGGCACTCATGCTGAGGATCCTGCTCTGGAAACGAGGAGCTGACCAGACTTTCTACTCAGACCTCACAGGGGATTGGGTGTAATGGAGGTGCTGGGTGTTCAGTCTCCTGTTGTGTCTGGAGAAACCAGGGGGCGATCGCTTCCTTCTGAGCCTAATGGCGTTGACACTGGTGATGTCGGTGCTGAGCAGATAGTATGCTTGGGCAGCTGGGTAGGTGGCCCAGACCCAGGAAAGGCAGCCTGCAGAATTTCTACAAACTCCAGAACCATATAGGGTTTAGGGCTGCTCCTCTGGGAACTCACAGTGCAATCTTCATAGCTTGGAACGTTAGAAGATCTTGCCCCAAGAGAAGCCTATGGTCATCCTGCAAGAAACCTGCAATTCCCATGGTCCACGTCCGTGTGTGAGTGTGTGGACCCACATAGAATCTTAACTGTGTGGAAGGGAGCCTTGTTTTTCTTCCAACAGTATTGACATACGTTATTAGCTTGGACCTATGAATAGTGACAGTAGTGGGAATGCAATCCTCTTGAATAAGCATTACCTGAATTGTAGGGTCCGCATGGGTGGCGAAGGAATTCGTAAGTGATCTCATCAATAGGGTGCTAGGGTCGGTAGTGGGGCCAACCTCCCATCCAGCCAGCCGCAGCTGAATGAATTTGTTGTTTTGGGATACCCAAGTTCCTCTCCATCTGGGAGTAGAACTCTACAGCTGCATCGTAAGTAGCCACAAGGAAAGGCTCTCCCTAGTAGATGAAAATTCAGTTTTGCTTGAATGCAAATGCCAGTGGGTGGCAATGGAAATCCAGGTAAGCTTTGATATGTCCTCAGACAGATAACTGGCACCTGTAGTGTGATATTATCAACCCACAAGGTTCGTGGCACTCAAAACAGAGTGTAACAAAGCTTGGATGGCACCCTCAGGTGTGTGGATGTGTCCTGTAAGATGTAAGCATAACAAAGGCATTCTGCAGTAGGTAGGGATGTTTAGAAGAACGTACAGTGAAGGAGTGCCAATTAAGGTGGCTCTCATAGGTATGCTATTCCGGGGGACATTGTGGTAAGTGTCTATGTAGGTGACACTCATAAACTATATGAAGCTTTGGTCTTAGCTGTATGAGCCACTCACTGGCGCTCTAACGGGTCACAGCAGGGAAGTAAGGCAAACAGCTTACTTCGGAGGTTTGGTTTTCTTGGATGAGCATGTAGAGGCACCAAAATGCAAGTAAGGGTTTGTCTCGCACAATGCAGTACGTTCCCAGAACACAGTGGCACAGTCAATAGGGCATAAGCAAGTGGCACACTAAATGTGCATAACTGTTCCAACAGGAACATAACATTGTTTGCAAACACTTAACAAGTAGATCCCATAGGACGTAAGTAGGTTCAGCAAAGCTTCAGGTGTCACTCTTGAAGTGCGTAAGCAATGTAGGTTTCAAACTAGCACTCTACAGAACCGAAGCAACACAGGCTTCAAAAGGCACACACAGGTGCATAAGCAACACAGGATTTCTACTGGTACTGTCACCAATACACTAAGCAATAAAGCTTTCAAAAGGTACACACAGGTGTGTAAGCGCACAGGTTTTTCACTGACACTCTCACCAGCACACTAAGCAACAATGGCTTTCAAAAGGCATACACAGGAGCAAAAGCACACAAGCTTTCCACTGGTACTCTGACCATTACATAAATCAATAAAGCTTCCAGGAGACATTCTCATCTGTACACAGTGTGTAAGGGGGCAAAGAACGTGTGTAAAGGAAGAACAGTGCTTTCCATAAACTTAATGTGTCATTAAAGGACAGCAACAGGAGACTTCTGGTAACGCACAAGTGTCACTAAGGTAGGTAGTAGAGTCTCTCATGACTTTGCAAAAGCTTGCGTTGTGAAACAAAGCATACATACACTGTGTGTTCCAAATTCCAAACAAGAATCTTCAACTATCAAAAATCGTCTCTGCTATTGCTGTAAATAGGTTTGTGCTTTCATCAACCACAGAAGGGTTACAGTAAAACACTAGTTTGTAAGTGTGCAATCAGTATAAGCACAAATTATAATAAAAGTAAGTAAACTGTTCTCATAAAAGGAACATTACTCTAGACTTGTTAATTCAGGAATCTGTTAACTGAATATCCCAGTGTATATAAAATATAGAACAAATACAAGCATCCTTGGATTTTGTCTAGCAGCGAGCTAAATGAAAGGAAAGTATTATCCTTTACTGCACCTTAAATGAATGGTCAAGGTTACTATTTTTCAAAGGGAGTAGATGAATGAAGATCGTGTGAAAAATACAGTGAATGATGCTGCGTTGTAGCGGTATCCGGCGAATTCGTCTACAACAATTCTTGTACATATACAATTCATCTACAACAATTCATGTACATATACAATTCATCTACAACAATTCATCTACATATACAATTCATCTACAACAATTCATCTACATATACAATTCATCTACGGCAAAATATTTATATAGATATGCAGTTGAGGAGGGCCTAAACAACGACAGCAAGTATTCTTAGAGTCACCGTTTTAAATGAATTCCCTTTTTAAGTAACCTACTATAAATTTGGAGAGTTTGCTGCTTTCAGTAATGATGAATTTGGGAAATTGGTCTGTTACCATATTATTCTTTGAATCACCTTTTTAAATACCTTCCCTTTTAGATACTGTTTTAAGCGTAAATATGCATTTTGTAGTATTATATTTGGTAGCTTTTGGTATATATCTAAATATATAAAACCATAAATACAGGAGGGTCTTTATTATATAGGATAAAGTTGGATAAAGATTACAATGTTTTTACCTGTTTTGGATATATTTGGATCAAAATTACAATACTTTTACTTAGTTTGGATATATTTGGATAAAAGTTACAATATTGTTACTGTATGCATAGATGCAAAACATAAAGAAAAGTTATGGATATCTTTAGATAAAAATTATAATATAAAATTACAATACAAAATATTAAAAAGAACTGGTATTTGAGTACAAAATAAAAACCCTTAAGAACATTAAAAAACAAAGGTTATACGTGCTATTCCACAAATACATAATAAATTTATCTAAAAAACACAATATTATTACGTTTGCTAAAAAGACTAACTATATAAAAAAATCATCTAAAATTGAATGCAAAAATTGAAAACCATTATAAAAAAAAAGATTTAAAAAGAAAGGTTATGTGCGATTCCACGAATATAATCAATTATATCTTTATTGCTGAAATTTTCCACTAATCTTTTTATCCGTTGAGCAGTATCATGATAGCGGTTTCTTGTAGTATCAGGCTCCCTTCCAGAGAGATATTGTTCTATTCGAGCTTCATTAAAATTTTGCTCCTTCTTCAGACAATCAACAATTTTCCATATATTTGGATGGTGAGCTGCAACTTGAACCTGGAAAACTCTGTGCCATCCCTCCACGGCATTAGTAGTTTTTGGTAAATTGTGCAAAGCCTCATCATATACATTCCATACTTCATGTGCAAAGATAGGAGGCCTTCGCATATTTCTCCGGCCAGGGCACCCAATCCAAGCGTCCTCAAAGTAATCTATTACCTCCCGCGCGTCATCAGGGAAAATATAATTTGCGCATAATATCTCGAATGACTCGATAACTTTTTCGACTGGTACAAATGCAATGGCAGGTAGCATCCGAAGTCTCAAAGCAGTCTGAATTAGTTTCGTATAATCTCTGGAGACCATTTCTCTGCACTGAACGAAATACACTTTGACAAAAGTGAAAAAGTCACCCCTTGACTTTTATATTAGGGAAATCTTTAAGGAATGCATTCTGCATAGCCTTTCCGAAATCTACTCTTACAGTTGGTGTACAAGATGGTAAAAAAAAATTTATTTTCTGTAAAAGCTGGCCATAAGTTTCCTTAGATTTGTTGGGTAGTAAGCAAATACTAGTGGTAATGATGCTTTTTCTGTTAAACAATGCAAAGTATACAATTGGTGAAACAACAATGGAACAGTCTTAAATGTTCCATCGGCAAACCATTGATTACTTCTTGAAAGCATATGAAGGCTGCGTTTCGTAGCAAAAATCAGCATTCGTTTATCACCTTGCCCTGAATCATATGCTAAGAATGTCTCACCTTTGAGAGATTTTGTATATCCGTCAGGTAAAATTAATTCGTTGCAATTCCTTGGTAAGGTTGGAACTGCATTGTTTTGTACCCTTATGGAGCGCACTGTACTTTTAAGACTTTGCGTCAACGGGAGTCTAGACACAGCAGCCTCACTACAATCTTCGAAGGCACTAGATATTGATTGTGGTGCTTCATTCGTACTTTTTGCCATATGCCGAATTTTCAAAACAGTTTCTGTTGCTTCAACCTCCGCAGCATCTAGTGTGTGATTATGACCGTTTGTAGAACTGATAGCTTCTTCCTGTAATGTAGTTACACGAGCACTCCACTTAATTTTGTGGTATTTATCACACTTCCAATATGTCTTGTCATCATTCGTTCTATTCTTATAGAATAAATAACCATCATGAACCAATTTCTTTCGTCCTTTCTCTGTTTCTATGAATTGCAGAGCCATCATATAAGTTTTGGAGTACTTAAATCTTTTCTGGTTTCTCTTGGAATTACAGTATATAACAAAGCCTCGAAAAAATTGAAGAATGTTGTTGTTGATACTTATTACTCTAAGTCACAATAATTTCCCTGATATTGTGAATTTCACTTATAAATTTTGAGTTTGATAATAAATGTTTGTATTTAAAATTTTTATAAGTGTTTTCTTTTTCACCAGTATACATGCATATATTAGTATATGATTTGTATAGGTAGAAACATAGAGTGGTAATTGAGCTGTTTTCCTTCAATTTACTTGAAGTGAGTTAGAACCAGGGAAGTACGTAGACTTCTGAAATCAGGGAAATACTTAGACTTTTAAAGTTGTTGATGGAGTGATGCCCTTTAGTTAATTTAATTACGCATAAGATTACTTCACACCTGTTTTGATGAACTTAGTCTGATTTTCTGCAATACTGGTAAGTTGTTTAAGGGATCGCTGTTGCCTTTAGAGTATTCAGTTGTTTATTACCTGTGATGAAGGTTCAGGTGTCTGGCTGTTGTGAGGTACTCAATTAATGAATGTTAAGTGTAGTAACCAGATACTTGGCACTTTGTCATAATATATACATTGATATATATATATATATATATATATATATATATATATATATATATATATATATATATATATATATATCTATATATACATCCAATGTAGCACGAAGGAACATGTGCTTGAAAATATCCTTAAATCCACGATAGATAGAGACTTGGAACAAGTACTTTCGTAGTATATTCTACATTTTCAAGTTCACACTGAATATAAAAGAAGTTGACAGGCCTTTATATACAAAATCAGAAAGAGGGGCCGGAGTTACAGTTTATTAATCTAGTCGGCGTGTTCTTTAAGCAAAAGAGATAAGGAAAGAGGATCAAGGTATAATCCTGTGTGGAGATTTAAATTCCTTGTTGATGTCACATCGATAAAGATGGACTCCAATAGATTCCTTTTTCAGTGATCTTTGACCCTTCAGATTATCGAGGAATTATCCCAGCTATAGCATGGCCCAATCTTGAGCCATTTGTCTGCAATGCCATAATTAGTTAATCCTCTTGGAATGGCATATGTGTGCTGAGAGCATCTTATATTTAGTTCCTTAGAGGTCTGCCCAACATAAATCTTATTACCTTCTCTACGAGGAATACTGTATACAATTTTGTTTGAATTTTGAGGGCTATTCTTAATTAGTTTATTCCTTAAAATGTTATTATATTTAAATACTAAGTTAATATCAATAGTTTTTAGAATTGGTACAGCAGGAATGAAATTAGGATGAAAAGGTATACAGAGAATATTCTCAAGTTCTTTGTTAATACTGATTGGATTGTAATACGTAATTTTTGCTTTATTTTTAAAAAGTCCCAAAAAATATGGAAGGTAACATAATGTATCTCCTATTTTATCAATTATTTTAAACTCGACTTCTAAAAATTCTGAGATACACACAGGAAAATGTTGACATCTTAATATGTTTAGCATGGGTAGAGTCAAAATGAATATATGGCAATTCGTGGGTTTCCTATATATCTTAAAACTAAAATTGGTGTTATTTCTAATAACTAAGACATTCAAAAATGGTATTCAATTAATTTCGTCATATTCTATTGTGAATTTTATGGATGGTACAAGATTATTAATTGTATACAAGAAATCAGGACTATTTACATTTTCTTTTACAATACAAAAACCATCGTCTACATAATATCTAACTCAAAATACCTTGGAAAGTAAATTTCTTGGAATAAGTCTAGATTCAAAAACTTCCATGTAAATATTAGGCAAGAGTGGCGAAAGAGGGTCGCCCATGGCCTTACCAAATATCTGTTCATAAAAATTTTCCTTAAAAGTAAATTTACAATCTTTTATACAAAGGGATGCCGAATCAATAATAACATTAGTATGTAATTCTATATTATACGAGTCCAAATGTTGTAATAAATATTAATTTGTCAGTACTGGAAAAATCAATATGGGAGAGTCTAACACAGAAATCAACAGTTTTGTAGATGGGAATTTGAAATAGTGCCCAGGATAGGTGATAGTAATTTAACAAGATATTTTAAAAGTTTATAGCTTATAAAACCGGTTGAACTGATAATGGGACGAATAGGTACGTCTCTTTTATGGGTCTTGATTAATCTGTATATGTAAGATAAAAATGGGCCGATAGTCATCACTTTCTCTCTTATTGAACTGAAATCCTTTAGTACAGTTTTTATTTTAGAAGTGAAACTTTTTATGACATCAGCTAATGGGTCTTTCCGTAGCTTTGTGTAAGTACTAGAGTCAGATAATAAGGTTCCATTTTTTCCACATAACTAATTTTATCCTTTATTACAAAGCAGTTGGGTTTGTCAGCTTTTGTCATATGCAAATTTTTATCTTTCTCCGTTTCTTGAATTGCATCGACAAACCTTTTCGGGAAATTCCCAATTTTATTAGGTATTTGAAGTAATGATGCTTGTGTACGAAAACTCATCACTAATGGCACACGATAAACCATAACCTAAAGCATATCTAAGATTATGGTTCAGTTCTTTGGTTGAAAGATTTATTACACAATCATCTTTATGTTTCTTATAATAATATTTTGAGGAATAAACTAATTAAGAATAGCCCTCCAAATTCAAACAATATTGATACAGTATTCCTTGTAGAGAATGTAATAAGATTTATGTTGGGCAGACCTCTAAGGAGCCAAAGGTGAGATGTTCTTAGCGCAAATATGCCATTTCATGAGGATTAACTAATACTGGCATTGTGGATCATTGGCTTAAAACATGCCATGATACTAACTGCGATAATTCCTCGATAATCTGCAGGGTGAAAGGGTCCATCTTTATCGAAGGGACGTCAACGAGGAACTTGAATCTGCTCCCAGGATTATACCTGGTTCCTCTTTCCTTATCTCTTTTGCTTAAAGAACATGTCGCCCAGATTAATATATTGTAACCCCGTCCTTCTTTCTGATTTTGTATATAAAGGCCTGTCAACTTCTTTTGTATTCAGTGTGAACTTGAAAATGTAGAATATACTACGAAAGTACTTGTTCCAAATCCCTGATTCACTTACCTTTCTACCATGGATACATATATATATATGTATAACAGAATCACGAAAGTTAGGAACGTGATAAATCCATAAATAAAGATAAATGCCACGAAGGAAAAATAAACAAAGGAGTCTGCGAGATCTTTCGGCTGACAAGCCCTTTACTGAAGCAGCTACTGACAAAAATACGAGGAAAGACAATACAAGAAGGTTCGTATAACTGACAGATAGGGATTATAAAAGGATTAGTGCCTAGAATCCGACACACCTGGAAGATAAGAAACCTTCCCAAACAAGCATAAACAAAGGGTGCAATTAAAGGTTTAAGACAATCATCTTAGATACAATCTCCAGACAATTAAAGGATTATAGGTGACAGCTATACGGAACCTGGTAGACAAAACCATATTCACAAAAAATGACAGACATACATTACAATAAAGTTTTTTTTTAATAACTCTAAGGCAACTGATTTTTATTTAAGTCAGTAATTATATATTTGAGGTCATTCTTAAACATGTTACAGATACAAGGGTCTAAATGAAAAAGGCCACGACTAACATTGAAATTACAATGAAAAGTAAGTTGTATTAAAGCAGATTCTAAAAGATTTCGTGATAAGACATCTCTTGACCGTGCAATTACTGAACTGTCAATCCAATTAATTCGGTGGTTGTTTTCACTTAAATGAATAAATAATGCATTAGATTTTTGCCCAGTTTTTACAGAGTATTTATGCTGGCTTAGCCTTACTTCTAAGCCCTTGCTCGACTGTCCGAGGTAGAATGAGGGACAATCCATACATGGAATTTTATATATTATGTTGTTGCTTTCTCTGGGGCCATTTTTTATTAACATTCTTTTTAGTGTGTTATTATAGGAAGAAACAAGGTTGACATTAAAAGCTTTTAACAATGGTTTAATGGTTTCAAATCCGTTAAAATAAGGCAAACTGAGAATGTTCTCAGTTTGCCTTATTTTAACGGATTTGAAACCATTAAACCATTGTTAAAAGCTTTTAATGTCAACCTTGTTTCTTCCTATAATAACACACTAAAAAGAATGTTAATAAAAAATGGCCCCAGAGAAAGCAACAACATAATATATAAAATTCCATGTATGGATTGTCCCTCATTCTACCTCGGACAGTCGAGCAAGGGCTTAGAAGTAAGGCTAAGCCAGCATAAATACTCTGTAAAAACTGGGCAAAAATCTAATGCATTATTTATTCATTTAAGTGAAAACAACCACCGAATTAATTGGATTGACAGTTCAGTAATTGCACGGTCAAGAGATGTCTTATCACGAAATCTTTTAGAATCTGCTTTAATACAACTTACTTTTCATTGTAATTTCAATGTTAGTCGTGGCCTTTTTCATTTAGACCCTTGTATCTGTAACATGTTTAAGAATGACCTCAAATATATAATTACTGACTTAAATAAAAATCAGTTGCCTTAGAGTTATTAAAAAAAAACTTTATTGTAATGTATGTCTGTCATTTTTTGTGAATATGGTTTTGTCTACCAGGTTCCGTATAGCTGTCACCTATAATCCTTTAATTGTCTGGAGATTGTATCTAAGATGATTGTCTTAAACCTTTAATTGCACCCTTTGTTTATGCTTGTTTGGGAAGGTTTCTTTCTTATCTTCCAGGTGGTCGGATTCTAGGCACTAATCCTTTTATAATCCCTATCTGTCAGTTATACGAACCTTCTTGTATTGTCTTTCCTCGTATTTTTGTCAGTAGCTGCTTCAGTAAAGGGCTTGTCAGCCGAAAGATCTCGCAGACTCCTTCGTTTATTTTTCCTTCGTGGCATTTACCTTATAATATATATATATATATATATATATATATATATATATATATATATATATATATATATATACAATAATATATATATATATATATATATATATATATAATATATATATAAGATAGATAGATACATACATAGATATATATATAATATATATATATATATATATATATATATATATATATATATATATATATATATATAATATATATATTATATATATACTTATTAATATAGATAGATAGATAGATACATACATAGATATATATATATATATATATATATATATATATATATATATTATATATATTTTACATATATATGTATATATATATATATATATATATATATATATATATATATATTACATATATGTATATATATATATATATATATATATATATATATATATATATATATATATATATATATAATAATGATATAATATAATAATATATATATATATATATATATATATATATATATATATATATATATATATATATATGTAATGGGATATTTCCACATTACTTCATTAGGTAAGCGTGTAGCTCGAACCGAACGTCAGGCAAACCAATACACACAGCTTTTCTCTCTCTCTCTCTCTCTCTCTCTCTCTCTCTCTCTCTCTCTCTCTCTCTCTCTCTCTAAGCAATCTCTCTCTCTCTCTCTCTAGCACCGACACCTCTTTCTCTCCATTCTAACAGGTAATGAAAATGAGAGAGTCACATCATAACATTAACATTTATTAACAATGAATAAACAATTAATCAATCAAGTAATCAAGTCTTACAGACTAACTCAAAAAACCCCGAACAGTAAAATGTCTAATCGTAATGGTAGTCACCATTAGTCACCAAAAAGTCTACACCCCTCTGGGAACTCCTGTCCCTCCATTGCCAGTTCTGCCAGAACCGTCCAAGCAACCGGACCACTATAAACACAGTTAATAAAAAACTCCCAGTGAGCGCCACGGCATCTTGCCTTTCTCTCAAAGACGCCTCTTTCAAAATCCCCCATAGACTTGGGTATTCAACATTATTAACAGAAAGAGGCACACACGCACTTACGAACACACAGTTCGTTAACGCCTCACAATTCTAGTTGCATCCAGTTTCACAAAGGCACTTTGAGAAGAGTTCATAAACTGTCGTGCATTGACTTGTCTAACTATGCAGTTTTATCTCACGCCATCCATAGAAACTCATTCATCAGCTTTCTCGGGTCGTCGCTCTATTCTGTTCTTCACATTCCATAGGTCACAGAGAACACACAGACAATATATTATTAATCAAAAACCCTAGGCCTTTCACGGCTCGGCCACTACCACGCTAGCCCCCGCCTAGCAAAATAGCTTATATAATCTAAAACACACTGGCCGGCTCAAAATAAAGTATAAGTAATAACTGCATGTCTCTGGCATTATAAAATAAAGTCTTATCCCGCTTTATCTCCAAATAGTACTAGACGCATTTTCTCTAATTTTTCTGCATTTCGGATTCTTGAATATCCCTCTTTACTTGTCTGCAACTAGCTGCACAGACAGTAGACAGTAGGAAGACGGAATGCCTCCCTCATTGTAGAAGACTTCTCATGGCTTCTGCAGATCCCCAAAAGGCACGCAATCACCATCATGGAAACTCCTGTAATCACCCTGGGGTAAAATAACAGCAACACTCTCTGCACGGCTGGTGGACGTCTTGCTGGCGTTGGGAAATGACTTTTGGTGTGTTAGTATGTCAGTCAAGTCTTTGGTCAATCTAAGAAAATTAACCCAGACATACTACTTCTATCAAACAACGATCTTAAAAAGTCAGAAATACTAACTGAACGTCTCCCAATTAACTCCCTTTAATATGACTACTAAATCATAAGTCATTATTGCAACTCTCAAAGAAAAAAAACATTAAGTTCTCCAGCTCAATTCTCCAAACTCGCACATCAGCACACACACAACTCGGAAATCACAGCAACTCCACGGACTTCTGCACTCACATTTCAAACTCGAATGTTCTCACAAGAAAAAAAAAGAAAAAAAAATCGTAATGAGCCCAAGGAAAAAAAAAAGAATCTCGTAACACACCCAGACCCCAAAAAATGTTCTCTCAAGCTCTGATATCTGAACAACCCACAAAATCAGTAAAAAATCTCCAATGTTTAACAGCAAAAAAACCCCTTAACTGCTCATACAATCAATCACAATGAGACTTAATGTCAAACTCCCATTTATGTAAGTAACAACCCCCGAAAAAACTACATCTCCCGACAAAAAAAAATGTCATTTAAACTCAATCCCCCAATCATATCTCTCGTAGGAAAAGGAAGAAAAATAATAAAAAGATAATCACATGTAGATTTACCCATCACATAATACATAATTCATGTATAATATGCATAACTCCCGCATTTTTCCCAAGAAATGCATGGAATTTGCCAGAAAGCAAACTCTTACCCATGCGCTTTCGTGAAATGCTATTGTCAACATTTCTAGATATTGCTAAAATTCTGATCAGTCACCATCACTAAAGGAAAAGGATCAGCACACGGCTCATCACATCTCTTGTCAGCAGAAAAATCGCCTGCGGACATATGCTCAAACAGCAGCATAAAAATTGTCTAGTCAGACACACAAGTTTGGAAACCTCATGATTCTATAGAAAAAGGTCTAACTGACACATTTCACAGAATTAACTCCAGGAAATGACTAATGTGTTCAAACATTTGTCTCAAAGACTTATTCTCTCAACATGACACAGCCCAATTATATGCCTCCAAAATAACACACTTGTGAACATAAAAAATGCACACATCTCCATAGGACTCGTAATGCAGTAATGCCACTCGCCTCTAAATAGTCACGAAACTAAAGAGAAAGAACCACAGAAATCTTCTCTTGTCTCGTAAAAACTCCCATAACCACAAGAAGGAGTCACCCGCCAAAGATTAATTCCAATTCCATATATATGTGACATCATATTAATAAGAAGAGTACTCCAGTTATAAAAATATTTCCCCCCATTTGGTTAAAAACCACTCCCCTTATATTTCTCTCTTATTTCTCCAATGGCCACATGTTAATAAAAAAAACAACACCACTCCAGGAAAAAAGAGTAATCACCTCTATTTCGGCAAATACAAAAAAATATTTACCTCTATTCCCCAATAACTCCATGTGGAATAAAACAAGGCTCCAAAAAATATATCTCTCCAAAAAATTTTGCACTCAAGGCAACTAACTCACCCACTCACAAATATTGCCCTATAATCTCCAAATATGTGTCTCCATTTGCAACAAAGATGGCTGCAAAATAATTGAACTAAACATAGCTCTCATCACCATTGGCAAATATCAAAAATGGCCAAAAATATATCCCCAATATATTATATCTCAAATTATAACTCCAATTCTCCAGAGAATAACTCAATGTTATAGTCAAAAACTATAAAACTCTCTCCATTTAGCATAACTGCTAAAAAAAGGCAAAAACTCGCCAAATAAAAACTATCTAGAAAATTCTAGAAAAAATCACCCATGTGCCACAAGTCATTATAACAAAATTCCAAATTCAAAGAGTCTTAGCAAAGACTTCTCCATATGCACTATGACATAAGCCACTAGAAAACTTAGCCAAGTTTCCTATCTCTCACAAAGTTGTCACAAATACAACAAAGGTATTGTGCAAGAAAACTCACTATTTCTGGAACACAAATATCCAGAGAAAAAATGTAGTGCCATTACGTATGCATTCAAAACATGCAAAAATTCTCCCATATATTTCTCTACAGCATCAAATAGCTGAAACACGAACACGTTCCCGAACAATGACTCAAAGTCACGAACTGAGATATTAAAAAAATATTCACACCAACTGGAGAGAAAAAACAAATTCAAATTCACCCTTGGTAAAAAAAAACCTTGTGTCAGCGATGGCTAACTACCAAAAAAGGAGAAAAGAAAAATCAACGGCCTTGTTCACTATCTCCCGTAACTCACTAGATGTCAAGCAATTATCTGCTGAACTCATAAAAAAAGGAAAAAAAAACTAAAATAATGTGTTGTTAGTTCCTCCCGTATTCAAAAAAAGATCTCACCCCCCTTGATAACATTACGGCACCCATGTATTAGTATAAAAAAAATCAGTATCAGAAGTATCACCATCACAAAATCACCAAAATTTGCTATCATCAAAATCACTGGTATCAGTATAAAAAAAAACATCACCAATGTCAATGCTTGTCCATTCTCCAAAAATTCAGCACAAAACTCAGCAAAAGTTCAGCAAGATTCAACACAATTCACCAAGATTCAGCCAGATTCATTAAGATTCAGCAAAACTCATCCCCCATGGATGACTGAAATATTCTCCAAAGTCACAAAAACTCAACAAATAACTAAGACAAGACTTCTCCCACTAACTCATTGTAATAATTCTCCATGAATAATTATCTGTAATAATTATCAACTAATCTCCCATGAAATATCTCAAATCTCTCGTAAAACAAGTCTCCCGTAATGATAATTATACTTAAGCAACCCTCCCGTGACACATCTCAAGTATAATGATTATCAATAATAATAATAACTCTCCATAGCATTAATTCTCTTGCAAAGATCTCAAGTAAGGGTGAAATTCAAAATAGTATACAACAGTATTGCTGAATCTCATGACACACAATTTCTCCAGATGCAACACCATTGCCACACCCACACAGACACAACGCCATTCACCGGCATTTCAAAGTAATTTCTCCAACACAATAAAAAAAAAATAATAATAATCTGTGTCTCCCCAATATATTTGTGTCTTCCAAGGCACAATTAAAACACACACCCATACAATGCATTTCAATTCTCTTTTTATTTCCTTTTTTCTTCCTCCAAGAGAGAAAAAAAAATCTCTTTTCTAAAAAAAAGACTTTACCGGCATTTCACGTGATCAATTAATCAATCAGCTGATATCTTAGCATCCATGGTCAAGGGCAAACCCATCCCCAACACCCCGACACAAAGAAAAAAAAAGGAGTTCACCCCCAATGAGAAAAAAAAAGTTTCTCCCCCCAATGAGCATTGAAACATCCCTCAGTCAACCGGCAGAACACTCCCGAGGTATGCACTAGTACCCATCTCGCAATCCCCGAGGCATGCCATACTCCCCTTGCAACGCGCCTCTCTGCGCGGTAAGCAGAAATCTGCTGAGCCCGTGAAATTGTGGCCGCTCTGTCTCTAAGCCAAATATGCTTATCTAAGCACAGTTCACATGCATGGAAAAAAAAACGTCTTTATACACCCTAATATTTTGAACATAGACGAATACGTCTATTATAAACACGCGTGAATAAAGAAAACACGTCACTGCTACTATGGGGAAAGAAAAAATGTTTTGACCTCTTGAACCAACCCCATTCCACTGAAATATTTAAACAAAAACCCTCCCCTTTGATAAACAATATTTTAACACTCACCACTCCATAATGGGAACAAAAAGAACTCGGAATTCGCGTAGAATACGTAAATCTCGTCGGCACAATGCAAACGCGATCGGCGAAAAGGCACCTGGCAACTCTCACTCACAAACCAGACTGAGTTAGTCTCACGCCCCCGAGAATCTCGGTACGGGCAAATTTGATGACTCTAATAGAAATTTCTTTCCTCATCCCACATCCCACGGATGGATATTTCTCTACCCCCTTCACTTAGCAACTGAGATCCAACAATTTAACAATTTTCCACAATCCCACAAAGGCTTTGTCATTCAAAAACTATCGCTAAGCCATAACCCCTTTATTTTCTAACTGGTCACCTATATCTCTTCATTGGCACTCCCAGGCATAAAAAAACTCTTTTATACCACTTTTAAACCGCTAGCCACCAAATCCTGTAATGGGATATTTCCACATTACTTCATTAGGTAAGCGTGTAGCTCGAACCAAACGTCAGGCAAACCAATGCACACAGCTCTCTCTCTCTCTCTCTCTCTCTCTCTCTAAGCAATCTCTCTCTCTCTCTCTCTAGCACCGACACCTCTTTCTCTCCATTCTAACAGGTAATGAAAATGAGATTGTCGCATCATAACATTAACATTTATTAACAATGAATAAACAATTAATCAATCAAGTAATCAAGTCTTACAGACTAACTCAAAAAACCCCGAACAGTAAAATGTCTAATCGTAATGGTAGTCACCATTAGTCACCAAAAAGTCTACACCCCTCTGGGAACTCCTGTCCCTCCATTGCCAGTTCTGCCAGAACCATTCAAGCAACCGGACCACTATAAACACAGTAAATAAAATACTCCCGGTGAGCGCCACGGCATCTTGCCTTTCTCTCGAAGACGCCTCTATCAAAATCCCCCATAGACTTGGGTATTCAACATTATTAAACAGAAAGAGGCGCACACGCACTTACGAACACAGTTCGTTAACGCCTCACCAATTCTAGCTGCATCCAGTTTCACAAAGGCACTTTGAGAAGAGTTCATAAACTGTCGGGCATTGACTTGTCTAACTATGCAGTTTTATCTCACGCCATCCATAGAAACTCATTCATCAGCTTTCTCGGGTTGTCGCTCTACTCTGTTCTTCACATTCCATAGGTCACAGAGAACACACAGACAATATATTATTAATCAAAAACCCTAGGCCTTTCATATATATATATATATATATATATTATATATATATATATATATATATATATATATATATATATATATATATATATATATATATGTGTGTGTGTGTGTGTGTTTATATTTATCTAAAACAAGGAGCCCATAAAAACGCCTAAATATAGAGAAAATACTATATTTCAGAGACTGCTGTCTCCCTCTTCAGGTAGATGAATGAGAAAAGTTACAGAGAAGGTGGTATTTATAACAAGAGATCCATCCACAGGTAACCCAATTTAGGTCACTCCCACTAATAATCTTCCTTTAATCCTATTAAGCTTTGGTTGAATGAAAACTTTGTCAATGACATCTGAATCTAATGTGTCCTTTGAGATGCTGTTGGCTGTGGGATTGTAGGATGTTGTGGTGAGGTGCTTGGTCACCATCAGGAGTGCCAAGGAAGACCAGAGCTCTGACGTGAAGGTGGGTCCTCGGTCTGTCATGACGTCATCGGGCACTATGAAGCAGCTGATCCAGCTGGTCAGGAGGGTTTCGGCACAGGTGTCTGCGGTGGTTTCTGACATCGGGGTGGCCTTGGGCCACCTGGTAGACCGGTTGATCACTGTCAGGAGGTATCTGGCACCGTCGAATGGAGGAAGAGGCCCAGCGATGTCATTGTAGATGTCTCCGAATCTTTGCCTGGGCTGGGGAAATGAGCCTATCACTGATTTGTTATGCCTTCCCGTCTTGCTACTCTGGCATGCAATGCAGTTTCTGGCCCACTCCTGAGTGTCCTTCCTGATGCTGTGCCACACCAACTTCTCTGTCAGGAGTCTGGTTGTTGTGCGGGGCGACTGATGCGGGAGGCCGTGAATGATGTTGTACACCTGTTTCCTACAAGAGGCAGGTATCAGGGGACGAGGGCATCCTGTGCTGGTATCGCAGAGGAGCGTCGTCCTGGAGGAGCTGAAGGGGATGTCCTCCCAGCAAAGGGCAGTGAGGGCTGTCCGGTAGGCTGGTACTTTGGGGTTGGAGGCTTGTTCACGTGCTAGTTCTTCGTAGTCAATGCCGAGGTGAAAGTAGTTGATCTCGACCCTCGAGAGGGTGTCGGCTACAGGATTTCTTCTGCCGGGGACATACTCGATGGAGCACCCGAATTTGGAGATGGCCGTGAGATGACTTTGGTGCCTTGCAGACCAGGCATCGCCTGCCTTCATGAAGGCATGGACAGTGGCTGGTGGTCTGCCCTTATTGTGAAGGGGACTCCCTCCAAGGGATATTTGAAGTGGCGGACAACCTGGTAGATGGCAAGGAAGACACTGTGCTTGGGCGCGGCCCCAGCCACCTGGCGAAGCTCGGTGCGGAAGATTATCCGGAAACTCCCGGAGAAGGGAGGCATATCTGTGGTGGGGAAGGATGGAACAGATGGTGGCCGCCTTTGGTCCTCTGGCGAGTGGGCGGGAGAGGCAGGTCTTGGTAATGAGAAGGCGCTGGTGGGCCACGTCCACCAAAATACAGTGGTGGGCGAGGAAATCCGCCCCCAGGAGAGAGGACTGTACATCGGCGAGGACCAAGGGCCAGGTATAGGTCCAGCCCAGGAACACGATGGTATGGGTCCTGGTGCCGCAGGTGTGGATAGGCATCCCATTTGCAGCTACGAGGGCGGTTGGATCATTGGAGGCTCGG
Source organism: Macrobrachium nipponense (assembly GCF_015104395.2). Taxonomy (NCBI): domain Eukaryota; kingdom Metazoa; phylum Arthropoda; class Malacostraca; order Decapoda; family Palaemonidae; genus Macrobrachium; species Macrobrachium nipponense. The sequence continues at coordinate 45,695,778 of NC_061102.1, read as the reverse complement.
CTGCAATCCTGCAGATGAAGGGAACAATGACTGCATGGCACCAGTGTCAACCAGCATCCTGAGGTCGGAGATGCTGTCCTGGATGTAGAAGCCCCTGGGTTGGGACTTCGTTGCTGCTGCTGCCATGGGGGCTTGTTTGTTTTGGGCATTGCCTCCATCGTTTTTTGAAGGGTGGAAGGAGCAAGGGCACTCACACTTCCTCGCCTTGCTGCCAAACTAGCAGTGGAAGCGGCACCACCCGACGTCTGGGAGGGGCTTCAGCGATCTCTGGTATGCTGCACCAACTGTGTCCTCCTGATGTAGGCTGTCAGCTGAAGGAGGAGAGGAGAGTTTTGCAGCTTAGATGGTGATAAATAGCATGAAAGCCCACTATACCAGACTTTCCATCTCCATGGTCTCGGCATTAGGGATCTGGTTTTGGACTTCGGGCATGAGCTGGCGAAATAAAAGTTGGAGGAAGATGCTCACCTCCTGCCTCCTTCCTCGGTGGTCCACCTCTGGCAGGATCCGAGGTGGTCATGGGGTTGACCACGAGGTCGAAAATTTGGGCAGCTTGCTGGGGAACTGGGAGGGAGAAGGCCTGGATGAGCTCCCTCTTCAGGCCTTCGTAAGGCAGCTCCCGCAGTGGCTGCGCTTTCATGGGGTGAGGTGTTTGAAGGCATCCGCTGTGAGGGTCCCGGCGATGAGGTCCACCTTGGTGCTGTCCTGGGTGATGCCGTGGATCCGGAACTGTATTTCTACCCATTGCAGCCATGTTGAGACGGGGCTCGCGAGATCGAGGCGGACACAGAGGAATGAAGGGAATGCGCTGGACTCTCCATCGTATTGTCAGAGTCATGCTTACGGTTGACCAGAAGTCGTTAATGGCGGGTCAAACCGTAAGACTGAACGCCAAAACACTTGTGTGAAGAAATGCCGTTGTGAGTCCGCTAATGGCGTCGAGGAGTACCAGAGAACCTAGACAAGGCATCATATGGGTCGGTTAAAGGTTCTCTGAAGGTGAGCGGTGGTAATTAGTCCCTTAATGGCAAAGACAAAACCTCTTGGGTCACCTACTCATGGGTTACCAATTGTGAGGTCTGATCAATACAAGGAGAGCAAGCGAACTAACTTTATTTGGCAAATGAGGTTCTACATAAGGCGGCGTGCAGACGGAAGCGTAGTGTCCGTCACACACGCACGAACAAACATAAACAAAAAGGGACAGAGCCCCCCCTGCTGTGAATGTGTTTCTTCACAGACCAAAATATATGAATAATTTTACATAGAGGGAACGAATTCCCGACATGTATACATCAAAAGAAAGGGCATAAAATGCTCTACATTTTAGTTCCTGGAAGAAAAGAGAGGGCATATGGATATAGAGATTTTTACAAAGTCGTCCTTACAGCCTTATTTTAGTGGTTTTGAAAATATAAAATCTGATTCTAAGTATTTTAATGTCAACCTGGTTTTATCTATAATAATATACCAAAAGGAATGTTAATAAGAAAATAGCCCTAAGGAAAGTAACAATATAATGTATAAAATGCCATGCTTGGATTGCTCTTCTTTTATAACGGTCAATCCTGATAGGATTTAGATGTAAGAATTAAAAAGCATAAGTATTCTGTCAAAACTAGGCAAAGATCCAATGCAATATTCATTCAATTAAGTGAAAACTCTCACGGGATAGATTGGATTGAATGTTCAGCGATTGCCAGATCGAAAGATTTCTCTTCACGAAGTCTTTTAGAATCTGCTATTATACAGCTTATTTCCAGCTGCAATTTTAAAGTTCGTCTTGGTATGTATCATTTAGACCCTTGCACTAGTAAAATGTTCAATAATGACCTTAAAGATGAAACCACTGACTTAATTACTAATTGGTTATCTTAAATATATTTTTCTATGTATTTGTATGTTTAATATATACCATTCTAAAATGTTCACCCTGCAAAAATTTTAATTGTTTACCAAAAGGAGAATATATTGAGTTTTTGTACTTTTATAAAAATATGTAATCAGCTTATTCTTTCCTCGGTCATTTTTAGTGGTCAGTCTCTTTTCCTGTCTAATCTTTTAACTGACTCTTCCCGGCTTCCGAGCTGTTGGGCCTAATTCTTTTTTAAAACCTTTCAAATATTTACCCTTGTTTTGGTAGGTCCACTAATTCTTTAACTGTGTTGGATTCCAGGTACATTTGTTACTTTATAATCCCCGTCTGTCAATTAAACAAGCTTTCTTGTAAATGTATTTTCATATTTCTATCAATCTGCTAAGTAAAGGGCAGTAGCAAGTCAAAAGGCATAGCAACCACTCCGTGATTCACTTTTCCCGTCGTAGATCTCGCCCTTTTTCTATATATTCATCACGTTCCCGTCTTCATGTTCATATGTAGTACTATGTTTCTAGCACAGTACATATTCTGTTCATATCTAACACTTGTTTTGTTTTATATTTATATTAATATTTATAATAATAATCACTTGGGAAAGTTATGCCAAGTCTTGTTTGTAGGTTTCCTATAAACAGAAATTGTTCAGAACTATTTCCATTTTCAGTCTGCAGACTTTTTTTTTCTTGCTGGGCATTAAGGAATGTATTTGTTCTTCTCTTCCAAAGACCAAGAACGGGGGGTGTTCTGGTCGTTTATCAAAAATTGAAGGGAGTTAGAAAACGGTTTTTGTTTCGGGAAGCTCCTATATTAGCAAAGGTTGCTGACGGTATTCTGTTTGATTACAATATTTGTCGTTAGAATAAAGTTATTGTCCTTTGTTACCAAACTCAACACATTTGTGAAGATTTTTTGGGGTAAATTTCGGAACGTATCCCCATTCTCACAGATGGACACTTGGCTATTAATTCCAGTTTATTTTATTGAGGCAAAAAAATAAAATAAATAAAAAATTAGACGTGACTGAAGTTCATAGTTGGAGTAAATTCATTTGAAGCAAATTGGTTATAATACGTATGAAAACTTTTGGTAGTTCAGACTTATTCATTTTAACTGCGGACAATAGTCCCTCTCCTTTGCATATATGCAAATAGATATAGTAAATGTCAAGATTTTGCGAGTTTTAAACCATTTTCCATGTTTTCACCATTTATATTTTATATCTTCATCAATTTGTGTAAATATGTTCTCTGTTTGATCCTTAATATTTATTATTTTAGATATTTTGTAATTTCGTAGAGTATTTTGTCATAATATATATATATATATAATATATATATATATATATATATATATATATATATATATATATATATATATATATATATATATATATATATATATATATATATATATATATATATATTATATATATATACATATATATATATATATATATATAATATATATATATATATATATATATATATATATATATATATATATATATATATATATATATATATATATACATATATATATATATATATATATATATATATATATATATATATATATATATATATGTATATATATTTATATATATATGTATATATATATATACATATATATATATATATAATATTATATATATATATATAGTAATATATATATATATATATATATACTATTATATATATATATATCATATATATATATATATATATCTTATTTCGATCTCCGTATCAGTGCAACACAAAATTCTTACGTTCTCGTGTTCAAATTGGTCAGTGGAGATAACAGGCTACTGGAATATTTAGTTAGATACATTTTTTTAATATATTTTGTTAATATGACACGAGACTCATGTAAATAATACTAAAGCAACAGGAAAGAGAAGTATACTATGATCCAATCACAGGACAATGTGGAATCTTTTGAACCTCAGACTTCATTTTTTTATTTCATTCCCTTTCTTTGTAACGCTTTTCAGTCATTGAAAGGTAAATGACCCATTTTATGGAAAAGATTTTGGTTTGCATACCTTTTTCCAGAACGCCGGTATACTGATTCAATATAAATATCTTTTCATAGCGATCTTTCAGCATTACATGAATCGACGGGTCCATAAAAGCATTCCACTGCAAAAGAAGGCTTTACAAACAAAGAAGAGAGGTTCCGGAATTACTCAGAGCACGTAAGTAAAGGCGTTCCGTTTAATTTCACTGATCGTGGCCAGGCGGTGCACTGGATTCCTGGTAATTAGTTGACTACCACAGTACACGACAAAGATGAAGGAGGGCAAGGGTCTTGCAATTTTATTCCAAAAAATCTTGGGCTTGCTTGTGAGCGAGTATAGAGTACTGGTAATAAAAATGTTAAAACAAGGATGCCTGAAGAATATGATGAACACTTACGTATTTAGGTACTATAAGAGATTTATCAGTATACAAAACAAGGACACATCTGTAGTTCAGGGAGATGCCTCGATGATCAGAGTCTATCAAGGTGCTGTTAATCACCTTGCTATATGGTATTCTGATGTACTATCTGTATTAATTTAAGGATTTCCTTTTTACCCCGTCTATCATAGTACTCGGAATGATCATACCTTGAAGTTCCTTATTTAAATCCATGGTCTTTGAAGTACAGTATCATAAGGAGATCCGGGTTGCCACAGTTGCCAAGAAACTCGGTTCATTGTGACATCTGTGATCTGATGATGTCTGTCGTTTCCTTGTATGTATTAACTTTATATGTTTTATGATTAAACTTATATTCTTAATCAATATTTGGGAAATTTTCTTTCAAGTCTTGTTCAATTTACACTTCATAGTGAGTTTGGGGTCTCTGCATTTAGAATGGGGACTTTCTGATAGCTTCTCAGGGGAAGCAACGGCTCGAGGTAAGGACGATGACATTATATTTAGGTTAAGGGGTGAAAGGTAGCTGCACTATTTATTATAACCCCAAACGGTATAAACTACATAAGTATATACATTTTTATGCACCCACTTTTGAACATACATATGAGCGCACACACACACACACATACATATATATATATATAATATATATATATATATATATATATATATATATATATATATATATATAATATATATATATATATATATGCATACACAAGCAAAAATGAAGTGAGTGGACAGGCATCTTTTCCATAATAAAAAGTTTATCAGCCGACATTTCGTGACACTATAATAATCACATTTTCATGGCTGAATCAATTGGCAAACTTTCACTTAAAACACAGTCATAAGTATCCCATAGACAAAACTGCAATGCATGCAATAAAAATAAGATTAATTTCAGCATAGAATTATGCACAAGAGCCAACTCGAGCAGTGAAATTAAGGCAACGAACATTTTTGTAGATGAATATTCAAGGTTGGACACCCTACTACCAATTCCAACACGCGACCTCTACGTGAGTTTATGCGGACCACATAAGAACAATAGATTGGGCACAAGTAATACAGGAGATGCAGACATTGCCGCCATCTTGGTGTAGGATAGAAATACCAAGTAAGGCTTGGAGTAGTAGAAATGTTTTATGCATGCTTATCAAATATACTGTGATCTAACCTACTTAGCATAAGGTAAGATTTTGAAACTTGGCATAAGTGAGCAGCATAAATTGCGAACGCTAACAGTATCATTCAAAACATTAATAACTACTTCTTTATATTTTTTATAGTTAGCGAAAGTTGAAATGTTTATGGGTTTTAAAACTGACTTAGAAAAGCTACTCTGTAATAATTCATTTTATTTTTAGGGCACAGACGTCACCAAAGCAAAGCGACAAAGTTGTAGCTAAAGAGTTAAATCTTTTGAATGGTAGCAGTCCCATAGATATAGAGACGAGAGATTAACGGCCAAAGCCTGGCGCCATTGCTATGCAATCGTTCCTATGCAAACAATGGCACAAACCCATACAATCTTATGGGAAACCCTGCACTCTTTAAAACATGTTTTCTCGGATTTCCCTCAAGTCTATCAGATGATTAAGCACCATGTACTATATACAATATGTACTGTAAGCAGAGATAAAAATATTTAATTTTACTGGTATATTTCTTCCATGCTTAAGCCATAAAGTTTTGTAGATATGGCACTACGTTATGGTTATTTTCTCAGCAGTCTTTAAGGAATGGTAAATTATCTTTACAGCATTTACCAGGACAATACGTACTACATGTAGAAATAAAAATCTTAATTCTGTCTGCTGTAGTTTGTATACACTTGAGCAATATATTTGACCAATTTGTCGACGTTATATGCCTTTCTTTCCACCATAAATTTCCAGCCCTGTTTTACTCTAGAGGCAGAACTGATTATCGCTCTTCATTCACAGGTCAAACTGACACAACATGGTAAATTACTTGTCAACTCCAACGCTGTCATCCCATATATGCTTCAGCCATAGGCATATAATATTAATATTAATAATAGCCTAGGGTTCAATATTTTGATACATATCAGTCTATATTCACTAGTGTGTACCCTACTGTTGGTTGAGATAAGTGAAACAAGCTCATCTTAGGCAAGGTCATAATAAGGGTTTCCAGTAAGATCCCGATTTTAGACCCCGGGATTTCGGGACATTTAAAAAATAATTCTGGGATTTCCTGGGAAATACAATTATTCTTAAAATATATTATTATTTTTAAGCATTCCAAGGATTAATAGATAAAATCCTAATAATAATCATAAAAAAAGATCATCACTAATTTTTATTGGTATTTAATGGTAAGAATATCAAGAGAATTTGTTAAGCACTGATTGGGCCAGTGTTTGTGATGGACAGATTCCAACATGTGGATTGCCTTTTTGGACAAAAGCTATGACTGTCAAGAATTCTTCTGGAGAACTCACTCTAGTTGATATTGCTGAGTTTGCATTAAAAGGGTATTTTCGAGAGTATCATCTGTGAAGTCTATTGAGAAACGGAATTGGATTAGAACTTTTGACATCAATTTTGAGAATCAAACATATCTTGAAGAAAACAGGACTTGTTGCTTTTCATTCGATCCGCCAATTCTATGTTGAAATATGATTCTTCAATATACAAAACTGATGTCGTTTTTGATAATCTGCAATTATGAAGAGGTGGAGTGGAGGGATGACTAGCTACTGTGCTTTATATAGCCTGCAATTTATTAACTAATATTTTAAATATTGGTAAGTAATTCTGTTATTGCATTTTTATAAAATTTCTGCAGCTGTAATGGCAATACGCTATTGAAATAATGTTATGTCCCGTAGGTATTGTATTATGTTTTTCTTAATGCAAGCCAACCGGTGAAAAGTAATTGGGCAACTTTTATTACAAATTCCCTACTTTTAAGGCAGCTTCTCGCTACTTTTAACAATCCAGATCTGGCAACCTGGAGACAAGGCGGCTCAGGGAGAAGTTTTGGTCTTGACTTCAACGGAGGATGTACAGTCTTCTCTGTCTCACATGATGTCTGGTCTTTTTGTAGATTTACTCATAAACATATCAAGGGGTTACTGATGGTTTTAGTTCTTATTTTATATTATAGTATGTCTATTATAAATGTAATTTTGCACAGAAAAGTGCACAGGAATATTAGACATTATACAAAATAAAGCCAAAAGAGCTACTGTATTTTCATTCTCGGTAAATTTACGTAAACATTTTACAACAAATATGTTTAGAGTTTGTTACTAATTTTATTTCTTAACCGTTTTGATATTGTGTGATCTGTAATTTTAATTTCACAAAATATAATAAATTTATTTATTAGGAAAATCATGTATACTTCATAAAATTTACGATTGTCTTGTAAAGGAGACCCCATAACAGGTTGTCAATAGTAATTTTCAACTTTTCATGGGAGGTAGGGGAATTGTTTAGAATTGTTTTTTTTTACACCATGTGCATTTGCATATCTTCTCTTTCCATTGATGACATTTTTTTTATTTTGCCGACCTCAAAGTTTACCTGGTCTGGGGTGCTGTGCACTGATAAATTACCCCGTCCACTAAGGGTTAAATTGACGCCTACCTGTAACTTAGGGAATTTAGTCAAGACATATAAACATGAAAGTATACAAGTTACCTCTATTGCCTTTTGAAAATGGTTTGGCCATACATGGGATTAGCTGTAACCAAACTTCCAGATCACTTGACACATAACAACTATGGCAGTAGTCTTCCAAGCTTAGGCCTCTCTTGGGACTGATTTACACTACTATAACTTCTAAATGACTCTTCAAGAGCCAGACCGAGGATCTTTTCATTGAAGTACAGTTGCACTATTACTTGATGCAGCGCTATGCGAGGTAGTCAGTAAGAGTCAGAGTCAAGGTGTGTTCTAATTTATTGACACAAAATCTCTTACAGGTTAGGAACTTCTGCGAGTGGAAGAGTAGCATTTGACATAAGGGAAAAACACAGCAACATATACACACAGTCAAATGTGCTTTCTCACATCTGAAATGTGAACAATTCTATATACAAATTAGGAAGTGATTTCAAATACATATGGTTGGAGTGCTCAGTGCATCATAAAAATTTCTGTTTTGAAGCGAGGATGCCCTGAGTGTCTTAGCAAGTGATTGGGGCATCACAGCACAATTCAGTAAGCATGGCTCAGTATTTGCAGGGTGCCCCTTCTGCATTAGTACCCATTTCTTGTAAGTAATAACTTGAAGTTTCATTCTTGAGGTTTTGGAGTGCTCCCTGCTTCCGCTATCAGCATAGCAAGTTCCAGATCTTGCCATTGATCATCTATATGGGTTGGCTTGGAGTAGTTTCTCTTTGAGGCTGGTTGAATTATAATGTGTCTTTCTGGATTTACTCTTCATACAAGTATTGGAATATGTTATCTTTCTCTTTCTACATTTAACACAGTCTTTGCAGCAGATGGCAGCATCCATATTGTTACTGAAGACAATTTTACTCCAGCAAGGGGTTCTTCATTCACAAGGGTAGCTGCCATAATTCCAGGAAAGGTAATTCGAGACAGACCTTGTGTGAAGGGAGCTCATCAGCTCTTCAGATGAATATTGCTCTCATGGTCATGGCCAAGGATTTAGTGTTGCCAAAGGAAGCAAAGCTTACGATGCTTCTCTCATTCCAAGGAGGCAGATCCTTCATAAGTGAAGGCTTTCCATTCCACTTCTCTGTTGGCTCTAGCAAACTTTGATTTGCCTCTCAAAAGCATTTTGGCAGGTTTTCAAGTGGTTTCCCATCACTATTAGTATGTAGTTTCATCCAGCAATATGAGACATCTTGTCACATAATCTTACAATGAGAACACATTTCCATCTTTCAGGGGTGTATTGTGGCTCTGCGCTTGAGTGTGTCATTTTTGTGGCACTGGAGATCTGATGACATTTACTTCTAGGTTTCCTCTTCCTCAGAACATTCTGTAGGGCAGAGGTTGCTTTCTTGAGTTCGAATGGTGATCAAAATGATCATATGTGTGGAGAGACATCAGCTAAGTGAGTGGCGGTTGTGGTACCTAGGGCTTTGCATTCTGGTATGTTTTGCCTTATTCCAGAGTCAGAAAAGAATATAATTTCTCTATCCAGATGAACTCTCAAATTATATCATAGGTCTTTTCAGCAGGCAATGTCCAAACATTGATCAAGTGTAAGTCCTAAAGTCCTCTCAGTTTCTACGAGGATTTCAGCCACTTGCCCTTTTAAATCCTCAGTTAATAATTATTCACATGCCGGTACCTGTTGTACTCGAGACACTCACTGACACAATGTTACCACTCCATTTTTAAAATGGAAAAGAATATCTTAGGATGTTTCATCTTACTTTGGCAGGAACATCGTAAGTTCAGTGGTAGAGAAGGCTAGCTTCCTTTCAGGCCTACAAGAACTGGATTCAGTCTCTCTTTCTATCCGAGTCTTTTATAGCTTTGATCTCTCACTCTCCCAAGAATTCTTCCTCAGAATAGCCAAGCTGATGTTGTGGCTCAGTGGAGAGGCAACTGGGTCTGCCCCATTCATTTAATAATTTAGATAACACAAAAGTTTAATTTAAATAACCTATACAGGTTGGATCATCTTCAGTCAATTTAGCTTTTTGTGTTTTTAGTGCGAAAGGCAGAATCTTCGTCATATATCAGTATGAGCTTTGTTCCGAGTTGACCAGCCGACACTTATGGTGGATATGTGAAATAAACATCTCTCTAGTTGAAACGATACAATAATTTCAGCAATAGTAATTATTTTCTTCGACACAGAGGTGCAAAGACAATTACAGCTTATGGGAAGATTGACGCTCAATGAGGGACTACTTTAAAAATACACAAAATCGGAAATTTAAAGCGGCATTCGAGGATTTCTCTCATACAGCAATATGTTGGAAATTAACTTTTATGTTCAGGTACTCCCTTTTATGGGTGCACAAACATAAAACTTCTACTTGGCTTAGTCCCGTTACTATACGGGACAACTGTTTTAGTTGAGCCCTTCCATCCATTTTTGTGGTGCACTTCTGCTTTGCCAAATCCTTCTCCCTCACACAATCTCTCCACCTTTCTTGGTCTTCCTCGTCTTCTTCTACACTGCACTTCTATCTCCATATAGCCTCAGAGCTAGCTGAGATTTATTTGACATGCACCCAGCAAAAACTTTGACTGTTTGGTATTGTAAAGGTACTCTACCTGACCACAGAAATCTTTATCTTAAGTCCAGTTTATGGTGGGCGTGGCCAGGGAGGCTTTTAATTATTACCTCTAACTAAATTTTATTAGATGTAGCACTGCAAGGCTGGTTATCACATTGTTTCATTGGGAATGTGTCACACATTACAAATCAGCAACTTAAGAAAATTTTGTTTGGTGGGAAAGTCACTTCAGATAAACACTAATTCATTAAGATTTTTAATTGAAATCGAAGCTACATCATTGTAATCACCTATTGTAATCACCTAGAAAATGTTAAGCAAGCTCTAAATATCTAAAATGACTGACTCAAGACAACATTTTCTGGTGGAAAGGTCATTCAAGACATGTTCAAGGTTACTGTTGGATGGTTATTACTAATTAGTGATTTTAATTAACATGAGCTACAACACTGCAACCACCTGGAAAATGTTAAGTATAGATCATACAGCCATAATAGGTCAAGGTTATTGCTGCATGATTTTCGAGGCATAAGTGTACCTAAAGCTCGATTATATACGATGCAATTTACGTTACTGAAAAAATCCAGATATTATACATATTGTGGGTTACACAGTAGACAATAAATCAGCTTTCATCAACAAGGATAGATATTGTGCCCTAATGTTGCTAGACATGAGGATTGGCTACTTCTGTCCACCTGGTACAATGTGTCCTAATATATTATGCTGTTTGGGTTTTTACCATTGATTGGGATGTTAGGGTTAAGTAAGTAAGGGCTGAATGTTTATGTTGGTAGAAAAATTCATGTCTCCATGAAATTACTAATCTTCATCTGAGGATGACAAGATCTCTTCATCTGAGGAGCTGGGTCAAAATCATCCAGGTCATCTTCATCATCCGTATCTTTTTCAATTTCTCCTTCATTTGGCACAAGAGATTCAGGCATTTGATCCCCCTTGAACCACACAGGTTCATAAGCATCCCCATTCAGTTGCCATCCATCTCCTGCCATTGGATTCTGAATGTGCACTTTACATATGTGTCTGCCCACATTTTAGCAAGAAATGTTGCCTACCTGATCTGTTGGATTATCTCTACCTCACATGGTGGGATCATAGAAGCATCAATCCCTTTTAGTTTTCAAGGGGATTACTAGATTTGTCCTTTCAAGTACCTTTTAGTGATGGTTGTTTAGTATAGGAAGTGTGCTTGACTGGCCTCTTAGAACTTCTGAAAAGCAAAGCTCTACCAGCTGTGCCTGGCCCTATTGATGCCTATGTCATAGATGGCATCTACTACATTGTCTTCCACAATACATCGCAGCAACATATGCAGCCTTGGAGACCGGGATTTAGAGTCAAGTCACTTCCTTTACCACTTGAGGATTCACCTAGCATTTGATTTGTACCCTGTGCCACCCATAAAAGACAGTGAAAGGGTACTAAGAGGCTTAGGTGTCACTGAAGAAAGAGAGTAACCATCACTGGTACAGAACAGCACAGACCATAAGATATCAAAGAGAGCCTGAAATCAAGATCACTCAAAGAACAACTCCAAAGTTTATTGCAGTGCAATGGGAAAAACAGCTGAATGCACAGATATTTCAAGGGCGTCAGGTGTATTTATCTTACTTTGGAGCATGCTATTTTTTCTGTGGTGGAGGGGAGGTTTCAGAAAGAAGAAGTGGAAGCACCCGTTACCAACCTGAGGAGGCTGATATACTGAGCTACACATATGTCAATCACATTAACAGAGAGAGTGCCTCAAATATAGTGGAAAGGACATCAGACACTGGTGTAGCTGTTATTCTACTGAACCACAGTGAAAGACTCAAGGTACTTATTTGGATAGAGACTGGAACAGCATCCAAGAAAAACAGGAGGTTCATTTATATAACTGCAAGTGGCGAGGCACTTGAGACAGCCATGTGTCAAGCTCTTCCAGGTCTCCATGCATGCACTGGATCAGATTATATTTTCATGATCTACAAGAATGGAAAGAAACATTTCTTCAAAATCCTTGAGTAAAACGAAAACTGCCCAACAGTCTTTAGGGGGAAGACAATGTTGGAACATTGTCTTCCTCCCTAAAGACTTACAAACAATATTTCAAAAGTTTAACATTTATGTTTAACGATTTTAACAATGCTTAAAGACAAGCCTCTCTAAAGGCAATATTTCACAAGCTTAACTTTTACATCCAGGGACTTCACTGAGATGCACAAAGACAGGGTTTATGACTCTTTACCTGGATCTATTATAGATCAATGGGCCTAAAATCATTTAATTGATTTTTGGCAGAGGACTGCTACTTCACTATGATGACAACGCACCTGTGGCTTACTTCAACAGTGATTCAGAAACAGCAACAGTATCTTATCTTACTGACAGAAATACTGCACAAAATGAACAGTGGATTATTGCTACACTGAAAACTGGAGTGGAATTTTACATCAGTGTCAAAAACTTCAACACTGGAACAATTCAACAATGATAAGAATTTTTTAACTATGCTGTCAAGTAATGAAACTGAATTATGTAAGACCAGTTTCACTTTAGTGCCTTGGATAATACTGACAGTGTGAAATAATGACAGTATTTTTGGTATTGTCAGTACAGCAGACACATTTTATACAGAGCATCACCCTCGGTGATTCAGTGTGGAAATCGCGGTACCCCTCCATGAGAAAGGGACTTAACATAAAACTCATGTGTTGCTCTCTTGGTCTGTGATAAAAAAATTAAATAAGATAAAATAAAATAAATAAATAAATAAATAAATAGAAAGCGGCAAAACCACAATTGGTAAAAGACTGGGTGACAAAATGGAAAACTAAAACATCTTAACGGAAATTAGACAACATTTGTACATAAAAGACTGAAAGTATTTGCTGATCAAGAGACAAAAAACATTTAGATAAAAATCAGGACATTTGCAACTAGGAGACAGTTTTAAGGAAAGCAGTTCGGCAGGAGAAAGAATGGATATGATTTAACAACAGGCCGACTCTACTCATCCTCTGGAGTAATGAGAAAAACAACAATCGGCTGTGTAACACTTGAAACATGCAAAACAATAATTGTTGTGCTGAAAGATTGTATCAAAGTAAATATAAGCAGTGTCTTTATTGAGTAAATGTTGTCTATATGCATACATCTGTATAAAACTACAACGAAGGAGCAGTCACTTGGTATGATAGAAGCCCACGTACTGCAAACAGTAAATGAGCATTATAAAATATGCCTACAATGATAAATACAATTAAGTTTTCTTTCCCTCATTAATTTTTGTTTGTAAATATTATATTTATACAGTAAATAAATATAAAGTGTTCCATCATCAGCGATTATAGTGACTCTACTGCCGTTTCCATTGGTAGTTCGGTGGTGCCTTACAAATTTTTCTAAATCCTTCAAGAAAACCAGTTCACTGAAAACCGTCGAGGACGATTCACTTCGTTCGGACTCATGAATTTTTAGCTATTTCCGACCGAAAATTAGCTCGCAACGTCTTTAGTTTCTTCTTCTCGTCTTCATTGTTGCATCACTTTTAATCAGCTTGTATAAAATGAAAAGTTTCTCAAGGGCAACCGTTTTCAAGCCTCTTTTCTCATGTAATTCTCACCCTGAACATCCTGCGCCTCCGATAACTTCTAAAATAACATTAAGTTATGCAATAAAGCTTTCCCTCTATTTTGCTGCGTCTCAGACAATATGTTATACTGATGAGAATGATAGTGCAACGTACACATACTGACTGACGGATTTCCAGTGTTTTGGAAATCCATCAGTAAGAGTTTTTGGCACTGACATCGGTCATAATGGGTTGCATACCATCTTGTAATATTGACAATAGAATGATTACCTACAGCAATAATGATTGTGTGCACCCTGCCTACAATTAAATTCTAGTGAATTACTTTCGTCTAACGAACTTTGGTTTTCTGACAGACGGCTGCTCTAAAGATGTCGGATGAGTACTTAATTTGGCTCGTCTGGGCCGGTTCTTTGCCTTCTATACGGAGAGGCACTTAGCAACCTCCCATTGAAAAGGTTCGGTGAGGAATTAGGATTTTAGGTCTTCGTGACTGCAAGTCTGGGCTTCTTTGCAGATCACTCAGGAAGTGCAGTCTTAGATCTGGACCTCTGAAATATCAGTTGCTCTCTCCTGCAACTGACGATGCGCCCTGTGTTGCTCTCTGTACACCTATGCAAGCAGATGCGAAGAAGGGCCTTAGGAAGGTAGGGAGAACGTTGGAGGCGCTTCGAAGGTAAAGCAGACTGACTTATGTCACATATGGGTACGTGGTTGGTCACATCAGTCCGGTCATCTTTTGTAGTAAGGGCTTAACTCTCCGATGTCGCTCTGCCTCCTATGCATTTCCTTGTGCGTATCTGGGTCAATCGGCATACCTCATTTGGCAAAGCTATTGTCTCCATGGAACTCGCATCATTGTCATCGCTCGTACGGTAGTGCGCTTATTTTCTTCTCTTTCTCAGGTGCGCTGTAGCAATAGACATAAGGGAATAGGGCAATTGCAGTCTCTTCCAGGTTCTGAATGCCATGGATGGAGACGGGAATGGGGATGAAGTGAATCAGACGGAAGAAGAAAAGGAACAGGATTCTTCTTCTAAGCTGATAGGTAAAATGGTCTCATGGTTAAACCATGCAAATGGTTGGAAATGCTGCCAAGAAAGGAATAATATAAGAATTTGCTTCACGAAAACTATCCCTTCTATATCCGCTTAAGAAATTATACAGTGACTTAGCAACACCACACCACACCACAACACACACACACACACACAACACACACACACACAATATATATATATATATATATATATATACATATATATATATATATATAAAATATATAAATATATATATATATATAAATATATATATATGATATATATATATATATATATAATATATATATATATATTATATATCTATATATATATATAATATATATATATCTATATATATATATATCTATATATATTATATGATATATTATATATATATATATATATATGTATTATATTATATATTATATATATTAATAGACCTATATATATTATATATATATAGATAGAATATTATTATATATAGAATATAAATATTATTATAGATATATATATATATATAGATATATATTATATATATATATTAATTATATATATATAAATTATATATATATAATAATATATGTATATAATAAGACATCAAGTCAACTATTTTGATTGAGGAAAAATCTCCCAAAAAGCGGCAAATAGAAAAAGAACTCAAACCTGATAAATAGCACTTTGCATATACTGGCAGTAAGGGCTTATGTAGTTATTCTCATTCCATCGTAACTCATACAATTAAATATTTTACTGTAGCTGATTTGAGTACTTGGTAAGACACCGCATCACACTCCCAAGTATGACGTCAACTGGGAGTTTTTCACGCTACTTTACGTTTCTGATCTTTTATGCTTTTGTAGTGACATTGTCTTGTTTACCCATAATCAGAATATCATGTTGAATTGAAAACTGAAAGATATAAAATTCTCATGTAACGATACATGCAGACGCACGCACGCACACCACATATATATGTATATATGTATATATATATATATATATATATATATATATATATATATATATATATATATATATATTTGTGTGTGAGTGTGTGCGTGTTGTGTGTGTGCAATATTATTCTTATTGCTTGAATATGCAGGATTTTAGCGCAAATAGTAAAACTTAGTTGAAATATTGTCAAGGGATTAGTCATAACAGCATTTTTCAACTAGAATTTTAGTGTGCCATATTTCTAATGTCTCATTTTCCCTTGGCTAGAAAGATAAGCTTTGATCATTAAAGCATCAGACACCTAACTTGTATTACTCTTCTTCTTCATTACATAATCAAAACAGAAACGACGCGAAGAGCAGGAGCGCCGCGCGAGGAGAGGAGACACCGATCCCCGATATGAATACATATTCCAGGTTTTGGCTGCCTGCACTGGCCTGGGCAGACATCAAGTTATGGATTTTGTCTTCGAAGAGAATTTGGTAAGGCGTTTTTTCTTTACCTCTGTAGCAATCTCAATATCTTTGGCAAATAAATCACTGCGGGCATTAGATATAACAGTAAATATTTTGTGGTAAACTAACTAGACATTTCGTATGTGCAATGTTTTGTGAATCATCGAATATTCTTCTGTTCAGCGGACTGGTTTGTCTTTAGCATGCTTTTGGTGGATTTTGTAATCGGTATCTCCATCATATTCAACCTACATGAAAACTCGCTCATACATACACACACACACACACACACACACACACACACACACATATATATATAAAATATATATATATATATATATATATATATATATATATATATATATATATATATATATATATATATATATATATATGTATATATATATATATATATATATATATATATATATATATATATATATATATATATATATATATAATCTGGGAAAGCTTTTGGTATCGAAGTATACCTCAGAAAGAAACAAAAATATATCATAATATCTGTCATAAGGTGGTGATTATAACGAAAATACCTTAACACAAAAAAGTTTTATCATGCAAATATAAAATTCAGTATTGAAGTTGAGCAGGATGATAAGTTATCCTTTTTAGATGTTCCAGCCTCGCGAGAATCTGATTGTTTTAACACAAGTATTTGGAGGAAACCTACATTCACGGGTTTAGGATCCAACTTCTATAGTAGCTGTTTTTTTAACTTTAATTAAATGCCTTGTCTACTCTTTTATATAGAGCCTACCATTTATCCTCGAATTGGATTATTTCAAGACTCTATGGAGCAGTTAAAATTAATCTAATTCCTAAGAATTCTCTGAAGATAGGATCTTTATTCAATAGTACTACTAAAGACCGTTTAGGCGACCCAATGACGTCTGGGGTGATATATAAGTACGACTGTCCTCGGTGTTCTCGAAGAACTTACATGGTCTGCACCCAAAGACTTCTTAGGGTACGCGCCGACCCTCACAGAGGCGTTAGTTATCGAATGGGCTATAAATTGAGTAATCCCGAATTTTGGAACATAAGATAGCATGCCAAAAAATGTGGTAATAACATTGAATACAATCAATTTAAAATCATAACAAGGGACTCTTCCGAGCTAGCACTATCTATTCTAGAATCGCTAACTATCAAACAGACAGTACCATTGTTGAATGCCCAAAACTCCTCCACCCCTCTCTACCTATCGTAACTGTCTTTTTTGCTTTTCACCTTCCCTTATTCCATTCGCCCGTCTTCTCCTCTCTATATAGGTTGGAACCTCATGCAATGATGATCCAT
>NC_061102.1:45674481-45677407 GCF_015104395.2 Macrobrachium nipponense | reverse complement strand
TGATGATCCATCCTGACGTAAATTTGGTTTTAAACAGATTTTGTATAATTTTTATAATTTGTTTGTTTTTATAATGTACAACGTTGAAAAAGAGTCTTGTCTTGAAACGTCGGCACTAATAAAGCTGTTTTATGTACCAGCCTGTTTCCATTGTCCTCTGATCTTTATATACACACATCTATATATATATATTATATATATATATATATATATATATATATATATATATACATACACACACACACACACACACATATATATATATATATATATATATATATATATATATATATATATATACACACACACACACACACATATGATATATATATATATATATATATATATATATATATATATATATATATATATATATATATATATATATATACATATATACTATAAAGGTTTTTTGCCACAAAGGAAAAAATGTAAAAGCGAGATACTAACTATATATATATATATATATATACGTATATATATTATATATATATATTATATATCTATATATATATATATATATATATATATATATATATATATATATATATATATATATATATATATATACTATATATATATATATATATATATATATATATATATATATATATATATATATATATATATATAGGGCCCTTCGGTACACATCTGATTGGCTCTCCTTTCATCTTGAAATCGAGTTTCTTTTAGAATATTTTTTTTAGTACTCGTTTCCCAAAAAGCTGGTTTTTAACATTATTAGTAATTGCTAACGAGGTATCTGTCAGCACCCACCCTTAATTTTAATGTACCTAAATTAACTATGTATGCACCCATCCCATTTATTCATTCAGACAGTTTACGTGTAAAAGTTAGAAATATTATTGAAAAGGAATTTGGTTTTTTGAAACTTAATCTTATTCCCATGAATCCACAAAAAATTGGAGGGTTTTTTAATTACAAGGACAAATTACAGGATTTCATGAAGTCCAATATCATATATAAATTTGAATGCCCAAGATGTCTTGGTATTTATGTTGGTTCTTCACGGAGACTGTTACAAGTCCGTTATTACAGCCATTTGGGATTAAGTTATAGAACTGGGTCCAGAATCTCTAATCCCGAGTTCTCTAATATAAGAATTCATGCAAAGAGTTGTAAGGTTACTATCGAAAAGAAACATTTTTCTATAATTGGCACCACAAAACAAACTACCCATCTAACTACCCTTGAGTCATTGTTTATTAAGCACCTATCACCTAGTTTAAACTCCAACACCTCCTCCATCATCCTCTCTCTCTGGCGTGAGGTTTACGTTGTATGCAGACCTTACCGTTTTTAGTCACTCAGCTCTTTCCTTCTTTATGAATAGGTAGTTTTCTTCTCATTCCCTATTTTAGCGTTCTGATTATTTTTTAAATTTTTAAATTTTATTGTAATTTTTAAGTTTATTTAATTTCTATTGTAATTTTTAAGTTTATTTTAATGTTGAATTTCAATTGCAGACTGATGATGTGTTGTTGACAACATGAAACGTTTCTTAATAAAACACGTGTACATGACTGTCGTCTGATTGGACACCTCTTCCTTTATATTCATGGCTTTCCTGATGTGATATATATTATATATATATATATATATATATATATATATATATATATGTTTATATCATACATATGTGTATATATATATATATATATATATATATATATATATATATATATATGTTTATATACATACATATGTGTATATATATATATATATATATATATATATATATATATATATATATATATATATATATATATATATATATATATATATATATATATATATATATATATGTATATATATATATATATATATATATATATATATATATATATAAAACGAGATAATTATCTCATTATTCCATTTTAAAAGGTAGTGATGGATCCTTGCATCTAGGCAACTGGTAACATACTCTCTCTCTCTCTCTCTCTTTACCCATCTACTCTCTCTCTCTCGCTCTCTCTCTTTCTACACATCTTACTCTCTCTCTATCATCTTACTCTCTCTCTATCTCTCT
Source organism: Macrobrachium nipponense (assembly GCF_015104395.2). Classification (NCBI taxonomy): domain Eukaryota; kingdom Metazoa; phylum Arthropoda; class Malacostraca; order Decapoda; family Palaemonidae; genus Macrobrachium; species Macrobrachium nipponense. The sequence goes on along the minus strand of NC_061102.1, from coordinate 45,675,357 downwards.
TTCTACCCATCTTACTCTCTCTCTCTCTCTCTCTCTCGATACACCTCCCCCCTCCATTATCCATTATCTAAGGTCATCAAATCAGACACGGAACTTACAAAAATATGCATTTATTTAAAAGCAAAGTATTAATTGAATAACTCAGATTCTTAACAAAAAGATTAAATGAAATGTTAAACTCAGAAGCCCAAATAACTCAGATGACTCGGTAATTACTCACATAACTAACATTAGTTTAGCCATAACATCAGGCACAGTCAACATAGTCAGTGCGCCAAAGTAATTAAGTCATTTCCCATTTCTCCAGATCAATCCCATTTCTCCAGATCAATTCCCCTTGTCCATAATCGCCTGTTAGAAGACAGGAGAACACCCCGATAAGCATAAGAGTATAATCAAAAGATCATATAAACAGAACATCTCTGAAATAAATATTCAAATACAATCCAGCCACAACTTTGGCCAAAATAGATATGCTTACCCATGCAACACAGCATGCACTATCACTTCCCCAAAAACACTTTGCAGAAGCCATCTTGGCTCTGCCACCTCTCCGTAATGGTCTCCCCTTCATAGTAATCTAACACTCATATATAGGGGGAAAAGCTTGCACATACGTACACACAAACTCACACCCAGTGTCCACACCCATGAACTGCTTATATCTAGTTTCAAAGTTACCTCTGCAATCGCCTATAGCAACAGGACATGCACTGATTTGTTAAGACAGCAATTTTGATATCACACCATTCCAGAGAGACACATCAGCATTCCCAAAGCTCTTCACCTCGAACACTGTCCCTAAGGGAAGTTAAGACTTCTCCACATTCTAAGAAAGTCACAATACATCACATTACAACTGTATTTAAAATATAT
>NC_061102.1:45666981-45671981 GCF_015104395.2 Macrobrachium nipponense | reverse complement strand
TACTGCCTCCCTTACTTCCTCTATTATAACGTCCATCACTATTTTAAAGATAAATGGGCTCAGAGCCGACCCCTGGTGTAATCCTTCCCTCACCTTAAAACCCTGTCTCCCCAACACTGCTCCTCACTCTGGTAAATACATTCCAGTACATCTCTTGTATCAATTGCACGTACTTCTCTGGCACCATCTTTTCCCTCAGATGCCTTACCTTACATCTTGTTCGGGTTGCCCCAGGTCCCTCAGTGTGAGGCACCTCTAATGTCTACCAGAGAGTTGCTAGTACATCTTCCGGTATATTTTGCATCTTCCAATCTTGGATGGTCTGGGATGCAGTTTAGATATTTGTCGAGCTTATTCTTAAACACATCTACGCTCACTCCTGATATATTCCTCAGATGAGCTGGCAACGCATTGAATAGACGCTGCATTATCGATGCTGGTGCATAGTGGATTAATGTCCTGTGTGCTTTCCTTATTTTTCCTGGTATATTTTTGGGCACTATTAATCTACCTCTGCTTGCTCTTTCTGATATTTTTAGTTCCATGATATTTTCTGCTATTCCTTCTATCTGTTTCCATGCCTGAATTATCATGTAGCGTTCTCTTCTCCTTTCCAGACTATATAATTTTAAGAATTGTAGTCTTTCCCAGTAGTCTAGGTCCTTAACTTCTTCTATTCTAGCTGTAAAGGACCTTTGTACACTCTCTATTTGTGCAATATCCTTTTGATAGTGTGGGTACCATATCATATTGCAATATTCAAGTGAACTACGAACATATGTTTTATAAAGCATAATCATGTGTTCAGCTTTTCTTGTTTTGAAGTGCCGTAACAACATTCCCATTTTTTGCTTTACATTTTGCCAACAGAGTTGCTATTTGATCATTGCATAACATGTTCCTATTCATCATCACACCAAGGTCTTTAACTGCTTCCTTATTTGTGATGGTCTCATTATTAGGTCCCTTATATGCATATAGCTTTCTTTCTCTGTCTCCATAATTTATTGATTCAAATTTATCAGAGTTAAATACCATCCTATTTACCTCTGCCCAATCATATACTTTGTTAAGGTCTCTTTGTAGAGCGTTCCTATCTTCATCACAAGTAATTTCTCTACTTATTCTTGTGTCATCTGCGAAACTACTCACTACCGAATCCTTAACATTATTGTCTATGTCTTCAATCATAATAACAAACAGTATTGCAGCTAACACCGTACCTTGCGGCACACCGGATATTACCTTGGCTTCATCCGATTTCTCGTCGTTTGCAATAACTATCTGTTTTCTGTTGTGTAAAAATTCTTTTAACCATCTTCCTACTTTATCCACGATATTGTGTTTTCTAATTTTCTTCGCTAATATATTATGGTCTACTTTATCAAAAGCTTTTGCAAAGTCTAAATAAACCACATCTGTTTCATTTCCGCTTTTCATATTTTTGAATATGTTTTCACGGTGGACTAACAGTTGGGTTTGTGTACTTTTTCCGGGTACGAAACCATGTTGTCCTTTATAAACAAATTATTTTTATTAAATGTTTCATAATATTTTTCTTCATTACCCTTTCATACACTTTCATTATATGTGATGTTAGACTCACAGGCCTATAATTACTTGCCTCTAGTCTTGATCCACTTTTGAAAGTAGGGGTAATATACGCTAATTTGTGCTCATCATATATCTTGCCTGTATCTACACTTTGTCTTAATAATATTGCAAGTGGCTTTGCGATAGAATGAACTACTTTCTTTAACAAAATAGCAGGAATTCCATCAGGCCCTGCAGCAGCTCCATTTTTAATTTCATTAATAGCCTGCACAATATCAGCTTCATTAATATCTATGTCAGCTAAATATTCACTATTTTCATCCCTTACTTCTATATCATTATCTTCATTATCTATTCTAGGGGTGAATTCTCTCTTATATCGTTCTGCCAGTATGTTGCAAATTTCCTTTTTTTCATTCGTTAATCTCCCTTCAATTCTCAGAGGGCCTATTTCTATTCTTCTTTTATTCATCTTCTTCGCATATGAGTATAATAGTTTGGGGTTTTGCTTGATATTTAATAGGGTTTTTTCTTCCAAGTCCCGTTTTTCATTTTCTTTTGATTGTATAATCTTTTTTTCTGCATTTTCTATCTTACTTTTTAGTTCTATAACTTTCCATGCATTTTTTTCTTTTGCAAGACCTTTTTTCCACTTTCTGATTTTCTGGAACAAGATTCTTCTGTCTCTTGGTATGCATGAATGATGTTTACTTTTCTTCTTCGGTATATATTTTTCCACTATTATCTCCAATATTTTATATAATATCTCCGTATTTACCCTTATGTCATCACTTACGAAAATGTTATCCCAATCTTTGTTTAATTCTTCATTAATTTCTGACCATTTTATATTTTTACTGTAGAAGTTGTATTTTCCATATCCTTCCCACTTTTTCATTTCTTGCTTATCTCTATTTTCACTTGCTTTGGAATGAACTGTTAATTCTATGACATTATGGTCTGAAATACTCGCATTATAAACTATTATTTCTTTAACATTAATTCATCTCGTTCACAAATACTAGGTCTAAAGTATTTTCCTTTCTTGTTGGCAGGTGATTTATTGTTGAATGTTTTTGTATTCTAGTAGCATATCTAATAGCTTTTCAAATTGCCTCTTATCTTCTGCACTACTATTACTCTCTTTTTATATGTATAAGTACAACCACAATCTCCTATTCGTTCTTTCCATTCTACGAAAGGAAAGTTGAAGTCACCAGATAGGAGAATAGTCCAGTCCTTGTGATTTCTACATATATCATCCAATTTTTCAATTATTAAGTCAAACTCTTTAGTATTACTATGTTCATCAATTTTTCAGATTCAAATTCTACCGCTATTAGTTCACATTCTGAGTTACTATATTTCTCATATATTTTTCCTTGTTTTTTGTCTTTCCCATATATTGCGGTTCCCCCTTGATTCCTATTTTTTCTATCTGATCTATAAGTTTGGAACCCTTTTATTTGATCATCATTCCCAGTCTCTTTGGGAATACCAGGTTTCACTATATTCATTATATCTATTTTCTTTTACATTTTGGGGGGTTAGTTCTTCTAAGTACTCTATTTTTCTTTTTGAGTTACTCGTAACTAAACCCTGCGCATTCATCACTATGATGGTTTGCGTGTTTTCTCCTTCATTTAATACTGATAGTAATAAGGATTTTCCATGTCTCTTTCCTGTTCTGGTATGTTGTTCTTTTTTTCATTTCCAGAAATTCTGACATTAAAAAATCCAACTTTTCCATAATATTTGATCTTCCTTCATCATAATTATTCATTTTGTGTCTGAATCTGCAATTTTCTCCGTTTCTGCAATATCCTCTTGCATAATAAATACAGTTATTATCTCTTGAGTAGAATTTCGGAGCTGATGCTTTGAATTTCTTTGCTGACACCTCTGCATATCTCATTGGTGGTTTGCTTTTCTCTTTTACCTGATATTCTTGATTTCTCTCTTTATTTGTTTCTTTCTTATTTTGGATTTTATTACTTGGTTGGTTATTTATTTGATTATGATTCATGGCTACAGGGTGCATATATTTGCATTTTTTGTCGAACTTACATCCTTTTCCTTCTTTTAGGTTTTTACATATTTTTGGATGCAGATCTCTGCAATCATCCCCATATCCATCTAAGTATGCACATTTACCATATATTTCATAGTTTTGACATATCTTAGGATGTTTGTAGTAACATCTTTCTCCAAATCTGCAATTCCCTCTTTTCAAAAGGTTGCAGATTTGTCTTTCTTGTCTATTTTTTCCTCTTTCCCGTCATTGTATAGATCTGAGTAGAGCCTCTTCGGGATTTGCTTTTCTGTTGTCATATCGTAATTTATTTCTTCGTAGGTATGCTGCTTTATTGCCTCATATGTAGTATCAATGAGTATCTCTGCATCCATACTTTTATCTTGTTCTTTGTTTTCCTTATTTTTTTCTGTCATTTCATTTTTGTTTACTTCTCTTCCGTTTTCCTCTTCTTCTTTTTCTTCTTCTTCTTCCTCTTCCTCTTCTTCTTCATCCTCAACTATTTGTACATTCAATCTTGATTTAATAACATTGTCTATCCATGATAGACATGTTGAACAAAAAATTCTTGTATCTTTTCTCAAATCTTGTATTACCTCAGCACACTGTGGATGGGTCGGAATGTTGCATGCAGCACATTTTCTGATTAGGTTTTGTGGATTGACTATGCTATACCAAACCTTACACAGTTTGCATGCTTTTGGCATTCTTTTTCCTAATGCATCAATTAGTATATTCACAAGATTCACCTTATTCATTTTCTTTGTCGGAATATGTTGGTTTATGTATATTTTCTTTATGAGTCTCTTGACCACTTGGATTTTATTTGGAACTTCTTCAATTATTTTCAAGATGTTTTCATTAGATTTGTTCCAGTTTGAAGGATTATATCCTTCTAATATATCTATGAATGCTTTTGTATCTTTTTGGTTAGGACTGTTGCTGATTTCATAGATGAGAAATGCCAGTTCCCTTCCTGCTACCTCATCGTATTGCGAATCTGCTAAACACGCCAAATTACGCCACCTTTTCCCGCAGTTGGGACTTACTGCCATCTTGTTCTGATTTATAGTATTACACTTGATAAACTAACTTAGAAGACGCTTTATCCTACTATTTTCACACTAATCTTATCACCGATAGTTCACGAACACTTCTAGATATTTCTCAAATTCTAGTCGTATGTTAAACTTGTGATATCTGTTGATTATTGTGACTTCACGCGGGTACGTCTTGAGACTCGGTCATAAGACTTCTAGGTCAATGAATACCATATGTAAGTCCCATTGCTTCTCCCCTGAAATTCTCCATTAGTTGCCTCAGACAAAATATACCATCTGTTGTTCCCCTTCCCTTCATAAATCCCATCTGCTCTTTACCTATTTGTACTTCTTCTCTCAGTCTAGCATCTTAT
>NC_061102.1:45619481-45661981 GCF_015104395.2 Macrobrachium nipponense | reverse complement strand
TTTTAATATATAATTATGGATTTTTTAACAATTTGTTTTCACGAGACTGAATTTCTTAACGGTTAAATATTAGTTTCGGTAATAAAGTAATAATGAATATTATTTTATCCAATGTTATTTTTTTATTATGATTTACTGCATTCAACCAACAACAGTCCTATATTACTGGAAATGATTCTTTTAATAAAAGAAATATAATACATCGAAATATCAAAGTAATTTCAATGTTTACGAAGTCCCAGGCCATATATCATTTAAATAATATGCAGAACGCCAGGAGATTTTTGATTCCTTGTGGTGTCCCTCGAGGAATTCCTTCCTAAGTTTCTAGACCATGTTTCACTCAGGATCTGCTGAGCATAATCATGCAAAAAGACGAGAGTAGACTGATCCGCAAGAGCTAGCCTAGCCCCTTATATTTATAACATAAGGTGTCAGCGGGGGTGTAAGATACTTGCCAGCTGCTGAATGGTTGAGAAAAAAATCTAAGCTCTGATTGACTGAGATGAATTTTTTGGGGGTCACTTTTTCCCTGTGATGTTTATGTTGCTGCAGTCTAGCTGAGTGACTTGGATGGTGCTGGTTGCTTTCCTGGTGTGTTTACTCGGTCAATGGCTATACCCAGTAAATATTTTGTTCAGCTAATAGGACGCTACATATTTCTTGACTGTGTTAATGTTTCTCACTCACACCCAGAATGCTTGCTCTTTCGTCTCTTTTGGTGCTTGACATATAATCAGGTTTGAGTCATGTTAGGACCTAATTAGAGGGACAACTGATATTGATGGATATTAAGAAAATTTCCTTTTCTGTGTGCAAGGAGGGCTCCTTCTGTTGGATTAGGAGTGTCTGAAGAAGTCATAGCAGTCCTGGGTTTCTTATGATGTCAGTTTAGTATGACTCTCATATGTGGTTCTTCATAGTTCCTTCACTAAATAAAAGATCCTCTTTGGTAGCTCTGTTGTGGTCATTCCCATATATGAGCCTAGACAACCACATTAACATTTGAATAGGTATGCTGTTTTGGTCTGCTTCAAGCAATCCTTCGATGGTAGGCTGGGTTATTCTTTGTTACAAGGGAAGTGAAGTCTTACTCATTTCTGGCGGCCTGCCACCACCGGCTCTAACGCTATTCAAATGTTCATATCGCCAAACGTATTGAAGATAAAAGAAAACTTGTTTCAGCAGATAAAACCTTACATCATTAAATTTAATCCCATATAAGATTTATTCTTAAAATATCATAAATTCACATTTAAATTATGTTTTAATCATTGCATTTCTGGCGATCCAGCACAGCCCGGCCCTCATGCTATTCAAATGCTAATATCTACAAAAGTTCTGAAGGTAAAAGAAAAATTCCTTGGGCAGATAAAACCTTACCTCTTTAAAATTTATCCTATATAAGATTTATTCTTAGAATATCATAAATTTACATTTAAATGATGTTTTAATTATTGCATTTCTGGCGACCCTGCACAGTCCGGCCCTAACGCTATTCAAATGCTAATATCTCCAAAAGTCATGAGGGTAAAAGAAAAATTCCTTTGGCAGATTAAAACCTTATATCTTTAAATTTTATCCCATATTAGATTTATTTTTAAAATATAAATTCACATTTAAAAGGTGTTTTATTTATTGCATTTCTGGCAACTGGGCATGCCCAGCCCTTAAGCTATTCAAATGCTAATATCTCCAAAGTTTTGATGATTAAGGAAAACTTCTTTTGGCAGATAAAACATTACATCTTTAAATTTCATCCCATGTAAGATTTATTTTTTAAAATACATAATAAATTCAGATTTGAGTGATGTTAACACTTTGATGGTTTAACTTTAAGCCCGCGCGTTATCGCCTTTAGAGCGCCCTCTGGTAATTAGGTTTTGGACACAACCAGTTTCTTAATATATACAGTGAGGTTCAGGAATGGATGTTTTTGGTGACGAAGTTTTTTATGAAGATCTCATCTTCCAGATACATTTATATGAAGTGCATACATCCTTACTTTGTTTTGTAGTATAGGGGCGGGTTGCTGCTGCCTGTCTATCATATAGCACTGGTTCAGTGCCCTTAAAATCTTCATGTTGACCTACTTGTTTGAGTATTTGTTACTGATGAACCTTTGAGTTATATGGTTGAATTCTTGGTGGGTGTCTTGCCATGAGGAAGAGTCGGTTAAAGTTCTTCTTACAAAACCTTTAATGGTAGTCTTCTTAGATCTGGAAGAACAGTCACTGTTCCTATTGAATCAGTGGGTGAGGTTATTTTTTTTTTTTTTGTATATAGAGATTTTTTAAGCCTCCATCAGAATGGGAGAATCTCCCATAAACGTCACTTTGAAGAAATTTGTTTCGTGTAGCTGCATTCTTGAAATTTTTGATGGGGGTGCTTGACATTATGGACAACATTAGTTTGTATGAAATAATCGTTGATGTATAATGCATAGATGCAGGCCTTACATATACAGAAGGCATACTCATATTATGTACCGATATAGAAACTATAAAAAACAGACACCTGTGGCAATTCCATTGAAACAGTTTTGGGGATGCAAGCATCACCCTGATGGGTGTTACAAAGACACCTTTATTGATATTTTCAGGATGGCAGGAAAGTCAGCTTGGACACCAAGGGTCCTTGTAGTAGATATGATTGAGGATTAGTTTGATATTCTCTTGAATAGGGATGTTCGTGAACAAGGACCTAGTGTTCATGAAAGCGATAATACTATCACTGGTAACGTTATTGTTTTTCTTGAGAAATTCTGCAGATGAATGCTGGCTACATTGGTTAGGCATACAGCATGTGATTATTTCATTGAGACTTTTAGTTGACTGGTTAGTAGGCAAAAGGTTTGGCTAAGTCATGGTCTCTGCTGGTAGGAGTTAGGTGTGTAGTATTTGTTGCTTCACTGAGCCTTTTAATTATCTTATATTTCCCTCTCTTGATTTCAGCCACATGGCTTCATGTTATATGCTGAATCTTCATTTGGTTAGTGGAAATTTATTCTCTCTAGATTTTATACTGGTATTTTCATTGTGATAAAGGATGTTTTTTATTGGCTTGGAGACAGGACATGTCTTCATTCTGCCTGAGCTCTTTACTAACCGCCTTTAATTGTCAGGCAAGGACGTTGCTGGTGTGTTTGCAATGTTCTATGAGAAGAAGCCTCAGATATTGCAAGGCATCAGCAGTTAGCAAAAATCATTGTCCTTGAGAATTGAATTAATTGTATCTACAGTGACTTCTCGATGTTGATGATGGCTTAAAACATTTACATAAACAAAAAAGACTAACAACAGCCTCTGCCTTATTGGAGACACTGGGTATCTGTCCAGATAGAAGCAGACTACCTCTTGGAAGGACACCAACCAAACATTGTATTGTCTCCCGAATGGTGATGAGTAACAGAGGCTTATACAAGAAGGTCAACAGGGAGATTCAAAGTGCACTGGACTGGAGGTATAATGATGGAGCACCATAATGATTGTTGTCACCAGAACGTCTCTACCATTGGCATTATTACACGGCTAGACTTCACCAAATGTTAACAAGATAGATGTGTGCAAAAACCTAATTATGAAGTATAGCACAAGATATTCCAAAGCCCCATCTGTATATGTTCTGGCTCATACATGGGTATGGGCATCTTTTGACTCCTTTTATGTTTACTTGGTTGGAGTGCTACATCAACGTGTCAGATTGAAAAGCGGAACCAAGAATTCCCGAAAGCTATCCTTACTATTTTAAATTTAAATATATGTGCATTTAGATAACTGTGAATTTGTTCCTCCGATGTAAGGATTATAAAGAACTACACGCAAGAGGTACGCAAAACTGAATTTGCAGAGATACTTAATTAAAGAACATTAAAATATTCGGCCAAAGGTGCCTATAGCTATGCAAGGGATTCCTAATCTAACAAGAGAGGCCCACCTTAATCAGTCGCGATGGGTTCTCCTCTTGGTGTCCTATTCGCCGACTTTTATATGGGCACTGTGGAAGAGAGAGTTTTCTCTAATATTAGAAAACCCAGAAAATACGCAAGGTACATCGACGTTATCTTTGTACAAGCCGAGGATGAGGAAGAGGGTTGAAGCTGTCCGGCGCATATTCCAACAGTGCAGTTCGCTGAATTATACCGTCGAATTCAACAACGAAGGCCAGCTCCCCTTTCTCGACGTCCTCGTCTCCAAGACCGACGATGGCCTAAAAACTCCGTGTATACAAAGCAAACAAACCTAGGGCTTTTTCTGAATGGCGACAGCGAATGCCCTGCGCGGTTCAAGAACACCACAGTAAGGGCCTACATTCGGAGGGCCCTTACTCACTGTTCTTCCTGGCAGGACACTCACAAAGAACTCGACCGAGTCACTCAGATGTTCATTAATAACGGGTATCCGAATCGACTTGTTGATAAAGAAGTCCGAACAGCGCTGGATCGGTGGTACGGCGAGAGTGAGAGACTGCAGCCCCACCCCCATGAGAAGATCAAGCTGTATTACAAAGCAAGAATGCACGCACGTCACCGTGAGGACGAAGATGCGTTGAGAAAAATAATCAAAGAGAATGTGACCCCTACCGAAGCCGACAAAGAACTCGAACTTGTAATTTATTACCAAAATCGATGTACCCGGGACCTTATTATGAACAACAAGCCGACCCCCCCAGCAAGAGACCTCTTGAAACAGTCGAATGTAGTCTATCAATTCTTATGCCCCGTCCGTGGATGTCCCGGCTCTTACGTTGGTATGACTTCTATGAAACTGTCCAAGAAGATTTCCTGCCACGTACAAGAAGGAGCGATTAAAAACCATACCATGACAGCACACCAGGAAGCTATCTCCCGCGACGGTATTATCAAGAATATAAAGATAAAAGGGGGGGCTCCTGACCAGTGACGCTTGCGACTCATCGAGCCACTCCTCATACAGCAAGAGAAGCCCTCATTGAATACGATGCAGGAAGTGCTCTTCCTTCCCACCAACTTAAGGATACCTATGTGTATAAATAATACAAGTAATACAAGAACGAGCGACACCCCCGATCAAAGAATACCAGATGAGACTAGCAGCCCAGCAGCCAATGACATCGCAAGCCGTCATGACGCAACGCCCAGGGAAGCCTTGCCCCGGCCTCGACGGTCTGCTAGGCTGCAACTTCGCAACCTTCAACGACGTGAAGTGTCTTGAAGAAAACTTCCTTCAACCAATGGCGGGAGCGCATTGCGCCACCGGCCAATGAAAACGCAGCTAGCAGTTGACCCCCTGCTGACCTGCTGCTATATATTGAGCAGATCTTGACTGACTTGACAGCACCAACACTCAGATCAGCATCATCAATTCGCCTGCCAGCCACCGTCCAGGAAGGTTCTTTCCTCTCGAAGCTTCAACTAGCAGCCCTCTTTGGAAGCTCCAACCTGAAGTTTGACAGGACCTCTCCCTTCAGCAGTAGCTGTTCAAGGACAGGACCCCCTAATCCTTATCCTTATTCCCATACCCCCCTCTCCCATGTTTCTCTCCAGACCTCATTCTCAACTTCTTCCAACTAACACCATCAGTAGCCCTTTGCCCCTGGAGTAGCCGTTGTGGTCTTAAAACTCTCTAGGGGCACTGGGAGTTCTGCATCGTCCAGGCTCATACTTCTTCAGTAGTGCCTGCATAGGAGTTAGGTATTAGTCACTGCCTTCCATAAAGTGACTGTTAACTATTACTGTTACTTTAATTTCTTTAAAATAAAACGGTTTTTTGGTTCTACCACCCTTAATAATTGAAATTCTTCACTTTTTTTTGAAGTTTTGTTAAAAAGTTGATATTTCTACACCTTCCCCCCTTTTCAAAAATCATCCCACGTTGCTGTATCACAATTTTCTCAAAAATTTTCTCAAAATTTTGAAATTTACATATGTGTCAAAAAGGTTGTGCAAATCCCCTAGATTAATTTAGCATCTTCCTTACAGAGGGAATTAATCATTTTTCTTTCAGAGGGTAGTATTCTCTGCTCAATCATGTCACAATGGGTAAAGTTAAGATTAAGGACACTAGCCAGGGACTTGATGAAGAATCACATCGCCTGGCAATATGGAATATTCTTCAGGATAAATTATGCTTTATCCACAAACTCACTAAGGCTAATAATTACTACTTAGCTATAGCAGATGAAGCAACAGTAGAAAAAATAATTCATCCTGACACTAAACTTGCTCTTCATAATAATAAGTTTGAAGTTCTGGACCCCCCTCATCTGAATGCTTCTCGTACATTGGTCGTAACCCAGGCTGACAGTTTGGTATATAATCAATCCGAAGAAGAGCTCAAGTATGAAATTGAGCAACGAATGGTGTGAAGGTTACAGCAATCATTAAGCTTCCTAACACCAAAACCACATTTAAGGTGAAACTTGAGTCTACCCAAATGGTGAGAGACTGTCTCATTAAAGGACTTCTCATCTCTGGCCAATCCTTCCCACCTAGATTCCTAAGTCAGGAGATTTATGCTGTTCCACCCCAGTGTATGAGATGCTACAGTTATGAGCATACAAAAAAGAACTGCCCCAAGCCAAGTACCTATAAAATCTGCTCAATATGTGCCTCTGAAGAACACTATTGGACCGATTGCACCAACCAAGAAAATCCAAAGTGCATCACTTGTAATGGGGATCACCCAACCATGGCTGCAAGATGCCCAACCAGGAAAACTTTGACCAAGGACCAGGCTAAAACGATCAGGAACCAACAATCCCAGATTACTCCAAACAAGACCTTCGCTCAAGCCACAGCCTCAACTGCGCCGAATAGTTCAATCACACCCAACAACAACATCTCACTTCATCAGCTCACTGTAATTAACACAGCAATAATCACTGCAAATTTGAGTGAAACAGTTGAACCAGCCACTTTCCAAACAATGATGGACGCTTTCTACAAAGCTAATGGACTACCGTTGATTAAAATTCCTACAGAGGCTATCAAGCTAGCCAAGAAAGTTTCAACATTGTTAAAGTCAGAAAATCAAAACAACGCCAGCCCTAATCAGCCCCTGACAATTGATGACGACATGGAAACTGAAGAAGCCAAGAGGAAAAGAATACTAAGCGATTCAGACTCTGAAGTTGAAATGCCTTCACACCCTGCAAAAAAACAGCCACCTCAACAATCACAAGCATCAACCTCAACCTATAACAATACAGACCCTGAAATACAAGGAGCTTTGGCTCTTCCAAGCCTCCCTTCCATCAATCAAACCAAGAACCCCAAAATTGGACTTAGACTATACATTTCCATTAACACGGCAAACCCCAAAAACCTAACCCACAATACCCTTAAGAGGATGATTTTTTACTATAAAACGATTAAGTACATTTTCACAGAGAAATTAGACAATAATACAGTCAAACAATACATTACTGATGGAACAATAGAACTTGACAAATATAGTAGCAGGATCACGAGGATAAACCACGATAAATTCCAAAAATTAAACTCAGGATTCTTTGACTTAACGAAAGGAAAAACACCATAATGGACACTCTCACAGTCATCCAACTTAACGTACTGAATTGGACATTCCTTCGTAGTAAGGAACTAAGCAACATTTATTCTTCTTTCTCCCCACATCTTATACTTCTAAATTCCACGGGGATACCCAACTCCACTCGCATCAAGATCTGGAACTACAACGTTTTTCAATGCAACACCACTAATGATCAAAATGCCGGGACAGCGATAGCAGTAAGGCGGGATATCACAGTCAAATTAATAGACGGATTCAATCATGACCTAATTGCAGTAGAACTACAGACAGTTCAGGGACCAGTAATCATAGCAACTACTTATTTACCCCCCAGGAACCCAGTATTTCCTCAGCAAGATATCTTGTTCTTAATGAGATGCAATATCCCTGTCTATTTACTAGCTGACCTAAATGCAACTCACCCGGCCCTGGGCCACAATAGCACAAATCCCAGAGGCACCTTAATTCAAGGTCTTATGAACAGGAATCTAGTTTACTTTCTAGGACCAGATTTTCAAACATACTTCAGCAGAAGATCCAAGGGCAAACCTGACATCCTTCTGTCTAACAGATACCACATTTTCAATTATTCAATCACTCAGGGTCCTTTAACTACCTCAGATCACATACCTATATTATTAAAACTTACTGTGAGACCTATTATGGTTGCCACCAGCCCAACACTTGATTTGACCAATGCCAACTGGGACCGTTTCAAGGATATTCTCGTTGACTCTCTCTCCATCTATGACGAACCTGATAACATCAGAAAGGATAAATCCTACATCGATGATAAAATAACTTTTTGGTACAGGATGATCAAAGAAGCCACAGAACTTTGTATACCCCTCAAAACTTTCAGGATCTTACCATATTCTAAAGAAACAGAGAATCTTAAGCAATTACAATATTACTATAAACAAGCCCTAGTTTTAATTAATAATCATGGCCCAACACAGCAGCTATTAGAATACTTACAAAATATTAAAGAAAGAATTAAAATAGTAGCTAAGGAACTCATAAATTCGACTTGGGAGACACTTCTAAATAAAATTGAAGGAATCTATAGAGACCCAGGAAAGTTCTGGAAAATGATCAGAAGGCTTCTGAGATCAGATACTGAACCTACAGCCTACATACTCCATAACAAAAGGAAAATCTTTTCACCCCAGGACCAGGAACCAATTTTCAGAGAATTCTGGTCTAATATCTTCAGAATAAACCCATGGGAGAATTTAAGGTTTGACTTGCAACATGAACAACGAGTGATTGCAGCACTTCATGAACATGATGACCAAATAATACCATACGACACGGTAGACCTCGATAGATTATATGTTGAAGACCAGTTTATTAAACCAATACAACTGCAAGATATCATCAAAATAATCAATAATTTTAAAAACAAAGCACCTGGCCATTCTAGAGTAAACAAAATTATCATCAAGCATCTTCCCAACTCCATGCTGGACTTTCTAAGAGTCATTTTCAATGAAACCATAAGTATGGGCTACTGGCCAGACTTTTTCAAGAAAGCACTACTTCCCTTTGTGGGGAAAAAGGGTAAAGATCTAACTACTGTTTCTAACTATAGAACAATTTCCCTTCTAGAAATACCTGGTAAGATCCTTGAAAAAATCGTTCAAATAAGGTTTAATGAGTTCCTCGAAGATAATCTACTAACCAATAATAACCAATATGGATTTACTCAAGGCAAAGGAACTCAGCTTGCACTAATTAGACCATATGAGTTCATAGCAGTTAAGAAAAGTTTAGGATACAGCTGCAACCTTATCTCTAGGGATGTCAGTCGAGCCTTCGATAAAGTCTGGCATGACAGTTTAAAATACAAACTTTTGGAGGCACAATTGCCAGATCTACCAACCAGACTGCTATGTAACTTTCTTGACAACCGTGTGGCAAGAATTAAAATGAAAGACTTCATAGGACCAGAGTTCCAGTTACAGTCAGGGGTTCCTCAAGGTAGCATTCTCTCCCCATCACTCGACAACTTTTACATTAAAGACACCCCTCCTCCATCTCAAGGTTGCCTTCAAATTATGTTTGCAGATGATCATACCCAAGTAATAACATATCCTACCAAAGCCAAATGTATGCTGCAAAGAAAGACAGTTAGAGAAATACAGAAAATCAATAACTACGAAAAGAAATGGAAGGTAACTACAAATATGAATAAATTCCAGCTTCTCTCAATTTCTGCTCGATGTCCCATGGATATTATAGTCAACAATAGGAGAATTCCATATAACCAACAAGTCACAATTCTTGGGTGCAAATTTCAAAAATCAGGCATTCTTCCCCACGTACAGGCGAGAATAGCTACCGCGAGGAAAACTGTCAGTAGATTAAAAAGATTCAAAGGACTGTCGACAAAAACTCAACTCAAACTATATAAATCACTAGCCAGGCCACAGCTAGAATACCCAGCCATCATATTTGGAGCACTTAGCCCTCTTACGCCGATTGGACGTATTAAACGTCGAGTCAAAATGTCTCCCTTATGCCGATTGGAAGTATCATACGTCGGCTCAAAAAAGTTTTTTTAAAAATTCGCGGAAAAATACTTATAGGCCTACCAGCCAAAAACTTTTGAATCACGCGCCTTGGGGGATGCTGGGAGTTCACGGATCAAGGCGTTGTTTTGTTTACAATCGCTACGCAGGCGCGCAAGCGCGAATTTCTTTCTTATTGCACTAAAAAGTATCAGTGACACATCTCAAAAATTATTTCGTCACTTTGACATAATTTTTGCACCATTTTGAATTATCCTTTACATGAAGTATTATATATGAAAATGTGCGCAATTTCATGTAAAATACAACAAAAAAATACTCATGATTGTAGCTTTTATCAGTTTTGAAATATTTTCATATAAATAACGATAAGTGCAAAAATTTCAACCTTCGGTCAACTTTGACTCTACCGAAATGGTCGAGAAACGCAATTGTAAGCTAAAATTCTTATATTATAGTAATATAAAATCATTTGCCTTCATTTTGCAACAAATTAGACGTCTCTAGCACAATATTTCGATTTATGGTGAATTTATGAAAAAAAATTTTCCTTACGTTCGTGCGATAACTCTTCCGATAAATTTTTTCGTGCGATTGTCCTAATGTTTGCACCCTTTTAAATTTGCCGTTACATAAAGTTTTATATATGGAAATGTGCGCAATTTCATGCACAATACAACAAAAAACAACCCATGGTTGTAGCTTTTATCAGTTTCGAAATATTTTTATATAAATAACGTTAAGTGCAAAAATTTCAACTTTCGGTCAACTTTGACTCTACCGAAATGGTCGAAAAACGCAATTGTAAGCTAAAACTCTTATATTCTAGTAATAGTCAATCATTTACAATCATTTTGCAATGACTTGGAAGTCTCTAGCACAATATTTCGATTTATGGTGAATTTATGAAAAAAAAAAACATTTTCCTTACGTCCGCGCGGTAACTCTTCCGAAAAAATCAGAATTTTTTTTGTGCGATTGTCGAAATGTTTGCGCCATTTAAAATTAGCTGTTACATAAAGTTTTATATATGAAAATGTGCGCAATTTCATGTATAATACAACTAAAAATGATTGAAGGTTGTAGCTTTTCTCTTTTTTCGAAATATTTGCATATAAATCACGATAAATAGAAAAAAAATCACGTTCGGTCAAATTTGACTCTACCGAAATAGTTGAAAACGCAATTGTAAGCTAAAAATCTTACGGCCTAGTAATATTCCGTCATTTTTCTTCATTTTGAAACAAATTTGAAGTCTCTAGAACAATATTGTGATTTATGGTGAATTTTTGAAAAATATATTTACCTTCACTCCGCGCGCCGATTCGCGGCCGCAAGTCTCCGAAATATGTACATCGCATTATCCTAATATTTGCTCCTTTTCATATTAGCCGTTTTATAGAGTTTCATATATCAAAATGTGCGCAAATTTATGAAGAATACAATAAAAAATAAGTGAAGGTTGTAGCTTTTTTCATCTCCGAAATATGTGCATAAAAAAAATATGTATAGAAAAATTTCGACATTCGGTCAAATTTAACTCGTCCGAAATGGTCGAAATCTGCAATTCTAATCTAAAACTCTTACAGTATCGTAATATTATATCATTTGTCTTAATTTTGATACAAATTGGAAGTCTCTAGAACAATATTTAGAATTACGGTGAATTTTTGAAAATAACATTTTATTACGTCCGCGCGTTACGAATTCGTACATCATTTTGTGATAATATTTTTCCGGTGTTGCTTTTATTGTTTTACTATGTATTATATATCAAAATGATTGCAATTTAGTGTACAATACAACGAAAAAAAGTAACTCGTTAGCTTTGACCGTGTTATGCACAGCGTGATTTGAATACAATTATCTATGAATTTTTTTTTTCGCTACCATATCTCGCATTATTTACATATGATAATGATATTATTTTTCATTTCTGATAATTTCATACTAAACTTCTGGCAACGACAAAAAAATGAGCCAAAAATTAACTCTTAATCTTTAAAACTAAGCGCGCTGTGATTTTTTGAAAAAATTATTTTTTCCGCTTCCGCGCTCACTCCAAACCGGCGCCGGCATACAGGAGAGGTTTTGATTTTTAGGGCTTCGGCGTAAGAGGGTTAGTAAAACAGTACTTAGTAAAATGCAAGCAGTTCAGAATAAAGCTCTGAGGCAAGCATATAGGGAAAGTCCCCCCTATTTCAACACAATAAGGGAGTTACATAATCAATCAAAATTGGAGCCTCTGAATGTCAGGTTCCATAGACTTGGGCAGAAAACTTGGGACAAATTAAGTTTAGAGGACGATAACTTATTCACAACCACTAGAGATCTCACCATCAACCAAGTCAGAGATCACTACTGGTGGAGTAGACTTGAGCCAAAGGTCAATTGTGACCCCCCCAGACCAAGGTATATATATACTGACTAAAAAAAAAAAAAAAAAATATATATATATATATATATATATAATAATAATAATAATAATAATATAAATCATAATTAACAAATAATTAAAAACATAAGGTGCTTGTACATCTCTATCCTACTAACATATAAAATCAATTCCAGTTATCAGGCGATGAACCAAACTAACTGTTTTCCGAGCCTTTCTTCTCTGTCTTGTCCTTGCATGGTGGCTAAACCAGTAATCTAACTTCGCAAGAGGGTCTGCCCCTCACTTTTCTCTCTTCTACTATACTTCACTTTCCCTCCCTTTTTTCCTTCAACCTTTCCCATCCCGAGTATCCGCCATTAGGGTTAAACTGGATTGTATCCAGAGGTACTCTTCCTTCACCCCTATTTCCCACTTCCCTATCCTTATCCTAGTCCTAGCACCAACACTCTGCTCCGATCCACTGCCGTGATCATGCTCGGATGATACCGAGAGAAACGTTGGCCACTAGATTAACTTATATTTTGACCTATTTGTTCATTTACTGTGACAAATAAATAAATTTGTAACTATTATTCCTGAAATTGACTCCTCCTGATGAGTAATATCGGCGCAATACTCGCCAGTTGTAATAGTAGAGAGAAATCTATTATTAGAATAATAGAGAAGACTATTTACAAGTTGAATGCAGCTGATGCAGCAATATCTTTCAATAAGACTTATTATTATTATTATTATTATTATTATTATTATTATCATCATCATATTATTATTATTATTATTATTATATTATTATTATTATTATTATTATTATTATTATTATTATTATTATTTTATTATTATTATTATGATTATTATTATTATTATTATTATTATTATTATTTGCAACACCCTTTTCAGTCAGCTGGACAACAGTCAACTAAGCACCCTGCTATTGGAGAACAAAGTGAAGGTTAGCTTTTAAAAAATTTTCGTCGTTCGTTTTCAAAGAAATGTTTAACTTTTATTCATTTGCAGTGTTTCACTGCTTATTGGGTGCAAAACAAATTCAGTAACAATATTCTTTAGGAGATTTCCATAAAAGTCAAATGTTATTGAAAGCAAAATATTTCACATGGCTTAATAAATGCATGAAAGCATGAAATACAAGCATGGTAGTAAGCAGCTTTTCAATAAGAATAAGTACCATTCTAATGAGGAAGGGAGAGTTGGTGACAAAATATGGTTTTCAGTTCTTCATAATAAATAATTTCAACTAAATTTAAAAGTTTGGGTCATTTAATTATAAATTATTGTAATTTTACCTAGTGAAAGTACCGACTTGATGAGAATAGAAATTAGTAATAACTAGCATTAACTTTATTTATATGACTTAGGAAAAGCTATTATTGAACTAATTAAACGAATAACTATTGTCCTTCCTATAAGCTTCAGATATTAGCTAAACCCAATAATAAGGTAAAAATGAGTCACGAGACAATAGCCTACCTCATAAGAATGACTAAATAATCATCAAATGGAAAATAACTGCAATCAGAGTGCTGTATCGCCACAGAAATTACTCAATTAAATTTTTCTTTTAAATGAAAATCGTTCTTTTTAGGATCTTTTTCCTTATGTAATATTCGCCTGGTCATGTTCTTACTCTTTTCTCAAGTTAAAATTAAGTAGTAGCAGTGGATGTTTCTTTCCAAACCACAGTTAACAGACCAATCCCACTAGTGACAGTTTCCCGCCCTTTTGTAGTTTATCATGGTGACATTTTTATTCTTATCACTTACAAATCACAGCTCAATGAAGGCAGGCATTTTGTTACCAGGTTTACTGACTTGTTTGAGATCCAGCTATCCTAGATGTATATTTTTTCCTTTGTTCCTTAGGTGAGGCGCAGTCTATGGAGCCTGCCCATAGGATGAGCTTATTCATTGGCAATCCAAGGACAACTCCACTCACCGGAACTTGTGTTTGTATGACAAGGACAACGCCCCAGAGGACAGTCACAGAGGAAAATGTCCACAGAGTGAGTAATTTTTTTTCCATATCAAATGCTGACATTGATGTTGTAAATGTTTTTTTTTCCTCTTTTTTCTTAATTATAAAAAAGAACAATAGATTACTGGATTAGTAGCACTGTGTACGCATACTGACAAGTTCAAAAAACCAACTAAGTCATATTCACATGTTGCATATATCTTTAATCTTCAGCTACAAACACTTCATGACTTCTCCGTTTTCTTGCACTTTTTCCATAATACATTACTATAAACTACAAGAAGCAAAAAGCATCTTGGTTTGTGAATACAACTCTAAGTACAACTCAATTATCTTTGTTGGAAATGCATTCTCAGTCATTCTGAAGATTTTGAAATTACACGTCATTAATTCTGAGTTTCATTTGAGGTATTACGGAACTTCCCTGAATCAGGCACCAATAAGAAATACAAAATTGTTTGTGCATCAAAATTTAATTCAAAATACCTCATATATATAAATATATGTTTAGGATGAACAAAGAAAACGTTGTGCAGCAGCAATATGGCGTTTGATAGAAGTGATGTTTCATACAAAGAATGATTCCCTACTAAAATATTCTAAAAATAAAGTACAGAGGGTAAAATCCTCCTATATCCAGAACAAGATTTTCATTCTCCAGTGTCAGCTGTATTTCCTAACCAGATCTCCAAGGATTTAAAGTGGTAAGGTTAAAAAAAAAAAAAAAAAATTGCGGGGGAGGGGGCGGGCAACGAGATCAAAGAAGTACTATGTCATCATTCCCGTTCACTTGCCAGGCCTTTCATCTAAAAAGCAAGAGGTGACCAAGTACTGAACTTTGATCCAAGTTTTGATCATTTTTCACACATGTTTTTAATGTATTTATAGCTATCTCTCAACTATATCTTTCTGCTTCAGACAAGCTCTGCACTTACTGGTACAAACTGTGGTCTCTCACAACTTTCAAAAATGACTAGCTTGACAACATACATAGTTTACAGTAAAGATGATACAGAAGTCACTTGAACATTAGAAAAAATATATAACAATAAATAATAGGTAATAAGTGGCAACACCTAATGAGTGATTTAGAAGCAATACAATCAATTGTCAACGTTGACAAATACAAAAGCTCTCTGACCAAAAATGACTAAATCAACAGAATATCGTTTTGCCCTTAGTTAAGAAATCGTCATCGGAATGAGTACGCATGGTTCTTCACAAATTCCTCTTACCTTTGATTACAAAGACGAGAGGAATTTGTGAAGCTTATATCAAACAATAATCTACTTTAAAATACTATTTTCCCATTTCCACACGGGAAGAATCATATGAATAATTATGTATAGCTCTCAAGAAAATTACATTATTCGTTAAATAAAATGCGCTGGATTTTTAATGTGCTTAAGAACTTATCCTTGATGCAGTTCTCAAGTTTACTAAATGTAAAATATTTTTGTTGATATACCTGTAGTCTACTTGTCACTCTGCCAGATACACATGTAAGTTGTCTCAACCACAATGCCCTCTTAACTTCCCGATTTTTTTTGCACTTCTTGGATACATTTGTTTCTACAAAGCCTAAGATCCAAATGGAAGAATATGAAGAGATTCTGGTGTCCGCTGCAGGATTTTAACCCGCATCCAGAGTATCAGGATGAGGTCAACTTACCCACCTGACCACAAAAAGGGGAAAAAACCATCTTTACCACCGTAGTCAAGTTTGCTATCAGCTGCAGGTAAATTCGGAGTAGGCACAAGAAACGACAGAGGAGACATGCTTGTGCTGAAAGAAACAATATAGAAATCATGCAAACCGTTTTTTATAAAAAGGAACATAGAAAATGGACATGGAGAAGCTCAAACGGAGAAACGAAAAACGTAATAGATATTATTGTCAGTGAAAAAGTCAATTTACTTAAAGATGTAGCAGTGTTAAAACAAGTTAAAGTTAAGCGACCATGGAGTGGTGAGATGTAAAATTTGTCTAGATCTAAGGACAGAGAAAAACTACTTTTAAGAAAGAAAATAAACACTCCTGTAATAAGAGAAAAATCTGATGAGTTTAGTTTAGCAATTAAAAATATATACTCCCACCTACATGATGAAATGGAAGTAAGTGAAGAAGAAATGAATAGTAACTTAATAAAATTTCTATTGGAATCAGCAGAGGGTTTCTAAACAAGATCAAAACCTTAATAAAGAAACGATTGGAAATGAGGGTAAAATCCAAGCGAGATGAAATAGAACCAGCAGAACTATTCAAAACAATAAACAAACTAAAAACCCAAGACATTCGTAAACACAATCAGACCAAAACTGAGGAAACACTAAAGAAGGGAAGAAGCATCAAGTTGATGAAAAGAAGACTTGGAACAGGGCTCCACCAGATATTTCTTTTAAAGGATGAAAATGGAAATATTATCAACAAAAAAGATGGGGTGATAAAAATTGCTGAGGATTTCTATACAATGCTGTACAATAATGATATCGGAAATAACTGAGCCAGTACCAAAAGTAACAGTAGGAGAGGTAAAGAAACCATTAAAAGGCATTAAAAGAAACAAAGAAACAAAGCAGCAGGAGAAGATTGCCTAACAATTTAATAATACATGGAGATTTCATATTAGTTACACTCGCTGAACTTTACACAAAATACTTGCAAGAATGTTCTATACCTACAGATTGGAAAAACTTTATCATTATAATAATTAACAAAAAGGGAGACACAAAAGACCTGAAAAATTATCCCCTAATAAGTTTACTCTCAGTCACGTATAAAATTTTTACTAAGATCATATTAGGCTGAATAGAAAGACAGCTAGACTTTAATCAACCAAGAGAGCAGGCAGGTTTTAGAAGCGGGTATTCAACAACTGACCATATCCATGTAATTAACCAGCTCAAGGAAATATCAACAGAGTGTGATAAACCACTATGCATGGCCTTTATAGACTATGAGAAAGCCTTTGATACTGTCAAAACTTCAGCAGTAATGAAAGCCCTTCAAAAACAGGGAACAGATGAATCTTATGATAGAACACTTGAAGATATCTTTACAGGTAGTACAGCAATCCTAAAACTACACAAAGACAGTGTGAAATTTCCGATTGAGAAAGGAGTTAGACAGGGAGAGACCATCTTTCCTAAATTATTCACAGTGGTCCTAGAGGAAGTTTTGAAGAATTTAGATTGGGAAAATGTAGGAATTAACATTAATGGGGAATACCTTAACTTAAGATTTGCAGATGGCATAGGTCTACTCAGAGAATCAGGGGAGGAATTACAAAGGATGATAGAAGACTTGAATAGAGAAAGCAGAAATGTAGGACTGTTACGAACCGAGAGAGAGTTCCGCTCTAAGTTCGTTATAATGATAAACAAAAGGAATTCAACACCAACAGTTGAAACTGGGGATACGATTATAGAAAGAAACACTAACACAACAAAGGTTTGTTTACAAGCTTACTAACAAAGATAAATTCAGAATGGTATCTCCTATTTACATAAAAAAGGCAAAATCTTACAATGCGTGAACTGGGGAAGAGGTGAGGTAATTCAAATACTTTCTGGCCAGTTTTGCGACTCGAAGCGATGGCTTCACAAAAGGAGAACTGCGATTGCAGACGTCTTCTCGACTCCGTATTGCAGAAAATAATGTCTATTCTCGATACTCAAAGGGCAGGAACTTCTCTAAACCTCTTGCAGAACGTTTCTTCTCTGAAGTCTTGCTCTACATTGAAATGCCTCGGTCGTCCACTCCTGACGACGACTTGATCAAAAATTCGACAACTCTCACAAGCGACTTTCCTCTCTGATCCTTCGTAGGTTCCTTCTTCTCTTATCACTCTCTGATGATCTCTGATCTCTGCTGCTCAGCTCTCACTGATAATCTAATCTGTGGCTCTTACTGAATTATCTCTTACTCTGTGACTAACTGATGATCTGCCTTCTCCTACTTCGTCCGTCGTATTTATACGGCATTCTGGGGGCAGGGCCTACGGCGAGCGTAACAGACTCCCGAGATTACCGGAACTTCTTAGAAGAATCTAGACGAGGTATTGCATCAGAAATCGCGGCGTTTCTCACGTCACGTCGGCGTCTGTCAAGTTCCACAAAACTCCAGCCGATTCTAGAACCATCATGAGAACAGGCACCTCCAACACCTGCGCGAATGCCTCCTTGCTGCAGAATTTCTCGAAGATGCGTTTTCCTTTCCTTTATCTTTCTTTTCTATACAGCAATTACCATTACAAGGACTGAAAATTAATATGAGTAAAACTAAGATAATGTTCAATGAAAGAGCAGAGACAACAAATAAGGGTTATGGACGAACCTGTAGAGATTGTTAATGAATATACGTATTTAGGACAGGGAGTAAGTGTTTCCACAGGACATGTGACTAAAAGAAGGATAATCATGGGGCAGAGAGCTTTTGGTAAACAAAATGAGATTATGAAAAGTAAAGTGCCACTTTCTCTAAAAAGAAAAGTATTTAATCAGATAGTCCTACCAGTATTAACTTATGCATCAGAAACTTGGAACCATACTAAAAGCCTAAGAATATAAGCTATTTACAACCCAAAGAGCTATGGAAAGAATAATGATAGGAATCACACTAAGAGACAGAAAAAGAGCAACATATATATGAGAGCAAACTAAAGTAGAAGATATTCTAACAACAAGAAAGAAAAAGAAATGGGTATGGGTAGAACATAATGAGAATGTCTGATAATTATAATGGAGAAAAGAATAACAAAATGGGTCCCTAGAGATTGCAAATGAAGCAGGGGAAGGAAAAGAAAACGATGGATTGATGAGATAAGAAAACTTGCGGGTATAGAATGGCATAGGAAGACCATAAACAGAAGGGAGTAGCAAGACATGTCTGATGTTGAGGATGATATTTGTATATATATATATATATATATATATATATATATATATATAATAATATATATATATATATATAATGAAGGCAAGGGAAGCACACCAGCAGGTCAAGGAACTCATATTTATTAAGTTGCAACGTTTCGAAGCCAACCAACAGGCCTCATTTTCAAGCTAAAAAGTAACAATATCTAATTAGTACAATAAAATTAAGCTACAATATTAAAATACACAATGTAATGTACAATAAAACAATCACAGTTAAAAATACACATAAGGACCAACCGTTGAGTGTGAAGACAGAGGAAGGACTAACAAAAGACGTAAACAGTTCACGAGAGGTAAAGAAGGGTAGACGTGGCATGGGTGTTCAGTGAGGGGACCAGTTTTTTAATAAACAATGATTTATTAATTGCTAAAACATTATGATTGAAAGGTCTGCCCAAAACCTCAAAGTCCTTGTACTGAACAGAATACCTACATTTATCGGTATGATCCCTTATGTTGGAAAATTCGGCATTCGAAAGCTTAGTGCCAGTTCTATAGCTGACAGCTCTATGACTGTCGATTCGGACCTTAAGTAACCTATGTGTCGATCCAATATAGGTTCCTCGATTACATCGAGGACAAGTAAATTTGTAAAGAAAACATGAGGTCATCAATGGATTCAAACGGTCCTTGAAGCTGAAAAGCCTACCGATATTCAGTGGGTTTGTGGGTATAATTTTGGTTTTCATGGCAGGGAGATGACCAGATATTAAAGCGTGGAGTTCCTTATAAAAAGCTGTATTATGAATAAAAGCAAGGCTGGCATAGAAATGTAATTTAGGAACGTGAGGAGTAGGATGACTTGGAACAAAAATATTTTTGAAAATTTGGAGACATGCTTAAAGAACTGCTTTCCCACCCACATTGATAGGTTTTTTCATAGATTGGCCGACCTCAAAGTTTACCTGGCCTGAGGAGCTGCATTTCGATATATTTACCTGCCCAGTAAGTTAATAAAAAGGAGAGAAATCACTAATTGGTAACGTAGCCTACCTTAAACGTCCGCCATTACTCGGCATCTCTACAGTTAAACCAAGCTATTGTATCTTGGCTAAAACCAAACTGTGAGATAAAAAAATAGTCTTTATTTCCACGAAAGAACTAACATAAAAAAACTAGGAAAATGAATCAAAAATCTCAAAACTATGAAACCCCATTGCTCCTCGAATATTTGTTTTGATTAAAACATTGCCACGCTATCTTATTGTCAAAACCCCATTAGTATTTTCCAAAACAAAATTGTCACTTAGAGAAATCATTTTCTGCGGTGACAAACCGAATCCATCTGTAAAAGTAACCACAATTATCAGAAATAATATGGAAAAGAGTGGATGAATATCAAATAAAAATTCCACTGCATTTCAGCCCCCTTCAGAGTATCTGTAAAAATTCACAGGTTTTTCAAAGTTTTCTTTTTTACACTCCTTACTTTCTTCATGGATATATATATATATATATATATATATATATATATTTATATATATATATATATATATATATATATATATATATATATATATATATTATATATATATAAATATATATATATATATATATATATATATATATATATATATATATAATATATTATATATATATATATATATATATATATTATATTATGTATATATATATTATATAATAACTTTTTACCAGATATGTACATAACTGTAATAATCTTAAATTCCTAGTTTCTTTTTTAATATACTTGTCTCTACAAAGCCAAGCATTCGAATGGACGAAGGTGAAGAGAATCTAACATCTCTCGCATAATTTAAGCCAACATCCAGAGCTTTACAACGAGGTAACAAGTCTAGTACAGCTCTAATAAATATACCTGAATTTGACAGGAGTATGTGTGTATGAGTGGCAATCGAATTCTATCCTTCTGGTGGTCAGGTGGGTAACATGACCTCGTTCTGATACTCTGGACGCTGGTTCAAATCCTGCCCCAAGAATCAGAATTTCCTCATTTTCTTCCATTGTAGTGAAATGTGTATCCAATGAGTCAGGAGGAACTAAGAAGTCAAGAGGGCATGATGGTTATTATAAGCACATTTTTGACGATCTTTGGTAACTATAAAGCTTAAAAAAATTCTTTATATAGCCTATCCAAATGAGAACGCCAATAAAATACCACTTACAAAAAATTTACATTATGTAGTAGAGTAAAACAGTTTTTGAGGATCTTGGGTATCGGTACATATTATGAACAACTTATCCTGCACATAATCCATCCAAATTCGAACATTAAAAGGAAATGCTAAACAATGGTTTGTATTTTACTGAGTACTCTTACAACGACAAACCACAAGAGTAAATATTGAGATACAGAGAATATAAAAAAAACATTTTTGAAGAACCATCTCCATCCAAAACTTGTAAAATGTTTAAGAGTCTGTATAAATTACTTTTGAAATTGTTATCTTAGGTAAAGAGAAATATACAACACATCATCCCTGTCCAAATAGGCGACTAGTGTGGCGAAGGCAATTTCTAGAAATTTGTTGAGATCCACTGTAATGAAGCAGAATCGGTATCAAAAATAGGAATTACATTCTATATAGCTTTAAAAAGCTTTATCATCGCTATCTTACTTTAATGTACCTGCACACCCATGCTCAATAGTTTGAGTTAGATGGTAACTATATGCATGGAAGAAAATATAAAAATAAAATATATCTTTACTATGTATCATGAAAGTTATTTTGAATGTTTTTTGCATAAATTCACAAAAAATTGTACCAACATGCTTACAGGAAGTGAATTTCGTGGTCATAAGGGCGGGAGAAGATGCAACTGTCGTTCTCAGATCTGTTGAAAGACTTCTCAGCAAAATATTCGTTCCAGCTGTCAGAGTAAACGCTTCTGATCTTGACAATTCGCCTGGAGGAGTCAGCGCACGTGATCACTTGCTAGCTGGCTTAAGGTCCTTTGCTTCTTGTCTTCACGGTAAGAGGATTTTTTCCATTTAAATTTTACAGGAAATAGTCATGGTATTCATCATGGCATGGGGTTGAAAAAGGTAAGGTGCAAAGGTTACCGATAATATAAATTATTATTCAACTGCTCATCCCATGAAAACCAGGTTTTTGTAGTAACAACATGAAGTAATGAAGAGTACGTACAATGTCTGTTCGAAGTTTCCGCATCAACAGATATCAATCTAAGTATCAATAGATACTATTCTAAGTAATGCTGCGAGGAGTGCGATGACACTTAGAAATTTGAGTCTGGTTTTTCTCCCTCATAAGCAACATGGTTAGGTAGGAGTGTGTGGTAGAGCCCAGTGGCTGTGTCATATTTGTTTGTAACTGATATGGTGAAATCCTTATTCTGTTTCATGACATGGATACAGCACCTTGGCTGTTTTTTGTTTTAAGCGAGGACAAGTCCTTATACACTTGCCTGAAATCAGAATATCTTGGACTTAAACCTCACTGGACGGGCATGATCACATGAGGAACTATAACAGGCTTTGAGCAAATGCCGGGCTAACTCTTATTAGTATTCATTTTGAGCGCCATACGGTTTGGATGAATTTGCAGGGAAAATTTTTCATATCACTTCCATGGGCCATAAAAGACTTATGGCAACTGTAGTAGCTCAGTACAGTAGTACTCGAGTAGATCAGTGTGCCTTGAGATTTCAAGAATTTATGCACTGCGTCTATGTAGCTCCAGGACGTGAAATACTACTCGGTTTGTCCTTCATAAATGTATATATAATCGTGTTACATGAAATTATAGACATAAATTCCAGTATTGTGGTGAACTTTTGGAGGACGATATTGTATCCATGTTAAATATATTCTTAGCTACAGCTGTTGGTTCATCAATAGTTCTTTTCCAAATCCCATAATAATAGTGGTCTGCGTATCACATTACATCATAATCGTTACTTCCAACGCCACATGACGCAAAAATGCCTCTGCAAAATTCCGCCCCTGTTGCCTTTCCGATCTCCCTTTTTATCATAGCTCTCATCCATGTTGGTCTGCACCTTCCAGCTCTTCTGGTGCCCAGAAGAGCCAACCTGATATTCTTGCATATTATCTTCCTAGGGACTGTGCGGAGGACATGTCCAAACCATATCCATCTCTCTTACATTATTATCTTAACTGCAAACTTGTGTAATTTCTCTTGTGGCATAATTTTTCACTAAATCCTGCTCTCTGACATTCTTCTTATAGCTTTATTTTTAAATTGACAAAATATTAGTAGCCGTAAAGATCATCTCAGACTGTATAATCTTACTTTTACATGTAATTTCCAAATCTTATTAAGCTTCCCATTCTTTAATTGTTTTTTTTTTTCAGATTTTCACCAAACTGTGGCTCATGAGAACCTTTTTTTTCTAAATATTTGATAAATCTAGTCTCATTAATCCTTTCTTTGTCAAATGTTATTTCATCCATTCATGCATTTTCCTCATTCTGTTTTTCTTAGATATATTTTGAGTCACATCTCACTAGATCAGTGAAGCGTCTATGTAGCAAGCTTTGTAAATGTTCTGGTGTTTTGTTGATTAAGATCGGGCATTATTGATATGCATATTCCAAGTCTATCAACTTTTTCTTGTTACTATTTCTAGAACTAGGCTTCCACCTCTGACTAAATCCATGAGAATGGCAAACAACACATGTAAAATAATATTGTTTAAATATAAAATGGTTTCTTATAATCAGCAAAAGCCACAGGAGGGGATTTTAAAATTCTCCTATTTAAATATTTGTTATAAAGTGGTAACGTTGGCCGATCTGAAAACCCTAACCATCATGTAAGGCAACGGCAAAAATGAGCTGAGGCACTAAATTCAACGCCGAACTACAAAAATAGACCTTATTCCAGAAAATATGCAAGATTCTGTCTATCAGGGAAAAGTATAGTAAATTAATGGATGTAACTTTAAAACTACACCTGGCTAGCTGAAATAAATTCACAAATGAAACAAAACTGTGAAATATCTCTCTTCGAACCCAGATATGTTCGATCTACAAATTAAAAAGTCATATAGTATAAAATAGTCTCCTCGTTTCGTAATACAAGATCGATAATCAAGAATGACAATTCATTGGCCCACAGAGACCGACAGAGTACCTGTCAAAAGGAAATACGGCCCTCATTAAAACATGAAATATTAGTACATCTCATAATTGAATCGTCATAAATGAAAGGGGTTCACTGCATCGACACATTAGTAGAGAAGATCAGAAGACTTCAGACACTAAAAAGAAGAAGAAGAAAAAAAAAGACCAGTGAAAAAAATCGCTTACTTCTCTATGGCCATGTTTTCAGTCTTCCCTTGCGGTCTTTCACGCCACCCCGTCAGTACTTTAAGACTCGACAGACAGTGCAAAAAAAATTTATGGAAAACTCTCAAGAAGGGTGAAATACAATGTGCAAATGTACGAACACTCCTCGTAAGCCACTCCCCGTCAGTATGACGTCACTGACACCTAATGAGTTCTTCAACTGTAAGAATCCATGACGTCACTGGTCATTTATTTGGTAACATAGAAGATCCTCAAAACAACATGTTTTCTATATTCTAGTTCTCGTGGATAAATCATTAATCTGTCTCAAAACGTAAAATCTACCCTTCGCTGGTTCCGCCCCCATAGGAGCAAAGTCTCATACAAATCTTTCGTTCGGGACATACCCCCTATTAGCAACTTCTGTTTAAGGGGCGTGTGTGGGGAAATTCCGGGGCACACCCAGAGTCAATGTTCAACGTGACCCAAACCAGTAAATCTTGTTAACGAAGAGAATTTCCTTTTGTCTACTGAAAGCCAATGCTGACGTCTATCATTTCGAAGAATGTAATAACAACAAATGAAACGTTGCGATACACTCTCTTTTCCGATCTCCTGATCTGAGATTTTGCTATCATTTCCACAGGAGAGCAAGACAGTCTATGCACCTACATAAGTGCTGAATATCTACCCTATATGTAACATAAATGTTCTGTGCAAACTCTTGCCATGTATATAACTAGTTTTTCATCTCTAAGCTTTTTATAAAATCCTTTTTTTTCCAGCATATTGCAAATAAGCATACTGAATATTTTCGTCGTAGTTGATGTAAGTGCACATCCCCTATAGTCACTTTTCTGTGCTACCTTTTATATGATTTCTAGTTCCCAATCTTCTTGTTTCCTCATGTTCATATTCAGCAGAGCATTCTAATCATTGATCGATTTGCCATTTCAGTTTCAGTGTTTCCATTATAGCCTTGCGTTTTCTGTCTCCTTAGTTTCTTTACCATTTGTCACCTGAAAATCTGTGAATTCATTCGTGAGTACTTGCAGATTTCCTTCAGTTTCTGGTATGTCATTATAATTATCCACCTCACAACTCTTATTCAGGACCCCACAAAATTTTCTGACCAATATTGTTTGTTACTTCTTCAGATGTTATTGATCCATCGTATGTTTTGAGAGCCATTTTGCTTTTTTTTTTTACTGTAAATTTTATTAACAATTCCCTGTTCTACCCTAAAAGCAGCTTCACTCCAAGAAAGCATGGTTTTGTGAACATCAACTTCTTTGACATAGTATTTTTATTATCTCTTCTTCATCCTCGTTTAACTTGTATATCTAGACTGGAGTGCTTTAGCATGGTGCAATTTGCATTCATCATCTCATCCCTGAAACTTGTCTACATGAACTCTCAGTTTCCTTCTAATATTTAAAGCATTCATAGATATGCTTTCGTTGGAAAAGAGCACCTCTGTTCATCAAATTGTTTGCCGCAAAAAACAACTAACAAAGTGGGCCCCTTTTTAGTTTGTAGATGATCCCATATCTACATTATCCATTACATCCTCAGTACTTTCACTGTTCCTAAAAACTTTCGCATTTGTATCACCAAAAGAAATTCAAATATCTCTTTCCAGTTTTCTATCTGCAACGTTCTGAAGTCATATGTAAAATTCATCTTTGAATGTAATTTGAGACATCATCCGTTTGTGCATAGCACACTATGATGCTTTTTAGCTTTAAATTCAGGCTTATGCTATCTCTACAGATTCCATCAATTCATCCAGGATGAATATAAACATTATTCCCTATGATGTCCAGTTAATTTCTTTTGATTTAATTTTCTACCTACTCTATATATTTCAGATTGGATTCAATGTTATTACATTTCAATTTATTATTTTCGATTTATTCTTGGTATTTATAAACCATGAGATACTTGACAACTTATGGCCAAGATTAGGGGCCATTTCTAAATCGCACCTATTCATTCATGTGGCAGAATCCATGTAGGATACTAAAGTCCAGGGTTGAAGTAAGAGATATGAGGTATTCACTGCCTTAACCCTACCCACTGCTGATGGTTTCTGGTGTTTCTGAACATGGACCACAATTTTCGACTGTGGATCTACTGCCCTTTACATCAAGCTGTTTTAACCTGCATGGCAGCAGGGGATCATGCCCTAAGTTCAAAAGTTCAAGCCCCTTATCCAGGTAGTAACGAGTTGGTCATATAGACCTGATACTCACTAAGGGGCTGAGGCCCAACTCCCTATAGATATATATATATATATATATATATATATCTATATATATATATATATATATATATATATATATATATATAGATATATAATTAATTTATATATAATATTAAATATAATTTATATTATATATAAATAAATTATATTATATATATTTTATTATATAATAATTATAAATATTATACTTTAACCTAGATAATTACTTATTACTTTCCTTAAATTATATTACTATTCTTTGGTTTAAGATAGATTTTGAAGCACTAATGTATCTCTCTTTATACGAGAAACCTTTGACATTCAAAAGATTATTTTCTCCATGGGTGCAAATTTTTACTTTTTATTCAGTTAAGCATTTACATTACTGTTTTACATTAGAGTACTGACTCTTGATGAACATTCTAAATTTGGGTGAACTGGAACTAGTCTTATACATGACTTTGTAATCAGAGTTCGTACTGGTTGAAATAATTTCCTCTTCTATTTCGCTGGCTTCAACCGAGGATACACTGTTCTTTGATTACCTTTTACTGAAATGAGGTACTTACCACATCTACATGTAATATGAATCTGTTTCGGTATATGTTTGTGTGTGCAGAGATGGATGATAATTGATAATTCCAGTGATGCTATTGTTTACCTAAATGGTTTACATAAGTCAATGAAATTCTCGAAATAAACACCAGCGCATGTTTGCAGTTTCTGAGTCTATTATGGAAGAACGGGTAGTTTTGGCACCATGCGAAGAAGGGATGAACCAAGTGAAAGGTTTAAGCGATGCTCAAGCAGCCCTCACACAGCCTGACCAAGTTCAGGCCGTTGAGAAGACGATCCTTGTTTGGATGAAGCAAATTGGTGAGTTCATGCCCAGGAATTTTATATAAGCAATGGGATCCCTTACATGCACATTACTATTTTCAGTATTATTTCCAGATGTAGCCTTCGACTGTCATTTTTTATATGTAGGAATGCGTGGAAGTTGAGCTACCCCCCTACAATTTAAAGCTCTTGATACAAGTGGAACTAAATATATCTATCAGTCCAGACTTTAGATCAAGAAGAAAACTCATAGGTCGAGCAAATTATGTTTTATTTACATATCTATGTATCCCAAAATATAACTGTATATTTAGACCTAAAAACTATAGGTTTCTTATTCAGAATCTGTCTTGGTCGAGATGGAACAATTGCGCCAGGAAACAGATGATGCAGGTCCACAAGACGAGTTGGAATACTGGAAAAGACGAATGGCTAAATTCAAATATCTATCAGAACAAATGGAAAAGGTTGAGGTAGGTTTCAGCACGATGCTGCAATTTCTTTTTCTGCTAACATTAGTGCAGAGGACGCTATTTTTCATAATATTTTACTGATTTTGAAGGCTGCATGCTTCTTAAGTTATTTTCTAAGGGGAATAAATTTTCGTGCATAAGAGTTGCTTTGTATCATTTCGACTTCCAAGCGAAATACTGGATAATGGATTGCTGAGAATTACAGGAAAATTGACTTCCAACGATTTCGGAATTGATGTGCGCAAAACACGAGCACGAATGACACCATGATTTTCATAAGTAAAATATATAAAGTTCTTCACGCTTCAACGTAGTTGATAACTTCATAAAATTTGCCAGATATTAGACGTTTAGGTAGTGTCTTTAATCATACCCTCTCTTTCTCATAATAAATCAGTAAGACAGCCGACACAGATTTGGTCTACAGCGGAAACTATCAGATTTGTATCATAATGACATTTATTTTGTTCATAACCAACCAAAGTCAGTACGGTAAATTCCTTTATTTCCGTTATCTTTCATCTGTATATCCACCAACAGGTGCGAGGAGCAATACTAGTGCTGCAGTTAGCGAGGTCGAAATTGCTGAAAACTTGGAAGGATATTGATGCCAAGGTCACTAATCACCTGACTCAAGCAAAGGATAACGTTAAGTTCGTGTATGCCATCGAAGAATACTGCCATCCCCTTTACCTGAATGATCCGGTGGGTAAAAGTATCGAACGAGAACAATTTGTGGTTGTGATCACGCGTCAGTTCTGATCCAGGAACCGCTGGTTGAACATAAGTTTTTAGTTGTTGGCCTTTTTAATCACGTCGATGATTAAAATTGGTTAAAGGCACCGAGGTGTTTAGAAGAATTAACATTTATTATGAAGCTTTCTCCAGCTTTTGACCAAGAATCTGTTACCATTGAAAATGAACCCTATGGTGCAGTTAAAATATAACCTGTCATTATATGTAATTTATTAAGAATTTTCCTTTATTACTCTTAAAAGGGATTATTCAGTCTAGTTTAGGATGCTTAAAATAATTAAGGTTATTAAAAATTCATGCACCAGGTTTTGAGAAGTCAATAAATTACTGTAAACTGTTTGAAGCCGTGTTTGAAGTTTAAATAGTCAAATAAGTATATTTTGAACTAATTCAGATATATCTAATTTTCAGTTCATTTAAGCTCATGTAAAAAAAATATTACTGTTTAATAATTGAAAAAACTAACCAAATAACTATTTATCCTACAGCCTGGAATGACGCCGTACATCATGATGCTCTTCAATACTGTACGAATGATTCACTCCATTTCGAAATATTACAACACGTCGGAAAAACTTTCTGCTCTTCTTATAAAGGTGATTATAGTATTCAGAGAAAAATTATATGAACAAAATACAGGAACAAACATATACTATATATATTTATATATATATATATATATATATATATATATATATATATATATATATATATATATATATATATGCATACAGCCAGGAGAAGGGTGAAAAGAAATTACTTGAACCAAGCGCTTTCATGTATTTCTACACCTCATCAGGGTTCCGGTACAAGTGCCAAGAAAGCGAATACAGAGTCACAAGAAGACTTCGTGGCAAGACAAAAGATGCTAAAAAACAAACAACGCTTACAACTACCGAATAGTCCTAATGCCTAATAGCCTACTTGTTTTAAAATACCCCTCGTTAAAATTTCATCACCTTTGTTTAAACCTAGGCTGATATTTAATAAATTATCACAGTCTTGTTTAATTATACAGGATTCTATTGAATTTCTTTTCACTAAATCTTTGCAAAACGTAATTTCTTTGGAGTCTGTCCAGTTAATACCATGATTACTATTATTTATGTATACAAATAATGCATTCGATATATTACCAGTTCTTACATTATATTTGTGTTGTTTTAATCGAACCGCCAATGTATTTCCACTTTGTCCTACGTAGGTTTTATTACAATTTTTACACGGAATCTTATAAATACACCCTGTTCCATTTCCAGGTGAATTTCTAATCAGCAAGTTTCTAACAGTTCCTAACGTTTTGAACACAGCATTAATACCTAGTGGCTTGACTTGTCTCGGAATGTTATTAAAACAAGTATATAAAGGAAGCACTAAAAGATTTCTGTTTCGAACTTTTCAGTTTTTGTCAATCCGTAAAACGTTTTTCGGGCTTTACAAAAGGTGTTTTCAATAAAATTGTTTGGGTACCTTAAATTGCCGGCAATTTCACGTATCTTGTCAATTTCTTGATCTAAAAATTCCAGGCTGCTGACCCGCAGTGCCCTTAAAAACATTTAGAACTAAGACTCCAAAGAAATTATGTTTTGCAAAGATTTAGTGAAAAGAAATTTAATAGAATCATGTATAATTAAACAAGACTGAGATAATTTATTAAATATCAGCCTAGGTTTAGACAAAGGTGATGAAATTTTAACGAA
This sequence comes from Macrobrachium nipponense, assembly GCF_015104395.2. Taxonomy (NCBI): domain Eukaryota; kingdom Metazoa; phylum Arthropoda; class Malacostraca; order Decapoda; family Palaemonidae; genus Macrobrachium; species Macrobrachium nipponense. The sequence continues at coordinate 45,631,343 of NC_061102.1, read as the reverse complement.
GGGTATTTAAAAACAAGTAGGCTATTAAGCATTAGGACTGTTCGGTAGTTGTTAGCGTTGTTTGTTTTTTAGCATCTTTTGTCCTCTTGTGATTCTGTATTCGTTTTCTTGGCACTTGCACCTCAACCCTGATGAGGTGTAGAAATACATGAAAGCGCTCTGTTCAAGTCATTTCTTTTCACCCTTCTCCTGGCTGTATGCATATATGATCATCACGCGTCTACAGTGATTTGTTGCACACACACACACATATGCATACATACATACATACATATATATATATATATATATATATATATATATATATATATATATATATATATATATATATCACAAAGGAAAATAAGCAACAGAGTATCCGCGAGACCTTTCGACATCCAAACGTCCTTTACAAGCAGATGAACTGACATACATGAGGAAAAAGACAAAACATGAAGATTCGTATAACTGACAGATAGGGATTATAAAGAGATTAGTACCTAGAATCCGACACACCTGGAAGATGAGTAACCTTCCCAAACAAGCATAAAAAATGGGTGCAATTAAAATTTTAAGACAATCTTGTGACTCTGTATTCGTTTTCTTGGCACTTGTACCTGAACCCTGATGAGGTGTAGAAATACATGAAAGCACTCAGTTTAAGTCATTTCTTTTCACCCTTCTCCTGGCTGTATGCATATATGATCTTCACACGTCTACAGTGATTTGTTGCACACACACACATATACATACATAACATACGTATATATATATATATATATATATATATATATATATATGGTATGTATGATATATATATATATATATATATGTATATATATATATAAAATATATTATAGATATATATATATATATATATATATATATATTATATATATATATAAAGATATATGCCATGAAGGAAAATAAACAACAGAGTATCCGTGAGACCTTTCGACATCCAAACGTCCTTTACTAAGCAGATGAACTGACATACATGAGGAAAAAGACAAAACATGAAGATTCATATAACTGACAGATAGGGATTATAAAGAGATTAGTACCTAGAATCCGACACACCTGGAGGATGAGTAACCTTCCCAAACAAGCATAAACAATGGTGCAATTAAAAGTTTAAGACAATCATCTCAGATACAAGGACAAGACAATTAAAGGATTATAGGTGACAGCTATTCAGAACTTTGGTAAACAAAACCATATTCACAATAAATATACACAATACATGTTAGAGATACATTACAACGAAGATAACTCTAAGGCAACTAATTTTTATTTAAGCCCGTAATTATATCTTTGAGGTCACTCTCAAACATGTTACAAATACAAGGGTCTAAATGAAAAATGTCTCGACTAATATTGAAATTACAATGAAAAGTAAGTTGTATTAAAGCAGATTCTAAAAGATTTCGTGATAAGACATCTCTTGACCTTGCAATTACTGAACTACCAACCCAATTTATTCGGTGGTTGTTTTCACTTAAATGAATGAATATTGCATTAGATGTTTGCCCAGTTTTTACAGAATATTTATGCTGGCTTAGCCTTACTTCTAGGCCCTTGCTAGAAAAAGACAATTGCCTCCCTTTCTTAGATGTTTTGATACATAGAGAACCATTTCACTGTAAATTCAGTATTTATAGGAAACCGACCAACAACTTAACTTATGTTCATTTTTTCTCAGGCCAACATCTTAACATAAAAATATAAATTTTTTCCTTTATGTTTTTACGAGCATTGCGCATTGTCAGTCCACAATATTTGGATCAAGAAATTGAATACATAAGAAAAATAGGGAAAGATTTATGCTATCCTTCACATATATTAGATATTTGTTATAATAAAGCCCACAAAAAGTTTTATAGTGTAAGTAACACGCAGAAAGCAAATTCTAAGAACATTCTCAGTTTACCTTATTTTAACGGATTTGAAACCATTAAATCATTGTTAAAAGCTTTTAATGTCAACCTTGTTTTTTCCTATAATAGCACACTAAAAGGAATGTTAATAAAAAATGGCCCCAGAGAAAGCAACAACAGAATATATAAAATTCCATGTATGGATTGTCCCTCATTTTATCTCGGACAGCCTAGCAAGGCCCTAGAAGTAAGGCTAAGCCAGCATAAATATTCTGTAAAAACTGGGCAAACATCTAATGCAATATTCATTCATTTAAGTGAAAACAACCACCAAATAAATTGGGTTGGTAGTTCAGTAATTGCAAGGTCAAGAGATGTCTTATCACGAAATCTTTTAGAATCTTACTTTTCATTGTAATTTCAATGTTAGTCGTGGCCTTTTTCATTTAGACCCTTGTAATTGTAACATGTTTAAGAATGACATCAAAGATATAATTGCAGACTTAAGTAAAAATTAGTTGCCTTAGAGTTATCTTCGTTGTAATGTATGTCTGTCATGTATTGTGAATATGTATTGGGAATATGGTTTTGTTTACCAAAGTTCTGAATAGCTGTCACCTATAATCCTTTAATTGTCTTGTCCTTTTATCTGAGATGATTGTCGTAAACTTTTAATTGCACCCATTGTTTATGCTTGTTTGGGAAGGTTACTCATCTTCCAGGTGTTTCGGATTCTAGGTACTAATCTCTTTATAATCCCTATCTGTCAGTTGTACGAATCTTCTTGTATTGTCTTTTTCCTCATGAATGTCAATTTCTGCTTAGTGAAGGACGTTTAACGTCGAAAGGTCTCACGGATACTCCATCGTTTATTTTCCTTCGTGGGCATATATCTTTATGTATATATATATATATATATATATATATATATATATATATATATATATATATATATATATATATATATATATATAATATAAACACAGGGTAGACTATAAGAAACACCCACCGAGGCAAGAACTAAAAAGTGAATAAAAGAGAAAGGGAGAAAATAAACATTTGACGATACCAACAACGAATTTAGGAAGTAAACAAACAGGTAATTAGCTTATGAACAGCTGGGTGGACGAGAATTGGGTATTTAGAGTAAGTATACTTGTTTTGATTGAAATAGACTCTAACACCACCAGCTCCTCGTACATATGGCCAGATCAAATAATTTGAAAATCATTTATGTCCAAGTTGGAACCACAAATTTGTGAATGGTTACGAATGTTAGGTATTGCAGAAACTGACAGTCTGAAACCTTGATGAGCGCAGATACTAACCTTGTGCAGCCTCCTAGTGCATCCAACGTAGGCTCCCAAACTTCATCTGGGACAGGTATATTCATTTATAAATAATGTTGGAATTCACGGACGGGCTCAGTCTATCCTTAACTCTGAAAAAAGAGCGTATTGTCAGAGGATTACTTGGTATTACCTTTAGATTCAAGGCAGGCAATTCATTATTAATTAGATTCATACATTTCCTTTTGAAGGTATTATCCTGTAGGAACGGTAACTTAACTTATATACATAACTTTGAAACAGTATATATGTTAACAGGTGGTTTTCCTTGATATCAGCTTGCTCCCTACTAAAAAAAAAAACCAATAATACTTGACCAACTTAATTGTCAATTGTAAAAAATAATTCTAAGGCATGTTGCACATGTGAATTTCTTTGTTAGGTCATTTTTAAAGTTAGCACTGAATTGCTTTTACATACCTCTTCAATTTCAGATCACAAACCAAATGATCAAATCGTGCCAAGCGTACATATCATGCCAAGGTCAGCAGTCAATTTGGTCTCAGCCTCGAGAAGAAGTCAGGGTTAAGATTCAGCATTGTCTGAAACTCAGTGCTGCTTACAGAAATGCTTATCAGAAGACGAAGGTAATAAGGGATATTTATCTGCACGTGATGTACCTTTAATCATCAGCAAATTCTGTTTTGTGATTACATGATCTTTTTCCACTGCATTATTCGCTTCCACAATTTATTGTTACTCCTTTTCTTCTTCCTCCTCATGTTATTACCTCTATTACTATTGACATTTTCATTAAAATGAAAGACTGTCATTTTGCAGGAAAAACTCGAATCGATGCCCGGAGAGCGTCCATTCAACTTCAGCGAGCAATATGTTTTTGGAAAATTCGAGTCCTTTTGTTGTCGCTTAAACAACATAACTGCTCTCTTCGACGACATTGACAAGTTTTCGTTATTTTTTGAAGGACGCGCTGAATGTGAGAGCATTGTTTTTTGAATCCTTATGCCTTGTTAAAATCATTTACTCTTTTATGGTATTTATTTTACCATGATAACAAATAGCCCTTTAATTGCCAAAGGATTAAGATTGGTGGACAGAAAAATCTCCGCATACTTACAGTCACATCTGTGAACTAGGAAATTATATCACCTTAACCTTTTGTCACTTTCAGAAAAAAACTCTCTCCTTTGATGAACATTAGGTTAAAAATACCCTAAAAAGACTGATAAGGACTTTGATTTCTTTTTCAAATTAAGTTTTTTCTCAAAAACTCATTTCGTCTCCTATTAATATTTTTTTTTATCTTGGGTAACTTAACAACGTGCAATTCATGTTACATTAGTATTGCCTTCCAGATAAAATATTCTCGTTTTGATATGCCAACACTGCTGTGCAACTCAGCTTTAAAAAAATTGTGTTAAAAGCAATTATCTTTACAGATATTGGTAGCACCACTCAACGTGGTATGTTTTTATATAAGAAAATTTGTTTCTTAGAGTATTACACATTGAATTTTGAGATCTGTAAATTTAATGCGTGCATATATTCTGTCCAATAAAAATCTGTAGCATTACATACTTTTAACGTAGCTAGTGCTAATAGATTGTTAAATATTATTAAATAAATTACCTGTCCCTATTAAAGTAAAGTCTAGTAACATTATAGTTGAATTAAACCATCTTTGCTATTAAAAAATACTTAACTTTTCGTAAATTTTGGATGCATGTTCCATAGAGCACCCACTCATTTAAATACATTTAAGGCTTACATCCAACATATCTCCAGTAACTCTTCCCAACGTTCAGGGATGAATTCTTAGGTTACAAAAAAAACAAAAAAAAAAAAAAAAAAAAAAAATTATGTATATGAGCACGTGGACGAAAAAAGAAAAACTATTCCACAAAAACACACACACGCGCACACACGCAAACACACACACACACACACACACACACACACACACATATATATATATATATATATATATATATATATATATATATATATATATATATATATCTATATCTATATCTATATCTATATATATATATATATATATATATATATATATAAGATATATATATATAATATATAAATGGACAGGACAGTGAGAAGGCTGAAGATAATTTCTTCTTTTTATTTATACCAACGTTTCGGGAATCCTTTCCCATCTTCCAGGCTATAAATAGAATTAATTTTTACAATATTAAAAAGTATGCTAAAGTAAGCTAATAATTATAAAAAAATAGTTTTTAATATAACAGTCATAAGCTAAAAGTAAAAGTAAAATAAAGACTACAAAGCGACTTTAAGCTAAAAGTAAATTACTGTTATGAGGTTTGGTTGTTAACTGATGGAGAACAGCATAGTCAAAAGGTAATGTTAGAGGAATAAGCAAAGGGAGAGGGAGAGAGAAAGTGATCAATAGGCAGTTAGGCAATATGTAATGGCGTGGAGGTAGTTTGGTTGTTTAACGAAGGACACAGTTTCTTGATGTAAAGAGATTCTAAAAGGAGTGAAAGACAATCAGTATTTTGACGGAGTATTGTGAAACTATTACACATAATGTCATTTTTACATGAATTGGAATGATTCCTTATGGCCGAAAATTCTTTTGATTATAAAATGCAGACTTTCAGTAAGCGTCAGGTAGATCCGACGTAATTTCCAAAATTACATTTTGAACAAGTATATTTATTCCAATTTCATTGTAAAACTAGTATTTCGATGAAAAGTGTTGACAAATATGTAACTCTGGGCATTGTCTAAGAAACAGTTCTTCTAGGTGATACATAAATATATTGGCGAATGTAGTACCCAGTGGTGACCCTATTGCCATACCATCACCCTGTTTGTACAACATTTTGTTAAATACAAAGTGGGTACCAATCACTGTAAGCTCAAGGAGGCTTCTAAAACTATTCAAATCAAAACCATTGAATATAGTAGTTTCTGTAGGGAAAACCTTGTTAAGTATAATTTCTATTGTTTCCGTAAGGGGCACGTTTGTTCAATAATTTCAGGAATGAATTTGGCGGAATTCTGAAGTGTAAACTGGTTGTTTGTAAGATTACTAAGGTGAGAAACTAGGAATTTGGTGAATTATGAACTGCTAAAATCGGTCTGAGTGGTATATTAAGGACCCCATTCACACTCAGACTCGTCTTAAGACTTGTAGAAAAGTGGGCAGAGCATTGGTCATCGGTTTGTAAATGTGGTTGTTTTTAGTCGGTACAGACTGTCGCATAGATAATTCGTAGTGCCTTGTTTAAAATGAGGTATAAATAGTGCATTCATTGTGGGACACAATGGAGGAGTGATATAGTAGTTGCATTTGACAATGTCTTCGAGCGTCGCGTGAGAGAGAGAGAGAGAGAGAGAGAGAGAGAGAGAGAGAGAGAGAGAGAGAGAGAGAGAGAGAGAGAGAGAACGTTGTTGGGTTGTTTGTAATTGTCGGAAATAATTGAGAGTTCAAGTGTTTTCGTGTGTTTGATGTGTTGTGTTCGTGTTTGATGTTGCTGTACGGTAGTGTTTAAGTGTGTTTGTGTTTTTCTGAAAAGTGTGAGTGAGCGAGCTGTCGAGAGAGAGATAGAGAAAGAGCATAAGTGGTTGGTGGATAGTTAGCGATGGTTTGCTTGTTGGGCGATAGTATTGGGCTGTCTACTGTGTCTGTACAGGACAGTCGTTTTTGGCAGCAGTCTTGGACATTGTTAATAGTCAGTTGTGTTGTGTTTCTGGATTGAAATATTGTTTGATTTGCTGTTGATATTGTATGTTTAGAGTTGTTGTGCCTGTGTTGTTGAGTTTGTTGTGCTTGTGTGTTGCAAGGTTGTTGAGCTTGTGAGTTTTGTTGGGTTGTATTTAAGTTGTTTTAGTTGTGAGTTGTTGAGTGTTGTTGGTGAGCTGTTGTGATTTCATGGTGTTGTTTGTGAGCGGTTGTATATGGACTTGTAAGTTTGTTGTTTTGATGTTGGTGTTTGTCTACACAGTGAATTGTTGTGTTGTTGAGTTGTTGTATGGTTGTAGTACTTGGCTGGCTGTTTTGTGTTGTGATTCTCAGTGATTGCTGTGTCTCGACAACTGTATCCAGCGGATGGCACAGTGTCTCACCCTGAGTGTCTGGAGTCTGAGGTGAGTACCTGTGTTTGTGTTTTGTGTTTTTTTTTCTGTGTAATTAGTAACGTAAAGAAGACAGTGTGGCTGGGGGAACTTTTTGTCAGCCGTGTTCAATAAAGTAAATATGGGGAGATCTTGTGGCTTTTGTTTTTTGCTCGTGATCCCACCACATTATTTTGGCACCCGAACAGGGACTGCTGGTGTGGCAGCTGCAGGACGATTGGTATGGTGAGTTGTGTGATTAGTAAATAAAGTAAGTATGGAAGGTTTGACTTAAGTGGAGAGGCGGGAGGAGTTGTGGTTGTCGAGGGAAGCTAAGGGAAGATTGGAAGTAGAGAATGAGAGGTTAAGGGTAGAGTGTGAGGAGCTGAAGAGCGAGTTAGAGGAAATGTGAGGAATGCTAAGGAGTGCAAAAGTGGAAATGAAAGAAAAAGCAAAAGGAGCGGAAGAGAGAATGGTTGAGAAAATGGATGAGAAGTTCGGAGTGATGATAAATGCAGTGCAGGAGATGATGAAGGGATTCATGGGAGAGGGAACAGTCAGGAGTGGTCAGGATAGTGGAAAAGAGAGTGGATGAGAGTGCAAGTGATGAAGGTGATGTGATTGTAGTAAGTGAGGATAAGAAAGAAGGGCTACAGGATAAGGATAGGAATGAGGATAAGGTTAAGAAAGGGCCTGAGAAGAAGAAGAAGAATAAGGGAAAGGAAGTTAGTAAGGATAATAGGTAGGGTGTGAAAGGAATTGAGAATGTTGGGAAAAGGAAGAGAGTAAAGAACAGAATGAGAGTGATTTAGGTTTAGGGGGAAGAATGATTTTGAGGAGGAAAGAATGAATGTTGGTTAGTCATTGTCTGTGTATGTATGCTGGTTAGAGACAGTAACTAGAAAAAAGTTTGGAGATGATGGAATAAATGAGTATAAGGAGTTAGTGAGGAAGTTGTTAGCAGCTGTGCCTAAGAGTGTGTATGAGTTTATAAATCTGAAACATAAGGAGATGTTAACGTGGAATGATATTTTAGAGATAATTAGGGATTATGAGCTAGGTAGGTGTATGAAAGAGAGTAGGAGTGTATGCCTGAGTTTAAGAGCAATAGGGAGTCAATTTTAGAAGGGCCGAGTCGAATGGCAGAGCGATGATTAATAGGAGTGTTAGAGCAAGCAATGTAAGTGTGGTGAAACCTAAGGGCAAGTGTCGGAAGGTTAGGGTCAGTTATCTGTGAGTGAGAGCAGAAGTGTTATAGATGTGGGAAATCAGGGCATAAGAAGAATGAATGTCAGCGTGCGTTAGAAGCTTGTTTTGGGTGTGGGAAGATGGGGCGTTTGGTTAGTGAGTGTCAGAGAGATAGGAACATTAAATGTTATAAGTGCGGGCAAACAGGGCCTATAGCTAATGGATGTCGGGGTACCCATATAAACGTGGTTTGTGGCAACTGTAGAAAAAATGGGTATTATGCTAGGATGTGTAAAGAACAGTGCCCGAAGTGTGCTGAATGTGGAATGGAAGGTCATGTAGTGAGTGTGTGTAGGCGAAAGACGGTGAATCATGCTGGGAATGTGGGAAACTATACTCTGTTTTTTACCATCTGTCCATCCGCCTGTGGTGTTTGCGCATGGTAACACTGCATCCCGGGCTTTAAATAATATCCTATTTCGAATATTAACGGTGTATCTCGCATACAGTAAATTATTAATACACTTTTCAGTTGCAAATGTACACCCAAATATCCTTTTATTTACCTAAAACTTACACACAGCGTAACTATTTAAAGCCAGGGACGCAGTGTTACCATGCGAAAACACCACAGGCGGATGGACAGATGGAAAAAAACAGAGTATAGGTGTTAAGGGGATTCAGTTGGGTGGGTCCTCTAGTATGCGACAGAATGTTCAGGAGAATGTGATGAGTGAATGCTTGAAGGTTAATAAGTATGAGCCGAGTGTCAGTGAACAAATGGGTCTGGGAGATCGACAGTTAGTGTTAGCAGAGTATGAGGGAATGAGTGATACTTGTAGTGTGTGTGGGTTAGAATTGACATGGATAAGTGAGATTTCAGTGGGAAGGAAACCGAGTAGTAAGGAAGTAGTAGGTGGTATGGATGAAGCTTTGCACGGGTTTGACAGAAGTATGGATGAACTGAGTGGTTTGGTAGCAGAAATGAGGCAGATATTGAGACAAGAACTAGAAGGTGTAGATGAGGTAGTGAATGAGATTTGCGAGGATAGTAGTGAGGGAGATAAGGGAATATGAATAAAAGTGACTTGGAAAAAGTGAATGGCAGTGTAACTGAGAGTGTATGAGAGTCCTCAAACAAGATCCAGGGGGCCTGTATCCAGCATACGGCACAGTGTCTCGCCCTGAGTGTCTCGAGTCTGAGGTGAGTACATGTGTTTGTGTTGTGTGTGTTCTGTGTCTTGTTAAGCCAATTGTCCTGCATAATTAGTAATGTAAAGGGGAAAGTATGGCTGGGCGAACTTTTTATCAGCCATGTTTGATAGAGGAAATGTGGGGAGATCTTGTTGCTTTTGTTTTTTGCTTGTGATCCCTCCACAACACGGTTGTATTATGGTTGAACTACGTATCCGTGTGCAAATGAATGGAGGTAAATTCGACGCAGACCTGTATTTATCATTTTAGTAATACTATGTATTGTCTGGGACAAATGACATAGGAAATTAATGAATTCTGGCAGAAGTATTGGTTGATAAGTTACTTTGGTCTGACAGGATTACTTTATATAAATCACATGCTTATGGAATATGGAATCCAAATGTTATTCAGACAGAAACTGGGAAAATATTTTAATAAACACGCTGAAGGTTAGATATCCAGATGTTACACGCAACACTGTCACAAAGAAAATGAACATTAGAAGTGCTTTCCAGGATGATATTCTGAATCCAGGTAAAAATGTCGCAGAAGAAAAGTCATGGGAAAAATGTCACAGAAAAAAAAATCATATTAATCTTTCATAGTGAACTCCAAAGGTAAATTTGAACTCTGTATGTATCCATGTATCTACCTTTGCAAATGTGTGTTTAGTAGAAGCCCGCTGGGGATTAACGTAAAAAAATAAACAAAAGACTGTAAATATCATAAATAATGACCTCCAAGTAGTATTGAGATTTTTTCCTTTGACCTTATTACCGGTCACCATAAATTAAAGTCTTCTTTCCTGTGACTCTTTTTCTAGCCAGAATTGTGACTTTTCCTGCGACATTTTTTTCGTTTGACTTCATTACCAGTCACCGATATTCCGAAGCCTTATCTAAGGAGATATCGCCACACTGAACTTTCAGTCTATCGGCACATATAGATTGCCTCATACATACATATGTCTGATTTCTTGATATAAGGTGTTATTAATGCCAGTAGTTCCCTAAATCAATTCTCGGCCATCCTCAAATAATTTTACCAATCACTTGGATGACAATTGAGTTCATTTGAGGGATGCACGAGAAAACTTTTCTTTTAACCAACCAGTCTGATTGCAGCAGAACGTAGATTAATATGCATATCTGCAGTTACACAACACTATCCTGCTTACATGCCAGGTATTACATTATTTTTTGGTAGAAAATGCGAGACCTCCAACAAGTCTGCCCCACACCCATTAAGCTACAAATGACGTTCAACATCAAATTAGCGGTACTTAGGGAATATTCCCGAAGGTGAATTATCACCGAAGGAGAATTTTTTTAAAGTGATAAATGGAAAGGTGTTGAAGTGTCCCGAACTCACGACACAATACCTTTCCAACGACTCCAGGTGACGGTATTACCACCACTGAGCTATCAAGATAGATATAAGTTAATGCCGCATTATGCTTAGTTTCGACATTAACCCACATCCATCATGATCACATACATTCATTAAGCTACAGATATCGTTTAATATCGAATTTGTAGTGAACATCATATTACTCTTAATAACTTAGTAGATATATTTTGACCAAAACTGTACATTTATTACATTAACATCGCGGGTAAAAAACAAGTTATAATAAAATAGTGAAGTTGTAAAAACCAAGATAGAATACAGACATGTAAAAATTTTTTTCTTATTAGTTCTTCCATCTCCCTGTATTCTATTGTGGTTTTTGCAATTCCACTATTTCATTATATTTTGCTTTTACCAGTGATGTTAATGTAATACATTTACATTTTTGTCAAAATATGATGTTTACATTTTTTCAGCCTTGAATATGCAAACGAGAAGTGTCGTGAGACGTCGGCGCAATAAATAAAGAAAGTATGCTATGTTTTTTCCTGTTATGATTATATATATATATATATATATATATATATATATATATATATATACATATGTATATATATGTATATATATATATATATATATATATATATATATATATATATATATATATATATATATATATCTAATAAAAGGAGCCCATAAAAACACTAAAATGTAGAGAGAAAAGTACTATATTTCAGAGACTGCTGTCTCTCTCTTCAGGTATATGAATGAGAAAAGTTTACAGAAAAGGTGGTATTTATACCAAGAGATCCGTCCACAAGTAAGCCAATTTAGGTCACCCCCGCTGATAATCTTCCTTTAAT